>NC_083236.1:628020-934530 GCF_032191835.1 Heteronotia binoei | reverse complement strand
GACCTTTCTCTGCCTGAGACCCTGGAGAGCCCCTGCCAGTCCCAGTAGACAGGACTGACTTTGATGGGCCTGGGGGGATCTGATTCAGTCAAAGCCAGGTTCAGTTATTTTTTAATAGAATTGGCAAGAAGCTTAGGAGACGGCATATCAGAGCACTTGAATTGTAAATAGCTGAAAGCTTTGGCACTGTTTCTGGATAACTTACGTCTCTGTTCACCATCTTGCGCTCCTTGCAGGCCTTACTTAAATGAGGGAGGCTGTGGAATGCATGGGGCTGCAGGAGAAGGAGACACTTGCAGTGACACTTGTAAATGATGTGTTGGCTCTCTCTTCAACAGAGAGAATTTACTGGCAGACTGTTTGCAAGGTTGTTTTGTGGTGACATGCACCCTCTGTGCATTTATCAGCCTGGTATGGTTACGTGAACAAATTGTCCATGGAGGAGCACCACAGTGGCTGGAACAAAATCAACAACAAGCCATTAATGGCATCGGGCAACAGAATGAGGTAATGTGTCATTCACCTAATCAGTCCCGACTTTCAGTATGAGTTTTGCTTTGAATGTTACCTGTTACTCTCTCTCCCCCCACCCTCCAAGATTTGGAACTGTTTGTGAAATCAGTTAGATTAAGGTGCAAAACTTTGTTCTGGCAATAGCCTTATGGATGCAACTTGGATTTGACCCAGAAGTTTGCTATGAATAGCAGTTCTACATTTGTGTGTTATTCTGTACCATTATCAATTTAATAGCACAATCCCAAGTGGAGCTGCATCCTTTTAAGTGCATTGCCTTTAGGGGATTTGGAAGGGTGTCCATCTCTTTAGGACTGCACCTTTAGTATCTTCTGCAGGTCTATGCAGAATTTCTCCATTCAACATCTGTTGATTTCAGTAGCTTAGTCTAGAGTAACTGCAGAGGATTACAATTTTAGGATTTCATGGACTCTGTGGGATTGTGTCAAGCATATGTATTTTAACTTAACTGACTGGTTTTTATATGCTTAATTTTAATTGTTAAATTCAAAGTTTTATTATTTATGTTAACGTGTAAGTTGTTGTTAGCCGCCCTGAGCCGCCTAGGCGGGGAGGGCGGGATAGAAATAAAAGTTATTATTATTATTATTAAGCACAGGTAGTTCAAGAATAGACTCCTTTGTTTTTAATCAAAGTTAGTTCTTTATTGAAACTCCATATTGCGGATAAGACGTCTTTGAGAAGACTAAAGAAAATACGGTTACAGCCAGCTATATAGATACAAACAGACATGTTTGGAATTCTGAGTTCAAAGGGCAAAGCAGTAATTTTCCTCTACCTAGCCATAGCCTTCTAACGCCAACCCGTGACCAAGTTAAGATCCACAGAGGCCTGGGATATTTAGGGGGAGCGTTGGTACTAAAACAAATCAAGACAATTCTATTAGGTAAACAACCTCTGCCAAATGGCTACAGGGATGTGAGAAAAGGGGGGTTGTAAATTAATGATACTCAGAGCCATTTTTCTCTCTGAAATCAGAGTGCTTGACATACTGCCCCCCTTAGGCCCTCCCCCGGGTTTTTTTGGGAAACTTAGCGTAGAATTGCTTGATCAGGGCTGGGACCTCTACATTGTAGTGAGAAACCCATTCATCATGCGATTTCAGGAAATGTTTCCAGCGGATTAGAAAATGCAACACCCCCTGTTTCAGTTTAGAGTTGAGGATTTCCTCCACCTTGTGATGGTTCTGGTTCACTACTGAGATCGGATCCAGGGCTGGTTGTCGAGGGTGCCAACGCGTTGACCCAGGGTCCTTCTTGAGTAAACTGCAATGGAAAATAGGGTGAACCTTACTAAACATTTTAGGTAACTCCAGCTCTATAGTCACTTGATTTATAATCTGTTTGATCCAGAAGGGACCAATTGTCAGACGATGTGACCGCAGAATCAACCAGACCTTGAGTTGTTGCAAAGTTAGGCTTTATTCTGTAATCCATAGGTATCTGAGCACAAGGAAATTGAGACTGATACACTTTGGCATTATGGAGATAGCTATATGGGAATACATCAAAGGGAATCCTACAAAGCCACAATTCCAAAACATTATTGAGCTGAGATGCAAAGATTCACACGGTCTTGTTTTCTTATCTATTGTTACTGCTATTCTTCCGGGGACAGTCCAGAGCCGTCCCTGGAGGCACCTTATCTTCAAAGGGTGGAATTTCTGCCTTTGTTAGTATCAAGGGAAATGAAGGTTCACAGTATGCATTGGTAAAATCTGCATTTTCTACTTTGGTATGCGAGGCGCTTTCTCATGGTTAGTAACAGAGTTCAAAGATGGCTACAGTGCAGTTAAGCATTTCATTCAGTAATGTTACAAGACATTTTATTCAGCAAGGTTACATTGGCTGACATACTGCCCCCCCTAAGCTCGTGCTCAGGGTTTGTCTGGGGGCAGTAGGTCAAATCTTTTCAAAAGGAGGGGGGCCCGTAGGTCTGATGACTTGACCCATTCATCACAACTAGGGGGAAAGTGTTTCCATCGTACTAAATAATATAAGACCCCCCTCTGCAGCTTGGCGTCCAGCACCTCCAGCACCTCATGATGACTCTGACCCCGCACTTGAATAGGTTGGGGCTCTGGAGGGCGGGGGTGCCATGACGTAACTCCAGGATCTTTCCGAAGAAGACTGCAATGGAAAACAGGGTGGCTTTTACTAAACAGTTTAGGCAACTCCAGTTCTACTGTCACCTTGTTTATTACTCGCTTTATTTTAAATGGGCCCAGATATTTGTATGCCAACTTCCTACAAGCTTGGGGCAGAGGCAAGTTCTTTGTAGAAAGGAACACCGTCTCTCCCACTTTGAACTCCCACTTGGGGGAGTGCTTTTTGTCGAAGTGGGCTTTATAGTCTCTTTTGGCTGCCTCTAGGTTTTCTTGTATGACTGACCAGCCCTTCCTGATTCCCTCCCACCATTGCTGACAAGAGGTGGGAGGGGAAGCCACTTGCTTGCTGGGGAGCGAGGGAAAGGGCTTTGCTTCATAGCCATTGACAATTTGAAACGGAGAGCTTTTGGTTGAACTATGCAAGCTGTTGTTGTACCCATATTCAGCGAAGGGGAGCAACTCAACCCAATTTGTTTGCTGGTAATTTACATAGCACCTTAAATATTGCTCCAGAAGGGCGTTCACGCGTTCCGTCTGTCCGTCCGTCAGGGGGTGGGAGGCGGAACTCAACCCCTGCTCCATACCCACCAGTTTGCAAAACTCCCGCCAGAAGTTGGCAACAAACTGTGGCCCGCGGTCACTAACGACCTTGTCCGGGAATGAGTGTAAAACTTATATAAAAACTTATATATAAAACTTATATGCCAGTTTCTTTGAAGTTTGGGTGATTGGTAAGTTTTTTGTTGACAGGAACACAGTATCTCCCACTTTGAAGTCCCAGGCAGGAGAGTGTGACTTGTCATAAAGTTTTTTGTAAGTCTCTTTAGCGGCTTCTAGGTTTTCCTGTATGCTTCCCCAAATTTCCCAACCATTGTTCAAATGAAGAGGGGCTGTTCAGTACCTTCCCTTCCGGTAAGGCAGGGAAGGATTTCCCCTCATACCCATTTACCACCAAAAAAGAAGTGGTTTGGTGGAGCTGTGCACACTGTTATTATATCCATACTCCGCGAAGGGGAGCAGTTCTACCCAATTTGATTGCTGGTGGTTAATGAAGCATCTCAAGTATTGTTCTAGCACCGCGTTGTCCGTCAGTCTGAGGGTGGTAGGCGGAACTTAATCCTTGTTCGATGCCTGCTAGTTTGCAAAACTCCCACCAGAAGTTGGCAATGAACTGAACGCCCCTGTTGCTAATTACCTTCTCTGGGAACGAGTCTAATCGGACCACGTGTTGAAAGAAAGTGCGCTAGCTGTGAGAAAGTGTCCACTACTACAAGAATTATGGTCTTCCCTTGCGAGGGGAGTAATTCCACTATAAAGTCTAGTGATACCATCGACCAGGGCCTTGCGGGAGACTCTAAAGGTTGGAGCAGTCCTGGTGGTTTTCCCCTCCTCCTTTTTGCCATTAGGCAGACCGGACAGGAGGCCACGTACTCTGAAATGTCCTGTTTCATGAAGGGCCACCAGAACTGTCCATTAATTAAGTGCAAAGTTTTCACGTAGCCAAAGTGCCCTGCTGTTTTGCTGTCGTGGCAAGCCTGTAGTACTTCTTGGCGCATGCTCTCTGGGACACAGAATCATAGAGTTGGAAGGGACCTCTAGGGTCATCTAGTTCAACCCCCTGCACAGTGCAGAAAACTCACAAACACCTCCCCCAAAATTCACATACAACTTATTGTCTTTATACCATAGCCCCCCTTCACCTTGTTCAACTCCTGGGGTTTTTTCCTCCCCTTCTCTGTCCACTTCCAATTTAAGTTTGATTCCCATTGGTTCGCAGTCTCTTTCCGGAGCTTTTGCGATCGGGTGATGACTGCCTCCCCTCAGTGGGAGGGGGAAATTAGAAAGTCAACGACGGCTTCCTTTTGACTGTTATGCTGAGGTAGGCGGGATAGTGCATCTGCCAAAAAGTTTTTCATTCCTGGAATGTGTTTTAGTGTGAAGTCAAATTTGGAAAAGAAGCCAGCCCACCGGATCTGCTTTTCGGTTAATTTCCTTCGACCTGTCAGGGCTTCTAGATTTTTATGATCTGTCCAAATCTCGAAGGCAACTCTCGCCCCCTCTAGCCATGATCTCCACGTTTCTAAGGCAAATTTCACCGCAAATGCTTCCATGTTCCATACCGACCAGTTCTGTTGGTCTGGGGAAAATTTTTTAGATATATACGTGCAAGGTCTCAGGACCCCCTCCTCGTCTAGTTGGATGAGAATTCCCCCCACAGCGATGTCACTGGCGTTGCATTGCACCACGAAACCCTTTTGCTCATTGGTGTGAATTAATATTGGTTCTGTAGTGAACAGTCTTTTTAAGCAATTGAACGCGTCCTGGCATTTGCTTGTCCATGTGCATTTTGCTCCAGGACGCTTCATTTTCAGGTCGGTTAGCAGTAGCATGATATTGGCAAACCCCTGGATAAATCCCCTATAAAAATTCGCAAATCCGATGAAGGATTGGAGTTGCCTACGAGTTTTTGGGGGGGCTCCCAATCCAGCACCGCCTGTATTTTCGCTGGGTCCATGGCTAAACCCTTCCCAGATAATCAAGTTCCATTTTGTGGAACTCACACTTCGACAGTTTGGCAAACAGTTTGTGCTCTTATAGCGTTTCCAGAACCTCCCTCACCAGTCTGAGAGGGGAGATTTTGGAATAAATTATGTTGTCATCCAGGTACACCACCACCCCTTGATACAGGAATTTTCTCAGCACTTTCTCTGTCCACTTATGATGAAGTTCATAAACACCTCTGGGGCCCCTTGTAATCCAAAAGGCATCACCAAGTATTCAAACTGACCCATCGGCATATTGAACACCGTTTTCCATTTGTCCCCTTCCTATATGTGGACCCTAAAGTAGGCATTTCTCAAATCCAGCTTAGTAAATATTTTCCCCTCGCCATGGTGTTCAAAAGGTCTTTTATGAGGGGTATGGGGTAGGCGTTTGAGGAGGAAATGGCGTTAATCCTGCAAAAGTCCATGCAAAGCCAGAGCCCCCCGTCCTTTTTCTTATGAAATAACACAGGGGCAGCATGGGGGATTGTGGCTGGGCGGATAAATATTTACTAAGTTGGATTCTCAAAATGTCAAGCACAGGTAGTTCAGGAATAGATTCCTTTGTTTTTAATCAAAGTCAGTTCTTTATTGAAACTCCATGTTGCAGATAAGACATTGTCTTTCAGAAGACTAAAGAAAATACGGTTACAGCCAGCTGTAGAGATACAAACAGACATGTTTGGAATTCTGAGTTCAAAGGGCAAAGCAGTAATTTCTCTCTACCTAGCCATAACCTTCTAACGCCAACCCGGGACCAAGATAAGACCCACAGAGGCCTGGGATATTTAGGGGGAGTGTTGGAACTAAAACAAAGCAAGACAATTCCACTAGGTAAACAACCTCTGCCAGATGGCTACAGGGATGTGAGAAAAGAGGGTTGTAAATGAATTATGGCCATAGCCATTTTTCTCTCTGAAATCAGAGTGCTTGACAGATTGATACATCAGCTGTGACAGTGCAGCATCTCCTGAGGTGTTGTCAGGATGAACTCTTGTACGATTACAGTTTCCCAGCCTGAGAGACTGGTGTTGCAACTTTCATGGCTCTCTTGTGCTGTCTCCTTGAATTGGGCTGTTTAGTGCTTTTCCATTTCAGCACTTATTCATACAGCAGGGATGAGAGGAATTACATGTCCTCCAGCTGTTCTGTTTAATAGTCACTTAAGGTTTGAAACCTTTGTGAATAGCAGCATATTAAAACGATCCATTATTTTCAAGATAATGGGTAGAATGATGATGATTGATGATCATCATCACCCTTTACAAGAACAAAGGGGAAAAGTCAGACTGCTCCAACTACCGGGGGATAACCCTGCTCTCCATCGCAGGCAAAATCCTTGTCAGAATACTCCTGAACAGACTGGTGCCCGCCATTGCAGAAGAACTCCTCCCAGAGAGCCAGTGCGGCTTCAGAGCTAACAGGAGCACCACCGACATGGTATTTGTTCTCAGGCAGCTCCAAGAGAAATGCAGGGAACAGAACAAGGCTCTGTACGTGACTTTTGTCGACCTTACCAAAGCTTTCGATACCGTTAGCAGGAAAGGCCTGTGGCAAATCTTGGAACGTTTAGGATGTCCCCCAAGGTTCCTCAGCATGATCATCCAGCTACACGAAGACCAGCGAGGCCAAGTCAGACACTGCAACGACCTCTCGGAGACCTTCCCAATAGGCACAGGTGTAAAGCAAGGCTGCGTTCTCACGCCAACTCTCTTTACGATCTTCTTTAGCATGATGCTTCAAAGAGCCGCAGTAGATCTAGATGATGACGATGGTGTCTACATCCGCTATCGCACCGATGGCAGCCTGTTCAACCTGAGGCGACTAAAGGCCCACTCCAAGACAATGGAAAAACTCATCCGAGAGCTACTGTTTGCTGATGATGCTGCACTCGTCTCCCACTCGGTATCAGCTCTGCAGCATATGACGTCCTGCTTTGCAGAGGCTGCCAAGCTATTCGGCCTAGAAGTTAGTCTGAAGAAGACAGAAGTTCTCCACCAGCCTGCACCCCAGGAAGATTATCACCCTCCCTGCATCACTGTGGGTGAATCAGTTCTGAAGACAGTCCAGCAGTTCAGCTACCTGGGGTGCATCATCTCCTCAGATGCTAAGATCGACAAGGAGATTGACAACAGGCTGGCAAAGGCAAACCATGCCTTTGGCCGACTGCACAAAAGAGTGTGGAGCAACAAGCATCTGAAAAAAGGCACAAAGATCAATGTTTACAAAGCGGTTGTGATGACAACCCTCATCTACGGCTCCGAATCGTGGGTTTTATACCGTCATCACCTGCGACTCCTTGAGCGCTTTCATCAGCGCTGCCTTCGCACCATCCTCAACATCCACTGGAGTGACTTTGTGACCAACACTGAAGTTCTCAAGCGGGCGGAGGTTACCAGCATCGAGGCACTGCTGTTGAAGACGCAGCTGCACTGGGCAGGGCATATTTCTAGGATGGAAAACCACCGCCTTCCCAAGATTGCCCTGTATGGCGAACTCTCCACCGGCCATCGAAATAGAGGGGCACCAAAGAAGAGGTACAAGGACTCCTTGAAGAAATCCCTTGGCACCTGTCGCATCAACCATCACCAGTGGTCTGACCTAGCCTCAGATCGCAAAGCATGGAGGCACACCATCCACCAGGCTGTTTCTTCTTTTGAGAACGCACGCATAGCTGGTCTTGAGGACAAAAGGAGATTGAGGAAGAATCGCACTGCTACAGCACCAACCCTAAATCAGACTTTTCCCTGCAGCCACTGTGGCCGGACCTGCCTGTCCCGCATTGGTCTTGTCAGCCACCAGCGAGCCTGCAGCAGACGTGGACTATTGCACCCTTCTTAAATCTTTGTTCGCGAAGCCAAGCCGAGAGAATGGGTAGAATAAGATGGCAATTTCCAGTGACTCCCCATTGCAGCCCCCCCCAAGGTGTCATTTCTCAGGGTCCTTTGTCCCCCAGGAGAGCCAGCTTGGTGTGGTGGTTAAGTGCACGGACTCTTATCTGGGAGAACTGGGTTTGATTTCCCACTCCTCCACTTGCACCTGCTGGAATGGCCTTGGGTCAGTCATAGCTCTGGCAGAGGTTGTCCTTGAAAGGGCAGCTGCTGTGAGAGCCCTCTCAGCCCCACCCACCTCACAGGGTGTCTGTTGTGGGGGGAGAAGACATGGGAGATTGTAAGCTGCTTTGATTCCAAGAGAATCTGCAATTTTTCTTCTAGCATTTTGTGGTGATCAGTGGGGTGGGGTTCGGGGAGCAAGAAAGTTCTGTTCTGGAAAACTTAAGTCTGGATCAAACCCAATATTTTTTGTTTTAATTTCAGGAGTCACATTGAAATCTGTTCTCTGCTGCATTCTTTTTTCCTGATTTTGACTCAACTCAATTTCTCTCTCTGAGGCTTGCTTTGCGCAGCCTTCACCAGAGTGAATAGATGGGCATCTTGTACCTATCTGAATTAGGATTACTAACTGTTTGTAGGAAAGAAATGCCTTGTCCTTTCGACAGAAGCTTAATGGGATGACATTTCCCAGGTGTTTCGTTACCTCCATGCCTTGAAAATTTCCCCACATTAAGGGACAGAACATTTTTCTCCAGGCCTGCTGGCAACCCTAGACCAGAGACTTTCCTTCTTCCGTTTTTGGTTAGGTTATTATTCCCCAGGGAAGTAGATCCAGGTGGGCAGCCGTGTTGATCTGAAGCAAGAGAACAAAGTTTGAATTCAGTGTCACCTTTAAGACCAGCAATAAAACTTAGTTGGTCTCAAAGGTGCCACTGCATTCAGACTTTATTCCTCAGGGAAGTCACTTGTTCCTTCCCAGAGGGATGTTGTGACAATTGTGCTTTCTTTGCTTATTTGACCTAAGGCAGTGTGAGCTTATGCATGTCAGTTAGTCCAAGCAGCTGATACCGAATAAGATTTATTCTTGAAGAGCAGCAAGTATTTCAAAGCCCGAGTTCATTTGATAAGAATCTTCCTTTTGGGGCAATGTCTTTGGATGTTCTTTTCTTTGAAAGAAAGATCTTGGGTTAGAGTTTCATTTAGATTCTCTAGTGTGGTTTGTGATCCCGGTATTAACTGCCCAGGACAGAGTGAGATATGATACTTCTGGAAGTCGGATTGCACAGTGTATAGCAATCTCTGATTTAGCCAATGCCTGACAAAAGCCTTGTACACGTTGGAGCATGTAGCACACAGCTCCCTCATAATCCCTAAGAATGAAATTTCTCTGCTGACATTCAAGAAACTGTCTTAATAGGTCTTCACGCTACAGATGGATATTTAAAAATTGACATGGGTTTGGATCCTTTGAAAAATGTGAAATGAAGCCAGTTCATGAAAGGTTTTTTAAAAAAATATATATATATCAAATCCCACTGTGCCCCTCCCCCCTCCAGTTCCTTCACAAGGATTGGGCATCTGTAGGAATAATGTGGGGTGGAGGAGCTGCTGCCAGAAACTGGCCAGGACGCAACCCCCTTATATTAGCCAGCTCTTCATAGAAGGAATCATGCAAGCCACCCGCCCGCTCCACCCCCCCCAGACTCACGATGTCCTTAAAGGCCCAGAAATTCTTTGTACCACAGGGGACAGCAACAGGAAGAAGAAGTTGGGGGTGGGGGCAGGAATCCTATGTCTGTGTTTGCTCAATTTATATAATCCCTTAGGAATCCAACCCACTGGTAACTTTTCATACTGCAGGTAGTCATGGCATAGCAGAACCCTGAATTCAGCTGATGATGTTTTGACTTTTTGGGGGGTGCAGGTTCAGGGTGCAGGAAATGGGGGAGCTGAAAATGCTGCACTGGACCAGCCTGCGGACCAGCCTGCTGAAAATGCCGTTGTTGGTGAAAATCCAGAAATCCAAGAAGAACAACCAGATGAAGAAGAGGAAGACAATGAAGATGAAGAAGATGTAGTAGTAGAAGATGCTGCAGATGCAAACAATGGAGCACAAGGTATGTTGCCTGTTCATAGCAATATTTGTACCACTTTCTAGAGCTGCACTTGGGTACCTGCTAAAGACACACTGGTTGGCCCAGGCTGTCTATCTGTGATTTTGATTTGTTATTGTTGTAGGTTTAATTGTCTGCAAGCCTCCTTGAGTGTCTGTTTCCTAACAATTCTCAAACACTGTTTTTACACTTAGGGGAACCAAAAACTTTAGGGGACCTCTTTTTTAAAAAATGCAACCCTATATTAAAAGCAGCATGCTGTGTTAGGAAGGATTTTGTGTGAACAAATAGACTGTGACTTTTCAGGATTGCTGTTTAAATTTAACCAACAGACCAGGTAGCTAATATCTCTCTGTAACAACCATCCCATTGTTTTAATTCTTGTTAGAACACCTGTGGGGCTCAAAATGGTCACAAGAAGCCTGACTAATAATGTAAGTTGTATTGTCGTGGTCAACTTCTTCCTCTAGCAATCTTAAAATGCTACTTATCTGTTTAGATGACATGAACTGGAATGCTTTGGAGTGGGATCGAGCAGCAGAAGAGCTTACCTGGGAGAGAGTAAGACTTCTATATTTCAGAAACTCTGTTATGCAGAATTGGGGTGCCTTAAATAAGGATCATCTGCTTTAAAAACCAATTGATGATGATTTGTCATACTTAAGACTTCAGTCAGGTCCTCTTATGCCTGCCTCTTCCCCCTAAGGCCAAACTATGTCTTGTTCCTTCAAGGTTAGCCCAGTGGCTCCCTTTTAACAGTGAAGGCAAATTTGGGGAAGACATGATATCCCCGAGGACAAGCATGGGAGGAGTGCAAAAGCCGCTCGAGAGCAGCTTTTTGTCTGGGGTGGCGAAATGGTAGACAAGCAAATTGCAGGATTCATTCTCTATTCCTTTTATGTCTCCATCCCAAAGCAGCTGTTCCTCATTTATTTATTTAGGGTTTTTTTTAAAAAAAGCCATGTTGCCTGTATTTACATGTAACATGTTGTTTGAGTCCCTGTGTCTTGTTACCCTTTCCGGCTTGTTCACCCCAGTCACATTTTGGGTTCAGAGAAGGTTTTGTGAAAAAGGGGCCTGTTTGGGCATTATCCACTCCCTCCCCTTGCATGCCTGGTGAGATGGGATGCTGGTCTTCTGCTCGCACGCTCCCTCTGCTCTTTCCCTCCCCATGCAGTGAAGAGAATGTCTGAATCCGAACTTCCTGTGATGGCTGATTTTTCGTGCCACTGAATGTGGATCCTGCCTTCAGTTGTAGCCAAAGTAACATTTGATGAGGGTATTTTGGAAGTGAGATTAAGGATGTGTGCTGGGACCAGGTAGCTCTGAGGAGTAAAAATGTTCAAAAGGCGGCGGGGGGGGGGGGTCAGTTTGAGAGATTTCTATTTGTTTATTCAAAGTAAAACTCATTTGTCTTGGTTAATCAAGCAACTGTGTTCCTGGCTAATAATCATTGCCTGAAGTATAGGACACTCTTCTAAAAATGCAGAAAAATCACTTCGAAGTTTACATGGATTACTGGGAAAAATACATTCCCTTTGTGAGTGGGTAACCCCATCATTTGAACTATGTAATCATGAAAGATTGTGTTGGATGTCTGTAAACCATGTTCTTGACTCTCAGCTAATTTGTCCCCTTCTATTCCCCCCCCCCCCAATTTTGTTCATTTACTCCTGAATATATCTTTTTCTGCATCTACTATTTAACAGTTTATTTACTGTAGTATAGTAATGCAGGAGAAAACATTCAAGTTATGCAGTCCATGCCTGTAAAACTTCTGAAACCTGGGCCCCTCTTCTAGCTTTCTCTACCATCCGGGACATCCCAGATCTCTTGCCAGTTGGTTGTTAGGGAGGCATGTGGAGAGTTCCCTCTGCAGAAGCATACCTCCTGCGGGTGGATTCACAATACCCCTTCCCCTTCTTACCTTTATTTCCCCCTCCAGTTGCTGCCAGCTGAGAGAGGGAATGGGGTCCTCCATGGGTATTGTGGCTTCCCTCTGCTGTTGCAGCCACTCCCACCAGGCTGCCGTGCTCCCTCCCCCCCCCCAGGACATCGGTGCTGGAGAGGCCAGCGCTGCTTGAGGCTTCTGCTGCCAGGCCTCCGCATTCCCATCTCCCCCTCTCACTTCCCTGTCAACATGGCCCCTGGGCTCTCCTGCACTGATGCAGAAGGCATCCCCGAGCCTTCTCTGCACTTGCACAGGGAATGCTGTTTTACTTTAAATCCCCCCTTCCCCTGTATTTATTTAACTTTTCAGATTTTTCTGCAACCGAAATGGTTACTCAAGTTTGCAGAAAAGCCCTGTTAGCGACCATGTGGCCCCAATCAATGGATTTAGATATTTGCAGATGGATGCCACACATTGCTGATAGGATATGGGTTTTTTGCAAGAGGGCAGCTCCTCCGTCCTCCTCCAGGCATCAGCATCCACTAGTCGTGAGACTTCTAGAAGCTGGACTGAAGGAGAGGCTCCCCTTGCTGCTACTTGCAGGGTTCTTTTCCAAGGTTGTGGCAGAGGGAAGGTCCTTGCTCCTGCTTGTTTCCCAGCACCAGTGAGGGATTCCTGAGGTCCCCTCCTCACATTTGTGGGCCTCCTGGGGGGTGAGGGGTGGGGCTTTCAGTCTGCAGCAGAACAGCCAGATTTTTGTCCTGCAGCACTTGAGAGACCAACAAGATTTTCAGGGCATCACCTTTCATCAGACACACCTTTGAGAACTTTTTTCTCCTGATAAGATGACAGATTTTTAAAAATTAAAGTAATTCCTGCAATTCATTTTCACAACTTTTTAGCAGTCAGTTGTCTCAGCTCGTTGTTTCAGCTGCAGGGTGTCAGGCAATAAGGTTTAAAATCAACCAGACCTTGAACTGTTGCAAAGTTAGGCTTTATTTGATACTCCATATGCACCAGAACGAAGAAGTTGAGACTGATACAGTGTAACAGAGCAACACATACTTAAGAGAACTACATCAAAGATTTCTAAACAAAAGCCACAATTCTAAACATTGCTGAGCTTAGGTGAGAAGGTTCACACGGTCCCTCTCTCTCTTATCTTATTCTTACGGTTAGTCTTCCTGGGATGGCCAAAAGGCTTGTCCCTGGAGGCTCTTTATCTTCAAAGGGGAATTCTTGCTTTTGTTAGTACTAGGGAGAGAGAGGTTCACATCAAGCACTGGCAACAATCTACAACATTCTACTTTGATATGCAAGGTCTTTCTCATGGTTAGTAACAGCAGTTCAATATGGCAGCTATTAAGCTAAACAGTTTATTTCAGGAACAGCTAGATTGCCTGACACAGGGGCCAGTGTGGAATGGGAGAGAGTGATGGCTGGTGGTGAAGGACAAGATTATATAGAGCTGTGCCCTTCCCCTTCTTCAGAGTCCTCCCCTTCAGAGAAATCTGAGCCACTAATTTCTGCTTCCTACTCATATACTCAGGAATCCAGCTATGGGCTCCTTTCTATCACTTATTGGCAGGACAGCTGCTTTCTTCATTCTGATGTACTTCATGAGGATTTCTCTAACAGAAGGCAACTGGGTTATTCCCCCCTGCATGGTCTCCCAGAGCGGCCTCCTGCTACCCCTGAGGAAATAACAACTCTTATAGATCAATTAAAATTAGGCCAAGCTCCTGACCTAGATGTGATAATTCCTGAGGTACTGAAAGCTGACCCAGAGTGGTGGGCCCTTCCACTAGCTGCTCTTTTCACCCTGGTAAATAAGACCGGCCAGATGCCAGCAGCCTGGACTACTGCTGCTTTCTTCAGTTTGGTATAGTGGCTAAGTGTGCGGACTCTTATCTGGAAGAACCAGGTTTGATTCCCTACTCCTCCATTTGCAGCTGCTGAAATGGCCTTGGGTCAGCCACAGCTCTTGTAGGAGTTGTCCTTGAAAGAGCAGCTTCTGCAAGAGCTCTCTCAGCCCCACTCACCTCACAGGGTGTATGTTGTGCGGGAGGAAGATAAAGGAGATTGTGAGCTGCTCTGAGACTCTGAAATTCGGAGTGGAGGGTGGGATATAAATCCAGATTCTTCTTCTTCTCCTCCTTCGTCTCCTTCTTCTCCTTCTCATCCTCCAGCTACTGTAGCAGCTATGCTTTTGTTTATATATCTTCCCATAGCTGTACAGCTCTTCACATGTTAACTGTCACAGCAGGGGGAGCTGCATTTTCATGGTCTGATCCTCTAATGGTAAATGGTTATCATGTGGATTGGATGAAGAACATGGTCAAGTCATTTGTATCCTACGTTCTTTCCAATATTCTGCATTTGAGACTGTGGCGGAATTGCCATAAATTGCTGAATGAATGAACAATCCATGGAAGTGATCATAAGGTGAAATATCTGCTTGAACATGATCTAGCATTTATATTTAATCCCCATGCAGTGACTTCTGCCTGTTTTGCATCAGCAGGCTGGTATCCACCTTGATCTGTAAGTGCATTGCTCACTTCCCTCCGTTAATGAATGGTTGCTACTTCATTACTAGGACAGCATTGGTGTGGTATTACGTGAATCTGCTGGTTTTGGCCTAGCCATTGCTCTGAGATTTGTGCTCAGGCTTCTGTCAGAACTAGAAAATGATGTGTGTTACTATGGAAGGAAGAATACAAGGTTGTAGAAGTGGCAGTGTGAATTAGTTCCTAGAATCTGGGGAGAATGTTCATGCTTGTGGGGACTCAGAAAAGAGCATATGCTGACTTTTAAAAAATCCGTCTTGTTTCTAGATGCTTGGGCTTGATGGATCCCTGGTTTTTTTAGTAAGTGAACTTTTACTGTAATAGGATTATGTCTGAGAGCATTTATCTCTATATCTTGATGTAGGAAATTGAATCCAAGTATATGTTAAATGCCAGTGCTTAATTATAGATAAGCATGGGGGATTGGGAGTAATTTATTGATGTATTTACTTTTTATGCCGCCCAGTCCTACAAGTGGAATCTGGGAATGCCACCCTGTGTCTTGTATAACAGTCATTTACCTCAATACACACCATAGTACTAACTTGAAATGGTTTGGGGGTGGGTGGGTTGAGCACTATTTGACCTATAGTCAGGGTCATAAGGGGTCTTGATGAGAACTCCGTAAGAATCTCAGGCAGAAAGGACAATGTGCTCCGACTGATTTCTGTTTCCCTTTCTCCCCTCAGGAACATGTCTTCTGGGTGGTTTCACTAAACACATTATTCATACTTGTCTTTGGTAAGTGATTTCTGAGTGAGGGTGCCCAAATTAAAATGGTGGTGGAGTAGTTTTCTCTTGACAAGATGACAGATTTTAAAGATTAAAGTAATTCCCGCAATTCATTTGCACAACTTTTTAGTAATCAGTGTCAGCCTTTGATTGCTAACAAAACTAATCTTGACAGTAAAAAACCAAACCTGTTGTCCAGCTGTCCTCAGCCAGGGCCTTCTTGGTCTTGGCCCCAACCTGGCGGAACTCTCTGCCAAATTCCATCAGGGCCTCGTGGGACCTTATACAGTTCCACAGGGCCTGTGAGGCAGAGATGTTCCATCAGGCCTTTGACTGAGGACAGCGACAGTTTCATCCAAAGCTGGCACCCTGTCTGTTTGCTTGTACCCTCTCCCCTTGCCCACAAAGTAGTTGGCAGTCTGCAGTTTGAATAAAATTGCCACTCACCATCTGTTCTTAAATGTTTGTTTATTCTGAAATGTATTTTAACTATGTTTTATTGTAATGTTTTAATAATATTGTAAATCGTCCAGAGTGGGCAATCCATAACTTTAATAATAAAATGGAAAAGAAGCCGTTCTAAGTAACACCATTATATATCTAAGTCAGTTTTAACAGGACTGAAATACAAAATAACATTTCTTCTCGAAGGTGTTCTGAAATAAAAGTTTTCTGTTGACTCCAGAAAGCCTGTAATGAAGGAGATAAATGTATGTCAGGGAATCGAAAAGTATTTTAAATAACAAACCAAATGTGATGTGTCATGGTGAAGCGCTAAATACTGAATTACTACTGCTACTTGCATAGTAGACTGAACTTGATGAACACAGAGACATGTCTGTCCTTTTTCAAGCTGTCAGTTTTAAGCCGTGTTATGGTCAGAAGGGGGAAATGGTGTCTTTCCTTGCTGGGAATTCCCTTAGACCAAGGGCTCTGTGGAAAGAACCCTCCTAACCAGCCACCACAACTCTTGAGAGCATCTGGGCTGAACTGCTGAGAAGGTCCTATGCTAGCCCAGTGCTAGAGCAATGATGACATGACAGTAGAAACCTTAGGAAATACCTTGTAACCACCTGTGCAGTTCCTGTCCAGTCTAGCACACAGGGAAGAGATTTGGAGAAATATTGCAGGGCAAGGACTTTTTAAAATAAAAGCTTATTTTAACGGGAGGGAGGGATTGGTGATTTGGTTTAAAACATGGTGGAAAAGGGAAAAAAATACAGAGAAAAGGTGGTCAGTTAACAACACTGAAACATTCAGTTTAAAAGCAGTACAGTTGAACTATGTAAGCCAAACACCTGTTACCCAGGCTGTAACAGGTTTCTCAGAGCGTGTGCAAAATTCCTTGCAGAAGCAGCATGTTGGAAAAATACTTAACAGAGGTAAAAAGTACTTAACCCAGCCTCCAGAGAACTCAGTTTCTATTGAAGAGTGAAAACTGAAGACAAAGGGAAAATCTAAAAATGTCCAGATACTTATGGCCAATGGAACAGGACTGGAACGAGCCTCCTTGCCTAAGAGAGTTGAGCTTCATCTCTGATGTCAGAGTCTGTGGTTACCAATCAGAGACTTATACCATAGAGTCGCACCCTCATCAGGCATCTGCTTATGACTCTGAACTTCAAAAACAAATGAGGTGGTCTGGACCAAACCGAGTGGTCCTTTGTCCCAAAGGGATTGATTTGCCAGGATGGTCCAGTTGAAATGAAAACCTCCAGGAGTCCCTCGGTGGTGCTCTTGGTCCAGTAAGGTTTTTGGGTTTCTGTCACCAGCTACACATGAAAGACGTGTCAATGTGAGCCATCTCTGTTCTTTTCTTTCTTTCTAGCGTTTTGTCCTTATCACATCGGTCACTTCTCTATTGTTGGGCTAGGCTTTGAGGACTATGTAAGTATTTTCATTTTTCAAGTTCATAATAAAACGGATGCTTTTTAAAAAGTAACTACAATTCTTTAAATGTTTAGATTATTTTTAAAATTTGAATTGGAAAATTTCCTGGAACGTTTTCCAATTCAAATTTTCCTGGAAAATCCCACACCACTGTCTACCTCACAAGATGGTTGTGTTGTGAGGATAAAATGGAGGACAGTAGCTGCTTTAGATCCCCACTGGGGAGAAAGGCAGGGCATAAATGAAGTGCGGAGTTAAATAAGTGTGCCCCATGGGACTTGCATATAACTTAGAACTTTAAAAGGAATACATTAGATGGATTAATTTTTACCCTGAGAAGGCCTTGATAATTGCAGGAGATTTTAATGCTAGGGTGGGATCAAATGATGAGACTGTCTGTTTCTGTTTTCCTCCTGATTCACTGGAGGAATCCTCTCTTTTTTATAGACAGTCTTGGGAGAACAGCATAATTTTGCAGGGTTATGCAAATGGTTAAACATTTTGAATCTAATTTTATTAAATGGAAGAATCCAAGAAACTATGCTGTCTGGCAGAGGTGCATAATCTCTTGGGATTGCTGAAGGGCTTTCATGTAGATTCTTTAATGATTGTAGAGTGATTAATTATTTTATGTAGATTGAATTATTATGATTATTGTTTTATTATCTTGTATTAATTTTGAAACATGTATAATAAAATGTATGTGTGTCTCGGTTCTGAGGTGCAGAGAAAAATGGAATTGAGCTTCCTGAATTAAATAGTCAACAAAATTGTCTGATTCTGTCAAGTCGACGGGTTCAAGAACGAGTCAAAGTTGATACTAAGACTACATTTATTGATAACCGGTACTCTGGCGCAAGCCTCTAGTTTGCTAAGAATGAAACCAATACATTGATACATGGGTTTTAAGATACACTTCAAAAGCATTCCTACGGGGGGGGGGGGAGTTTCAGGAGGAAACATTCACACATAACTACCAGATACTTTCTCAGGCGATAGCTGGCCGTCTGTCCTTGTATTATCATTCAAGGCTTCCTCCCACCTTAGGCCCTGAGAAGGCGCCGACTATTTCTTTCACATCAGTTGCAAATCAAAATAAGAAAAGGGGGAAGGGAAGTAGCTAAGGGTAGACCATTAGCAGCAGTGGATCCATTATGATTTTAACTAGGCCTGATACTTAGGCCAAGATCCCACAGTCTTTAGTCAGAATCAGTCGATCTTGACATACTGCCCCCCCTTAAGCTGGCCCTCTCGGTCTCTGAGGGTGCTTAGTTAGAAACTTCTTAATCAAATCAGGGGCTGACACATCCTTTTCGGCTACCCACTCACTTTCACTAGGAGGGAAATGTTTCCATTTAATTAGATAGTACAGCTTCCCATGTTTAATCTTTGAGTCCAGGATTTCCTGGATCTCATGGTGACTCTGGCTCCCCATTTGGATAGGTTGAGGTGCTTCTGGCTGAGGATGCCAAGGGGAACTGCCAGGGTCCTTTCGGAGAAGACTGTAATGAAAGACAGGTTGGACTTTACTAAACATCTTTGGTAACTCCAGCTCTACTGTAACTTTGTTTATTACCCTTTTGATCTTAAAAGGGCCCAGGTACTTACATGCCAATTTTTTGGACGGTTAGGTGAGTGGAAAGTTTTTTGTGGACACAAACACCGAGTCCCCTACTTTGAAATCCCAAGCGGGGACATGGCTTTTGTCATATTGCTTTTTGTAAGTCTCCTTGGCTGCTTCCAGGTTCTCCTGTATTTCCTTCCAACTTTTAGTCAGCATGCCCCACCACTGATCAAACGGGCTTGGCTCTTTCTTAGCATCCCCCCCTGGGAGCAAAGGGAGGGGTTTTCCCTCATACCCACTCACCGTTTGAAATGGTGAGGCTTTGGTGGAGCTGTGAACACTATTATTATAGCAGTATTCAGTGAAGGGGAGTAGATCTACCCAATTGGATTGTTGATGGTTGATCTTAAATACTGCTCTAATAGCCCGTTCACGCGTTCTGTCTGTCTGTCCGTCTGCGGGTGGTAGGCGGAACTCAACCCCTGCTCCATGCCCATTAGTTTGCAAAACTCCCGCCAGAAGTTGGCAATGAAGTGTGGGCCGCGGTCGCTAATCACCTTGTCTGGGATGGAGTGTAGTTTGGCTACATGGTTGAAGAATAAATAAGCCAGTTTCTTGGTGGTGGGGAGTTGGGCGCAGGGAATGAAATGGGCTTGTTTGGAAAAAGTGTCCACTACCACCAATATTACTGTTTTGCCAAGAGAGGGCAGTTTCTCCACGATGAAGTCCATGGAGACTATTGACCAGGGTCTAGAAGCGGTCTCCAGAGGTTCCCCCCCTCCCCCTTCTTTTGGCCATTATACAAATGGGCAAGTAGATACAAACTCGGATATATCCCTTTTCATGGAGGGCCACCAAAATTGTCGGATAAGCAGATGCAGGGTCTTGACATACCCAAAGTGTCCAGCCAGTTTGTAACAGAATTGTAACACTTCTGATCTCATGGTCTTGGGAACGTATAGCTTTTCTCCCTTGTACCATAGCCCATCCTCTCGCTTCTGAATTTCCCCTGGCCGTTCTTCCCCCTCCTTCTCGATTTCTGCTGCCATCTTCTCCGCCCCCCACCCTTGTAGTTGGCATTTCTTTTGCGACCGGGTGGTTATAACCGCGGCCACCTGGGTGGGTGGAATCAGGGAGTCTTCTATGTCTTCTCTCTGATTATTGTGCTGGGACAGGTGGGACAGCGCATCCGCTAGAAAGTTCTTTGTGCCCGGAATGTGCTTGAGCACAAAGTCGAACTTAGAAAAGAACCCTGCCCACCTGATGTGTTTCTTGCTCAGTTTCCTCTTCCCTGTGAGGGCTTCAAGGTTTTTGTGGTCGGTCCATATTTCAAACGGCACTTTCGCCCCTGCTAACCAAGACCGCCACGTTTTCAGCGCAAACATTACTGCAAACGCCTCTTTGTCCCACACTGACCAATTCCTTTGCTCCGCCGCGAATTTCTTTGAGATATAGGCACAGGGCCTCAGTTTTTCTTCCTCAGCTTTCTGCATGAGAATGGCTCTGACGGCTACATTGGAGGTGTCGCATTGCACCACGAAGGGTTTGAGCTCATTGGGGTGATCAGGTCCGGCTCACTCGTGAACAGCTGCTTCAATTTATCAAATGCTGATTGGCAAGTTGGTGTCCAATTCAAACGTGCTCCCGGCCGTTTGGCTTCCTGGCCTTTCCCCTTGGTTTTTAACAACTCAGTCAGGGGGAGCATGATTTGGGCGAACCCCGGTATGAACTTCCTATAGAAATTTGCGAACCTGAGGAACGATTGAAGTTGTCTACGTGTCCTCGGGGGAGCCCAATCCAATATGGCCTGCACTTTTGCCGGGTCCATTGCCAGCCCCCTAGCGGATACTCAGAAACCCAAGTAATCCAGCTCTGTTTTATGAAATTCGCATTTTGACAGTTTAGCATACAATTTGTAACTCAACAGGGTGCTTAACACCTCCCGCACCAATTTCACATGAGACTTTTCGTCTTGCGAGTAAATAATGCTGTCATCCAGATAGACCACCACCCCCTTAAACAAAAACTTTCTCAATACATTGTTTATAAAGCTCATGAACACCCCAGGGGCCCCTTGTAGTCCAAACGGCATCACTAGGTATTCGAACTGCCCCAGTGGTGTGTTGAACACTGTTTTCCACTCATCCCCCTCCTTGATACGCACCCGGAAATACGCATCTCTCAAGTCCAGCTTTGTAAAGATCTTCCCCTCCGACACAGTACTTAACAAGTCTTTAATGAGGGGGATGGGGTAAGCGTTGGAAGTTGAAATCGCGTTTATCCTGCGAAAATCTGTGCAAAGTCTAAGCGAGCTGTCCTTCTTTTTCCGGAACAAAACCGGGGCTGCATGGGAGGGGGCTGTGGCCGGCCTAATCAACCCCCGCTTTAAGTTCTTGTCCAGAAATTTGCACAGCTCCGCCTTTTCCGCCCATCCCATCGGGTATAGTTTGGCTTTTGGGAGCGATTTCCCCGGTATTAATTCAATGGCACATTCAGTATCTCTGTGGGGTGGCAGCTCGTTTGCACCTTGCTCTCTAAACACCCCTATCAAATCCTGATATGCCTGGGGGATTTCCGGGACTTCTTCCACTGTCAGACACACCTTCTCGGTAGAGGGCAGAGGGTGAGGCCCCCACTCTAAGTTCCATAGGTGGTCCTTGCACAATGGGTCTGTAAATTTGATGGTCTGCCTTCCCCATCGAATGTCCGGTTCATGCCTGGCCAACCACCATACTCCCAACACTACCGGATAGGAGCAAGAGGGAGAGATTACGAAGGACTCCCAATGCTCCTCGATCCCCACAGGCAGAAATTAGGTTTCTAGGGCACAGGGTTCCCCCCGCATTACTGACCCGTCTGTCTGCTCAAATTGCATGGGGCAGGGGAGGGCGGTGGTAGTCAGGCCCAAGGCCTCCACTATCTTGGGCGTTATTAACTCTCGGTTGCACCCAGAGTCAATCAAAGCCCTCACTTGCATGAATCTCTTGAGCTTGGGGTTCAGTAGTCTCACTGGTGCTGGCTCCTCCTCGACCTGCTGGTGGGCACCTTTCAGAGCAGGTCGTTCTCGTTTCCCAACGGCTCCTCCAACCACACCAGCTCGCTCAGCTCATCGACCAGGAGCGTGTCTTCTTCTGCCTCCTCGATAGCCGCTACGTTGCCTTTCGCCACTTCCTTAGGGCAGCCGGTGCTCTTCTTCGGGATGGGGTGCTCTGCTTCGGGGCGCTTGGTGGTGCCCGCGGGGGGTTCGGGCAACTGCTCGCTAGATGCCCAGGGTCCCCGCACTGAAAACACTTGCATGGCCCGGCAGGATTTCCCCCACTGGGCCCCCCTGTCGGTTTCTTCGTCTCTGTTTTTGGGGTTGACTTCAGGTCTCGCCCCCCTTCCCGCTCTGCTGCTGGCGTTGCATGGCTACACGCTTCATATTGGTCTCAACCTCACCCGCTAGTTGGATCCAACCCACCAACATGGTAGGTCGGGCTTGGGTGAGGGCCTGATCCAATATGCCTGCATTCAGGCCCTGGGTGAAGTGCTCGATTTTCATCAGCTCACTCCATCCGCGGACCTTGGCCGTGTTAGCCCGGAAGTCTGTGGCATATTCCCGGATTGACTTCTGCCCCTGCTGCATGTCGCGTAGGGCCGCCAGAGCCCGGGTCTCCTGGAGGGGATCTTCATACTGGGCCAACAGAGCCTGAAAGAACGTTGCTACATAGTCCAGTTCTGGGCTCATGGCTTCGTACAGGCTCACGTACCACCTTTTAGCCGCCCCCTTCAGCTTCGACCCCAGATAGTCCACTCGACTAAACTCATCAGGGAACGTATTTCCCCAGTAGTGCATGTAGCTGTTCACCTGGATCGTGAAGTATTCTACTTCATCCAGATCCCCATCAAAAGTGGCGTCGAGCTCCTTTCCTCTCCCTCCGTCTCGAGGGGCTGGAGGGGGTGCCACTGGTCAGGGCGCTGCAGGCGGGGCCGGGGCCACTGCCGGTGCAGCTGGAGCTGGGACCGCTGGTGCTGGTTGCTGCCGGATCAGTGGAGGTTGGGGAACCCTCCTGGGCCCAGGCAGCCCTAGAAAGCGAGAGATTTCTCGGGTAATCTCTCCCGCCATGCGGTTGGTCATGGTCTGCATCTCCGCCTTCAGGCCCATGACCACACTCTCCACTTCCTTACGGACCATTGCTTGAAATTCCCGGGCTGTCTCGTCCTCCTCATCTTTTAGAGCCGCCGCTCCCAGCTCTCCCTCATCTGGTTCTGGGCACTCCTCATGCACCAGGATGACCACGATCGTGTCTATCTCCTCCAGCTCCATAGGCCCCGGATTGGGCCCCTCCGCGTTCGCCATCCGCATCCTGCGCATATGCCTGGTCAGGATGGCTTCCCTCCTAGCCGGGGCCTCGTGCATTGTGCTGGTGGAGGTCCGGGGCTGCCACTGCCTTGGGGTAATGAGGAGCTGCTGGATCTGCAGAGGGGAGGCCGCTACTCTCCGGGAGTCCAAGACGTGCCACGGAATAGATGGCCTTTCTTTAGTGTCGGGAAGCTCACCGCCTTCTGGTATCTTTTCAGCCATTTGGCTACAAAGTGGCCAGGGTGGTTAAGCTTCAAACGGATTCTTAGCAAAATGTCAAGTCGACGGGTTCAAGAACGAGTCAAAGTTGATACTAAGACTACATTTATTGATAACCGGTACTCTGGCGCAAGCCTCTAGCTTGCTAAGAATGAAACCAATAGATGATGGGTAAAATTACAGTATACATCTATTAATAAACATTCTATTATTAGAACAAAGTAGGAGACAAGCAACACCTTTAAGACCAACAGAATTTTTTTCAGAATGTAAGCTTTCGTATGCAGGTATACTTCTTCAGATGAGGGGATGGGGTACAGTGGGCTGAAATACACGTTGTTGGTGGGTTAAGAGTGGAAACTGATACAAAGTTAGGATCAAATGGCAAAATAGTGTAATAAATTGGAAGACCATTTGGTCTGAATAGCTATAAAAGTTGCCTGTTAATTGCTGTTGATGAAAGTCTAGGTAAAACAAAAGGATGCATAGGTGGACACGAACTAGGAGATACATGTCCTTTTGTTTAACATGTCCTTTTGTTTAACAGGCAACTTTTATTACCTTTTATTGTTTTCTCCTAGGAATTAAGATTTGTGGTCAGCCAAGGAATTCAAGATCTAGAGCTACAACAGCATCTGAGCTTCTCTAAGAGATACTATTGTATAGAGAATAAGCAATTTGTACCAGCAGCCTGTTTGGGGAATCTTATAGCTCCAAAAGCAAGATTGGCTTTTCAGTTGCAGAGTTTACTGTTCTCCCTTCTGAGTTGTTAAACAGGAGTGAAGTCTTTGTATTATGAATGGTATTGCCCTATGAATAGTATTGCCCCTGTGGTAGTTAAGAATTGGAAACCATAGGGCGCATTCTTCTACATTGTCCTCTTTATAAAGATCTGCTGCTTCCTATTCTACGAAAATTTCCAGGAAGAACAGAAAAATCTTACCTTATTGTCTTCCTGCAGATAAATACCATCAGAAGGTAGCTAAATTCTGCTCAAAACCGAAATTTATCAGTGCGTCATTGAGAAAGTAGCTTTGTTGTGGTATTCTATTATAGATCCAGGTGGGCAGCTGTGTTGGTAAAAGCATTGTACCTATTTTGCATACTAATTCACTGCTCACTCTCTCTCTATGTAGGACTGCTGATTCCATTCCATACTATTGTCTGATGAAGTGTGTATTTAGCACAGGAAAGCTTGCATTCTCACTAAAACAGTGTTGGTCTTAAAGGTGCTACTGGACTCCAACTTTGTTCTATTAAACTATGCCAATTTCACATTTAGGGTTTTACTAATTGAAAATAGTAATTGTATAATGGATATTTTGTAAATCATTTGTTGTTTAACTACCTCGTAACAATAAATATCTATCTGTCCTCTTCAGGTTCAAGCATCTCATTTTGAAGGCCTAATCACAACAATCGTTGGTTATGTGCTGTTGGCGGTCTCACTAATTGTTTGTCATGTATCCTTTTGTAAATACCTGCTTGTCTGCGTACTCTCTGTCTGATCGACAGATGTTCGCTGTAAATATATTATTTCAAGTGTTCTGTCTGTGCCCCTTAAGGAAAATCTGTGGTGGAATGCACATCCTGTTGTTAATCCTGCCGATTCTATAATGACTGTATGCGTGAACCAATGCCTGCCTCTGGTGAAATCTCATAAGAGCATAAGAGAAGCCATGTTAGATCAGGCCAATGGCCCATCCAGTCCAACATTCTGTGTCACACAGCGGCCAAATATATATATATATATATATATATATATATATATATATATATATATATATATATATATATATATATATATATATATATATACATACACACACACACACACACACACACACTGTGGCTAATAGCCACTGATGGACCTCTGCTCCATATTTTTATCTAACCCCTTCTTGAAGGTGGCTATGCTTGTGGACGCCACCACCTCCTGTGGCAGTGAATTCCACATGTTAATCACCCTTTGGGTGAAGAAGTACTTCCTTTTATCCGTTTTAACCTGTCTGCTCAGCAATTTCATCGAATGCCCACGAGTTCTTGTATTGTGAGAAAGGGAGAAAAGTACTTCTTTCTCTACTTTCTCCATCCCATGCATTATCTTGTAAACTTCTATCATGTCACCCCTCAGTCGACGTTTCTCCAAGCTAAAGAGCCCTAAGCGTTTCAACCTTTCTTCACAGGGAAGGTGTTCCAGCCCTTTAATCATTTTAGTTGCCCTTTTCTGAACTTTCTCCAATGCTATAATATCCTTTTTGAGGTGCGGCGACCAGAACTGCACACAGTACTCCAAATGAGACCGCACCATCGATTTATACAGAGGCATTATGATACTGGCTGATTTGTTTTCAATTCCCTTCCTAATAATTCCCAGCATGGCGTTGGCCTTTTTTATTGCAAACGCACACTGTCTTGACATTTTCAGTGAATTATCTACCATGACCCCAAGATCTCTCTCTTGGTCTGTCTCTGCCAGTTCACACCCCATCAACTTGTATTTGTAGCTGGGATTCTTGGCCCCAATGTGCATTACTTTGCACTTGGCCACATTGAACCGCATCTGCCACGTTGACGCCCACTCACCCAGCCTCAACAGATCCCTTTGGAGTTCCTCACAATCCTCTCTGGTTCTCAGCACCCTGAACAATTTAGTGTCATCCGCAAATTTGGCCACTTCACTGCTCACTCCCAACTCTAAACCATTTATGAACAAGTTAAAGAGGATGGGACCCAGTACCGAGCCCTGTGGCACCCCACTGCTTACCGTCCTCCACTCTACAAATTAGTACTCTCTACAAATTAGTAATCTTTTGTTCTACAAATTTGTTCTACAAATTGTTCTACTAATTTGCTCTACAAATTAGTAATCTCTACAAATTAGTAATCTTTTGTTCTAATGTTGTAACTGAGTAAGTACACAATCCTTTGTGTAGTTACTCAATTTTAATATGTCTTCAAAGTAAAGATGCTCTTGATCTAGATGTATGCCTACAATAACACACCTGTTCCTTTAATATAACAAATTACCATATTTTTCACACCATAAGGCGCTTCGGACGATAGGACGCACCTTCCTCCTGGGGGGCGATCCGCTGCCTCCGATCCCGGCACTTCCTCCATGCCTGCCTGCCTGGCTCCAGCTCTGACGGTTACAGCAAGCGCCAGGATCGCTCCCTCTGCCCTCTGATCCTGGCGCTCGCTGTAAGCATCAGAGCTGAAGCCAGGCAGGCAGGCACAGAGGAAGCACCCACCCCCTCCGGAAACCCAGCGCTTTGCGAGCGCCGGATGTGAAGAGGGCAGCGTGCTTCCTCTGTGCCTGCCTGCCTGGCTCCAGCTCTGACGCTTACAGCAAGCGCCAGGATCGCTCCCTCCGCCCTCCGATCCCAGCGCTTGCTTTAAGCATCAACTGAAGCCAGGCAGAAAGGCACGGAGGAAGCACCCACCCCCTCCGCAAACCCAGTGCTTTGCGAGCGCCGGCTGTGGAGAGGGCAGCGTGGCTTCAGCTCTGATGCTTACAGCAAGCGCCGGGATCGGAGGGCAGAGGGAGCGATCCTGGCGCTTGCTGTAAGCGTCAGAGCTGAAGCCAGGCAGAAAGGCACGGAGGAAGCACGCTGCTCTCTCCACAGCCGGCGCTCGCAAAGCGCTGGGTTTGCAGAGCGCTGGGTTTGCGGGTGCTTCCTCCGTGCCTTTCTGCCTGGCTTCAGCTCTGATGCTTACAGCAAGCGCCAGGATCGGAGGGCAGAGGGAGCGATCCTGGCGCTTGCTGTAAGCGTCAGAGCTGAAGCCAGGCAGAAAGGCACAGAGGAAGCGCCGGGATCAGAGGCGGAGGCAGCGGATCGCTCCCCCCCCAGAAGGTAAGTACCGGTACCTTTGCTCCATAAGACTCACACACTTTTCCCCCCACTTTTTTTTGGGGGGGGGGGGAAGTGCGTCTTATGGTGCGAAAAATACGGGTAGTTTCTAGGCCTGAGGATGGCAGGTACTGCTGTACTTTAAACAATGTTCACTCTTATTCTCCCTCTTTTCAAATACTAGAACTTGAGGGCATCCAGTGAAGCTGATGGGCAGGAGGTTCAGGATGGACAAAAGGAAGAAAACTACTTTGCACAGAGAGTGATTAAAATGTGGAATTTGCTGCCAGAGGTTGAAAATGATGGCCACAGGGATAAACAGCTTTAAAAGGGGGATTGGATAGATTCATGACGGAGAGGTCCATCTGTGGCTACTAGTTGTGGTGTCTGAATGGAGCTTGCATATCTGGAGGCATGCAGCCTCTGACCCCCAGTGCCCAGAGGCAGAATCAGGGGAAGGCCTTGGAACAGAGGAACTGGTGGGCCACTGCTGGTCTGATCCAGCAGGGCTCTTATGTTCTTCTTACATCTGCTTCAGAATCTCCTGTTGCTCAATGTTCTTTCCTGTGTACCTCTCCCCTTCAGCTTTTCCTTGACGGTAATTGTATAGGGCTTGGCTGCACTTGTCAAATTCCAGAGATCACGTCGCTTGCTTGGGGTGTGCTATATTGTTGTCAAGGTAGTACAAGTATTTAAAAACAGATACATTTGTAGTTTAAAATAATGTTATTTATTTGCAATAAGGCTAAAGTAAAACAAAAATCTTTGCCTTTTCATGTTTGAAGGTATCGCTATTAGTGGTTGTAGAAATTGGCGTTTTCCCGCTCATCTGTGGTTGGTGGCTTGACATCTGCTCGCTGGTAAGATCAACATGTATTGAGCTGCTGCTGCTGCTGTGTCTTGCGGCATTCTAAAGAGAGCCAGTTTGGTGTAGTGGTTAAATGCGTGGACTCTTATCTGGGAGAACTGGGTTTGATTCCCCACTCCTCCATTTGTACCTGCTGGAATGGCCTTGGGTCAGCCAGAGCTCTCGCAGGAGTTGTCCTTGAAAGGGCAGCTGCTGTGAGAGCCCTCTCAGCCCCACCCACTTCACAGGGTGTTTGTTGTGGGGGGGAGAAGATTGTAAGCCGCTCTGAGACTCTGATTTAGAGAGAAGGGCGGGGTATAAATCTGCAGTTCTTCTTCTATAGACAAAAGTTATACTTGAAGAGCCTGGAAGCTCCATCTCTTTAAAAGGGGAACAACAGTACATTTTTGTGCATCAGGACACAGTAACTGATTTTATATAAACACAACGGATTTTATATAATTTAAAATAATTTATTTTAAAGTCTTCATTTCTGTGTTAAAAGAACATTTTTCATGAGTACTAAACAGTCGCTTCTCAAATCACTGGCTGTCATGCTAACACCGCTGAAGATTTTTATTATATAAGAAAGGATGGATGTTTTAATACTAAATGCCTTTTACAAGTATGTATTTGCAACTATATTATTATTAATAAATTAATAAATGATAACAATTCTGCCAGGTGTAGGTTTTGCTTTCAGTGCTTCATATGGTTTCTCCTAGGAAATGTTTGATGCTACTTTGAAGGACAGGGAGTTGAGCTTTCAGTCTGCCCCTGGCACAACCATGTTCCTCCATTGGCTAGTGGGAATGGTATATGTCTTCTATTTTGCTTCCTTCATCCTCTTGTTGAGAGAGGTAAGTTGCAATTTCCTGAAAACTCATTTAAAAGATCCTGTCAAATCAATTCAGTTACTTCAGCATTTGACATTCTGAACCAAACGAGAACAGGAACAAGTCAGGCTTCTGCAGTGCAAAACTCAACATGTGTTCCAAAATGTTGTGGGCTGCATGTGAGTGTAGATCACAGAGTTGGCTGCTGTCTAGAGAGTTGCAAGGAGCCATGTCTTGTGGTAGTGTGGCCTACTCTGCAAGAGTATTCACTGCACAACTGTGGGTGAGCTGGTGGGCTACATTGCACACTGCTGCTGGCAGCTGGATGCAAGTGCTGCAGTGCCCCACAGTATATTTTGCCGAGTGTGCTCTCTCTGCCATTGGTGGAGGGGAGAAGAATGTGCTCATCAAATCTGGGAAGGGAAGAGGTAATTCCACACATCAGAGGCAAGGAGTGGGAAGCACAAGTGTACGTGATACGTTTCCAGTCTCCAAACTGTGGGGAGTGTTGACTTTGAATTGCAAGTCAGAAGTTCTACATTGAGAGGATTTGTTAGTCTATGTTGCTGGATACTGCGGGTGAATTGCATATCATAACGCATATTAAATATTCAGGCTTACTACAGTTGGGTGACATTTATGTCCTCGTGCTGGATTGGAACTTTGGTCTTTATTACTGTACACTTACTGTACTGTTAAATAACAAAGAGCAGCAATCCAGTGATTGTTTAAAGACTAAAAAAGTAATTCTGTTGTATGTCTCTGTGAGTCAGAGTGCATTTCACCGGTTGCACTGGAGATGCAGCAGCCTCATGTATTGTAACCTCTGGTGCATCTGGACTCCTGGTTCATCTTACTGCAGTAGACTAACATGGCTACCCATGTGCAATTACCTATTAATTGACTGAGTTCCACTGCCTATGAATGTGATGTGACCATATTATACAAATTTTGAATGGGAAGGTTCCCCAAAATGTAGAGATTTTCACTTTGGTGATAATTGCATAGTGGTGGTGTTGCATGTCATAGCTGTGATCAGTGGTCCTCCCAAAATGCTGGGAGGATGCACAAAGCATGCCCACATCTCTCCACTGCTGCAATTCCCTGTGCTCAAACCCACCACAAGATGCCATTCCTTTAATCCCCATTACCATCCCCCCATCATAGATTTGCTACCTCTTTTCCCCCCTTCTGCTCCTCCTCGTCAACTTTCCCAACCTTGTCAAACCACTTCTCCTCCTTTCTGCACAGTCAGGGACAGAGGGTGGCACAAGAGGAGGATGTGTTGTCTAGATGCCCCCAGTTGGAGAGGTCCCTTAAGAAGTGCTTCTCTCCCGGATGTTGTTTAACAGCTATACGTGCCCCCTTGCACAGCTGGTACTGAGTTTGGGGCTGGGGTGTCATGCAGATGACACCCAGCTATATTTGCTGTTGGGCAACCAGCCAGCCTCTGTCCTGCCATCCTTCGCTGAGGGTTTGGAGGCTGTGGTGGGTTGGCCAAAGAAAAGTAGATTGAAACTGATGGTAGATTGGGTAGATTGAACTCCAAGACAGAGGTTCTGTGGCCGGAGGGCATCAGGGCTGGAGTTGGAGCACAGATTTCCAGTTCTTGATGGAGTGTTACTAACACCAACCGTCAAGCGCTTGAGAGTGACCCTGGATGCCTCTCTTTCAATAGAGGTCCAGGTTGCACATATGAATTGATTGCTAAAGTGGTGTTCTTTCATCTACACCAAGTTAGGCAACTGGCTCCCCTCCTGTCTCGTTTGGACCTAGCCACAGTAGGTCACCTCCAGGCTAGACTACTGTAACTCACTCTATGCTGACCTACCCTTGACTTTGACCTGGAAACTCCCAACTGGTCCAGAATGTGATGGCGCGAGTCCTGATGGGAACGCCATGGATGGCACATATTCTACCTATGCTGTGCCAGCTACACTGGCTTCCGGTTGAGTACAGAGTCAGATTAAATGTTTTAGTTATGACCTTTAAGGCTTTGAGTGGGATTGCCTCCTCCACTAGGTCCCTGGATGAGCATTATGCTCTGCAGGTTGAAATCTGCTGGTGAATCCTGGCCCTAAAGAGGTCTGGCTGTCTTCAGTAAGGGCGGGACCTTTTCATATCAAGTCTGATGTTTCAATAACGAGACCTTCTTGATAAAAAGTTTCTAGTTTATTGTAACATGTTGTTAGACTGTAGCAGAAAAATTGAGAGACTGGCGAGCATACACAAAGAGCAAACATTTAAGGTATACATCAAAGGAATTCCTTAGGGGGGGCACTCTATGCAGGGCACATTCACACATCGTTGTTACTTTATCGTTCTCAGGCTTTGGCTGGCCTTGGGCGCTTCCTTAGCACCAGCTATCTCTGAGAAGGCACCACAATCTTGTTCCCATATTCCCATTTCTAAGCATTGCTACATAACAAAGGAAGGGAGGGGGGGAAGGAGAGTTCAAGCTAGCAGCATCTGAATACAGAGTGGTTTTTACCCAGGATCCTTTTCCTTAACAAGTGTTTGTGACTAAACTACTTAGACATTGCAGCAGACTTGACATTTCAGTCCTGGCCTCAACCTGGTGGAATATTCCCCTGGAAGACACAAGGGCCCCGTGGGATCTTTTATAATTGTACAGGGCCTATAAGGCAGAGATATTCTGCCAGGCTTTTGTTTGAGGACAAAAACCCCCAAAAAGCCAAAAGAGGAAGCCGTGTGAAATACAGAACAAAAAAGCGAAAGCTCATGGCTGATTACTGCAAGTACTTATATATTCAAGAAAACATGAACTCAAACTCTTACAGCTATACCAAACCATTTACATGCACACATAGTTGCACAACACTGTGACCTGAGAAAAACAGTCTCTTTGTAGGATGCGCATCTCTCCGTATTTAAAGAGCAAGCGCTCAAATTCCAACTCCTGCATTTCTGTGCGATGCGGTGAAACTGTAGAAATATTGGAGGTGGACACCGTGTTCCACAAGTCCCAGAGATGGAAGTCCAAAAGCAACAGTAGACCGGTAAAAACTGACCATTTCGCAGAATGCTTCGTCAGGCAAAATCACTGTGATGGGACTACTTGAAAAAGAAAACATACATACATATAATCATACACATGCATGTAATCCTTATCATTCACATTATAAAAACACTAGGTAAAGTAAGCATGAACTCACCGAGTGATACAATCACAGATACTTATTGAGTCAGACACAAACTGCTGGTGCTTCCGAAAGCCCAGAAGGAACCTTTGGAGCGCTCCCAATCTAAAAAGAGCTAAATGACATCAGCCGTGAGCAGCCACCTTTTTATTTAAAGAACCTTGTGTTTACAATACTATACAAATTTTTTAAAATTTAAAAAGGAATGCAAGTTCCTGGGTGAGAATACCATGTGCATTTATATAACTTGAACACCACTTTTTATTAAATAAAAATAATGTGCTGGGCTTTCGGAAGCGCCAACACTTTGTATCTGACTCTATAAGTATCTGTGAAAGTATCACTTGGTGAGTTCATGTTTACTTTACCTAGTGTTTTTATAATGAGAATGATACTAAGGACTACATGCCCCCCATGCAGCAGGAATTGGCAACACTTGATGATAACAGATTTGTTTTTAGCTAATTGGTTCTAAGGGTTATTTTACGTATTCTGTTTTTGTGCATCACCTAAAGCCCAGCTTTGGCTGGGATGAGGCGAGTCATCAAATAAAATAAATAATAATAATAATATACATCTAAGTCTAAAATTCCATTAAGTAGTTTCCCCATGACTATTGTCATCACCACACAATCCTTTATGAAAGTGGCTCATTTGTTTTAGACAGAATACGAGGAAGGAAATATTGTTTGGATTGGGTTGCGTGTTATGATGGAAAGTGATAGAGTCTTTTTGGTTTCTAAAAATAAAAGTATGATAGGAAAAATTAATTTCAAACCTTTTAAACTTCCTGCTGTTGATGTAGCTGCCTGTGTTTTCTGTTAAAGTGTCCATCCCCTTTTCAGGTGCTTAGACCAGGTGTCCTGTGGTTTCTGAGGAATTTAAATGATCCAGATTTTAATCCTGTTCAAGAAATGATTCATTTACCTATTTATAGACATCTCAGGAGGTTTATTTTATCTGTGGTAAGTTTTTTCTCCAGTTTGTTGAAATTTTAGTGATGTTATTGCAGTCACTGTTTGTTGTTGATGTTTGTTTTTCTTCACTTGTAATCCCCTTGTGTGAAACAAACCAGATGGATAACAATCAAGTCAAGTCAAGTTAGCCTTTATTGGCATAATATATATATACATAAATTGGTTAAAAAAAAGATAAAATGGAACGATTATGTACATATACATCAGGAAAAGCATAAACATAAACTGATTCTATGAGATCCTCTTATGTGCCTTTAAAACAGAATAAAGAAACTTAGCCACTTTCTCAGTGACACTAGATGAAGTATCGTTCAAAAGTCTATAGACCTTAAGTGATTCAGAACAATCAACCATGCTAACCAAAAGAGGATGTAAACACTTGCGACGAAGATCTGTATACAAATTACAATAAAGAAGAATATGAGTAACTGACTCCACACATTTTGCTTACAGAGACAGTATCTGACTGAGTAGGCTGTCTTGTTAAATCTGCCATAAAGAATGGCAGAGGGCATGGCGTTGCATCTGGCAGGGGAAAAAGCTTTACGCCGCTGTGGCACCTGCAAGACAGATAGATATGAGGCCATTTTCCCAGTACTAAGAGATCTCAAAACTCAGTGGGGAACAAGTTTTCTTAGCCAGACTGTATAGGTCTTGGCGCTCAATATCTAGCAACATGTTTTTAATTTATTGGACTGCGGTGGTGAAGGACAGCATGAACAGTAGTTCTAGGGATAAACCCATTGCTTTGATTTTTCTCTCAATATGTGCTGACCAATTTGACAGATTAAATTCAGAGAGCATTTGAGAGATATAGCTCCCCAGTTTAGAGTTGTAGTGCAAGCGTAGCCAGAATTTGAAAGGTCATGAGCCATGCACTAGTAATCTTTAAAGATATGCCAGTTTCTAAGCAGATAACTGCATATGGGGCACATGGCATGCCCAGAATTTTACGCAAGAATTTGGATTGGACACGTTTGATAGCACCTTCATAAGATCCAATCCAAATTGGGATGCCATACAGAAGTTGTGAAATCACTTTGGCTTTGAAATTTTTTATGGCAGCTGGCACAAATTGGTTACCTCTGCCATAAAAAAGTGAGCTATGGCAGATGCACTGATGTTAGCTGTCTTCACTGCATACTTGCGATGGGTAGACCAAGTCACATTATATTGAAAATAAACACCTAAGTATTTAAAATACTTGACTTGCTCTATCTCTTTATCATCAGTAACCCATTTGTAAAGTCTCCACTTTTTTGAGAAAACATAAGATTTTGGACTTCTCCTAATTGAGCTGGAGATTATTACTAGTAAAATACAGAACACAACAGGACAACAGACATCTTAAGCCCACTCTAGAGCAGGACAACAGCACCGTATCGTCAGCATAAAGTAACAAAGGTACATGCAATGCACCAAGTTGTGAACTATGGCAGTCAGGACCAGACAACTGAATAGCCAGGTCATTAAGGAAGAGATTATATAAAAAGGGAGCCAAAATGCAACCCTGTTTGACACCCTTATTGGCAGCAATCTTCGATGTTAGGTTGCCTGCTAATGAGCATTTGATCTGGCAGGTGGTAGAAGTGTGTAATCTCTTAATAAGCATAAGGAGTCTTTTATCCATGTTTAGTTTATCTAGCTTAATCCAGAGGAGGTCCCTGTCAACTGAATCAAATGCGCCTTTTAAATCTAAAAAAGGAACAAATAATTTCTGGTTATTTTGCATAGTGTACTTGTTGACTAGATGGTATAGATGGATAAAAATCGATTTTTAAAATAAAAAAATTAGTTGTTTTAAAAATTCTGTAAATGAATTCCATTAATTCAGTTATTTGGGCCCCAATGTTGTACTCTCCCAGATGTTACTGTAAGATTATTTTGGAAATTTTTTCAGTCTGCAAGATACCCTTACAGATGTTTCTTCTGCAGTTCTCAAAACTGTGAATTTGTGTCTACAGAGATTGTTATTGTTTTAGTTAAATAAAACAATTTAGATAGTTATTGTTAATTATTAGTTTTCTTCCAAAAAAGCAGGGGTGGCCAACGGTAGATCTCCAGATGTTTTTTGCCTACAACTCCCATCAGCCCCAGCCACTGACCATGCTGGCTGGGGCTGATGGGAGTTGTAGGCAAAAAAAAACATCTGGAGAGCTACCGTTGGTCACCCCTGCAATAAAGTACAGCAGAAATGTCCAAATACGAATGGTGAACTTATTAAACTGGAGATAGTTCACCTCTAGGATTGCTAGCTCCCAGGTGGAGTGGGGGATTCCCTCATTTTGCAGGCTCCTGCCTACCACCGACTAGCTGGTAACCATAGAGTTTTGCTCAAAATACCACAGTGTCACTGCACAACATTCCTGGGGTGATGATGTCACTTCCATGTGACTTCATCATGCTGGGGACATTGTGCTTGGCTCCTGGAAAACTTCCTCCTGCCCCCTGCCAATGAGAAGGTAGGACGTGATAACCCTATTCACCTCACAATTATTTCATAATTATCTGTTTCAAATGGTAAATAAAAACAATCAATGATATAATTAAAGCTAGCTTGAGAAGTTGTTTTTAAAATGAAACCTTCATATAAATTGTAAATATTCAGGTTATAATAACCAGCAAGAATGAGCCTTTATAGGTAAAACCATGATTTAAATGCAGTTTTACAAAGTAGTAATTTATATCAATTTGATTTAAATTTTGATTTAAATCAAATCCACCCTGGAAAAAACTCTGGAGTAGTTATAAGTTCAGGTGCCAAAGATACATTAATGTTATACCAAAGTCTATTTCATGCAAAAGTATTGAGACTTTCAGGAAGCATTTTTTTAAAAGCATAATTTCAGCAGTTATAAAAGTCAATATTGCAGGTCTTTTTCTTGGCTGTTTGTTGGAATTGCTGTGCTTTCATTGCTAGGAAAACATGTGAGTCAGTTATTTTCATGGTGCAACAAGAGGGTTGTGAGCAATATTCCCTCTAAGCTGCAGTCTTCTTGTGAGCAAAAACTCTCCTTTGTGAGCTCCTGGCATGAAAGTTGTGAGCTCCTGCATCACTTAGTGTGCTCTGGGGTCATCCTTCCTGCTAAGACAAACATGTGTGAGCTGGAGGCTAAAATCTGTGAGCTAGCTCACACTTACTCAACTTCTAGGGAACACTGGTTGTGAACCTAGGGGGAGGTATTTGTGAATTTCTAGGGTATTTTTGCAATTTGTTAGTGCTGAAGATCAAAAGTCTAGCAGAAATATCCCACCTAGGAAGAAAAGTTATTTTTAGTGGGGGGTTTTAATAAATTCACCCTGCATTTCACAATCTGCATTTGCAGATTATTTTGAATATCACTTGGGTAACTGGAAAATACAGTGCTGCATAATATAAGCATTGTAATAAATAATATTTCCATCGAAACAAAATTAGTTTCTGAGCAGTCTTGCCCCAGTGGTTTAGAGGCTGAGGCAGTAGGAGTCCAGAGGCTGCCCCTCAGCCAGGGGTGTGAAAGGTCACCGTCTCAGGAAGTGGCTGCTTGCTGTCCATGGATGGCATAATTCCCCAGCCTGCTCACCTCGCTTCAGGGCAGGAGGGGCCCTTTCCCAGCCAGGCTTTCTTGTATTTGCCTGTCGCCTCTGTGGAGGCTCAACAGTCAGGAGGACGGGAGAGACAGATTGGGGGGGGGGGGGGGTTCAAATGACCGAGAGAAGTAAAAGTAGCCACTAGCGATAGGGAGGAGGTGGTCAGTGCTTACTCTAGAATACAGTGTTCTTCAGGAAAGGGGGATTGTTCTGTTTCAATGAGCTTCCTTTGCAGAAGTATGATGGTTAGGAACAATTTTTCTTCCTGGGCACATACAATAAAACGGGCACATCCTATAACTCTTATTTATTAACATGATGCCAAATGGGTCTGGTGCGTCTTACTGTTTTTTTAGTTTAGTTCTTATATGTGGGACTTCTAGTGAACTGTTTCTGTTTTGCTGATTACTCCGAAGGCTTCAAATGTAAAGACTGGGATTTTGTCTCCTGTTGTAAATGTTACGCCTGCGCACAGCAAGCAGAAGTGGCCACCCAGCCTCAGTAATGAAATCATGCACTAACAGAATTGCAGTGGGTTTTGGTCAAAACAATTCAAGTGCACAGCTACTTACCAGCTGTCTACTCCTTGGGAACTAAATAAGTAAGGTCAGAATTCTCCTTCAACAGGTTCCCCCCCCCCCCCCCCCCCCCCCAATTATGCAAGCTCCAAAATGTGCCTTTGAGATCCCAGAATCATTGCAACTGAATTTTGATTTTCTGGCTCACAGTTAAGTTGCTTATATGAGTAGGTCATTTGAGCCACTTGGAAAAAGAAAGTAAGTCACCCCATCAGTCTTGGTATGAATCTTTCTCCAAACATGGTATGAAGGACCAGGGACAAGCTGTGGGCTTCTGCACTTGCTCTCTCCTCTCCTGCACACCATCTTCCCTTTCTGGCCCCTGCTCTATTCTGCAGCCACCTCCAGAAGTGGCTGTGGTGCCTGAATCAGCCAACCGTGGCAAGCCTTTGCCCTCCAAGCCAGGGTCAGAAATTGTGACTCCAGGTGGGTTTCTGATTCTGTTTGGCTATCAAGTGTGAATGGTGGGTTGCTGAGCTGGATAACGTGGTTAACTGTGATTAAGTGCTTCGCAAGGAGGAGCAAAGGGGAGGAGGAAGCATGTGTGCTCACAGGAAATCCATGTTTCTCTAGACCAATCCCACTGCTTTGAACCAGTGTGTGGATAGTCTGTAAGTTAAGATTTAATGCAGAAAAACCATTATGGCATTTCTTGTTACAGATTGTCTTCGGGTCAATTGTCTTGCTCATGCTGTGGCTTCCTATACGAATTATCAAATACCTCCTGCCTAATTTTCTTCCTTATAATGTAATGCTTTACAGGTAAGACTACTTCCTAAAGAAAATTGTATTTTCTGTAGACTGTTAACTCACTGTGGCTACAGATAAATTTTTGTACACTTGCATGAAATGGACTTTAAGGTGTGAACTGCTACAGTGTTCCGCATACACAGTACGCTGGGTTCATTTTTAAAAATCAGTGCTTTTCTCAGTTTTTATATATAAGAATAAATAAGGGTAGAACTCTGGTATTTTTGATATAAATTCCATAGGAACCAGAGATGCTCCATTGATGCTATCATTTGTAAGATTACCATACATGTTATCAAAATCTTTTTACTTTATAAACTTGTTGGGCCCTTGAGATGATGAGGTGTTTTTTTAAAAACATTTGCAGTACTTTTCCATGTAGCCACAGAATTACTTGGCTACACGTGTATGAAAAAAATCAATTTATAATTATTTAATTACCCCTTGGTAATGCCAGTGTTGACAGGATAGTTTCTGAATTGCTTCCTTTTTCTCTTTCTTTCCCACAGTGATGCTCCTGTAAGTGAACTTTCCCTGGAGCTCCTTTTGCTTCAGGTGGTCCTGCCAGCTTTGCTTGAGCAAGGGCACACGAGGCAGTGGCTGAAGGGCCTGGTGCGGGCCTGGACCCTCACGGCCGGCTACTTACTGTAAGTGGAAGCCCCCCTCCAAGTCTGGGCATTGTTGTGGATGAAATGACCTAAATGGAGCATTAAATATTTGCACGTAAATGTTTTGCTAGAGTTCAGATGGCAGCATAGGTAAGAATAGGGTAGAAAGCCTGACTTGTGTAAATCAGCAATTGGAAGATCTTCTTCGTGGTCTCTGTGCAGTCCCACATATGGGTTTATCCGCCAGGATCGAGCCCATCTCGGAGAATTCAAAGCAATCCTAAAGCGTTATTTTTGGCGCGCCTTTCCCCTCGTCCCGGGGAGGGGGCAGCGTCTGCGCATGCCCAGATGAGGGGGAGGCGCCCAACCCACTCAGTTTCTTCTTTACCGCCGTCCGGAAAACACCTATCTCGCTGATCTCCCGCTTTCATTGCAGTCCCTTGAAATCTTTATCTTTCCGATCTACTTCGTCGTTCTTCGTTCTTCGTTCCTCTTCACTCTTCATTCTGGTATCGTATTAAAAAAAAAAAATCTTTCTCTTTACTTCGTTTTCGTCCTCCTCTCCCCCCCCCTCTCTTTCCGGGCGGATGGAAGGGAAGGAAAAAATAACTTTTAAAAGGTGCGTTCGCTGTGCTGCGAAAATACTGTCTACCGACGGACATTATCTTTGCCTTTTTTGCCTCGGCGAGGCACACCGAACAGACTCCTGTGTGCACTGCAGCCAGTTCGGCAAACAAGCGAGGAAAAACCACTCGGCAAGACTCAAAAGCCATTTGCTAGAGTCATCGTTACGCCCAGTAATGTCGCATGCATCGGGTTCGCAGACCTCTCCGTCTTCCCTACTTCAAAAGGGAACGACCCAGCCGGTTGCTTCCGTGGCGCAGGCTCCCAGCAAGCATAAATCCGGCAAACACCAGAAAAAGTCTGACGAATCCAAGAAACGGCACCGTACCGAGTCGACCTCGAGAGACCCTTCGGACCCGAAGTCTCCCAAAAGGCAGAAACCTAGCCATAAGGTCCTCGAACCCGTCGCCGTGACTCGACCTCCTACGCCTCGTCCAACCACGACTGTTACTGCGTCCATACAGACCACACCGGCATCGAAATCCACCTCGACTCTGACGATCACGCCACTGGAAATCGTTCGCATCAGCTCCAGATCACCATCAGTGCACGAGTCGCTCCCAGACCAAATCCTCGGTACCGAGTCTCCGACTTCGACAAAGAGCCAACATCTCAACATCTTAGATGATCGCTCATTTCGTGAAGTCCCCATTCTCCGACAACCTATCACGGCTCCGTTACTAACCAGAGATCCCTCGACTCCGAGAGAACCTTTGCGTCTCCGTGAAAAGAGATCCCGAAGTGGCCACAGAGATCGCTACTACTATTACACTCCTTCGAGGTCCAGATCACCATCTCCTCGCAGATACTACAGACACCGAAGGTCACCCTCTCCCGGCTTCTATAAACACCACACCCATGAGCATTCTCGGTCCCGTGAAGACTCTAGACACCGAGAAAGGGTCTACTACAGGGATCATTCTCGCGAAGATATCCGCCCTCGATACCGAGACGTGTCTCCGCACAGAGAACACACATACCAACAGTCCCATGACGATCACCAACGGTACCGTGACCACATCTCACTGCCTAAACCACCTTCTCTTATTGCCTCTATGGCTTTAGAGCCTTCCAAACGTACACAACTCTCTTCATCGGAACAGGTCAGGAAGACTCCAGAAGTGGAGACCCTCGAGGACTCAGAGGCTGAGCAATCCATGTCCTCTAATTCTTCAGCTTCCGACCTCCATTCCCCGGACTCCGACATAGCCAAACCGGCCGACCTCTCTCTATCTGAAGGGCCTAAGTCATATTTAGACCTACTATCCAACATGGCTAACTCTCTCAATGTAAAGCTGACAACAGATGTCCCAAGAGTCTCTGACGTGGTCTATGACCTAGTACACGCAGACCTCCCTGCGGGCTCCTCATTTCCTATGCTCCCAGTCCATCTGGAGACTTTGAAGGAAGCCTGGGACAAACCAACCTCTGTACCACCAACATCTAAGAGGGTGGAGGCACTTTACAAGGTACACGCGCCAGAGTCGAAGTTCCTCTTCAACCACCCGGCTCCCAACTAGATGATAGTCCACTCATCATCGAAATCCAAACAGACCAGGCACCCTGTTCCTCCCGAAAGAGAGGGTAAGAAACTGGACACCATCGGGAGAAAAATTTACTCCCTCACCACTGCCACAACCAAGATACATAACTATATGGCATACTTCTCTGCCTATGCCTACAATCTTACGACCCAACTGAGCTTTTGGTCACAGCCCTCCCGGAGGCCACTCAAAAGCAAGCCACCCATGCGCTGCAGGAACTCTCTAGAGTCAGCAAACAGCAGATAAACACTGCCCGCCATGCAGCCCAATGCTCCTCCAGGTCCCTTCAGCTATCGCCCTACGCAGACACGCCTGGCTCAGGTCTTCTTCCCTGCAGCCAGACATCAAATTTAAAATTGAAGATTTACCGTTTGATGGCCAAGGCCTATTTAACGCCACAACAGATGATATACTCACCAATGTTGACGACAGCAGGAAAAGACCTAAAAGACTAGGAGTCACCCAGCCTCAGTCTACCTTAAAACAAAGACCATGGAAGCCCAACTATTTCAAGCGTTCCAGATCTCCTCGCCAAACCGAGCCTTGGAGACGCAAGCCTCCTCAATCTAAATAACCATTCCAACAGAGGGCACGCCCTCAGACCACAAAGAAGACAACGCCGACCAACAAACAGTCTCTTTGACTCCCCTGCTCCGCTCCTACTACTTCATTGCCCAGACATCAGACTGCAGCCGTTCTACCACAACTGGGAAGCCATAACATCGGACTCTTGGGTACTGTCTATCATCCAAAACGGGTACTCAATAGAGTTCAATTCGACCCCAAAACACCACAGGTTCATTTCTACTCCTCCGTCACCTCATCTGCTCCTGGAAGTAGCAACCTTGCTGGACAAGGGAGCTATAGAACCAGTCCCTCCTCAATATCACCACACCGGCTTCTACTCCTGCTACTTCCTGGTCCCGAAGAGAGATGGAGGTCTACGCCCCATATTAGACCTCAGGAAACTCAACCTCCATATCCATCACAAGAAATTTCGGATGGTTACACTTCAATCCATCCTTCCACTGATCCCAAAACAAGCTTGGATGGCATCAATAGATCTCCAAGATGCCTACTTTCACCTCACCATCAGCCAACATCACAGGAGATTCCTCAGATTCGCCATAGGGGATCAACACTATCAATTCTGTGCTCTTCCTTTCGGCCTCTCAACAGCCCCGAGAGTATTTACGAAGTGCATGGCGGTGGTAGTAGCGCTTCTGAGACAACAACGCATCTCCATTTACCCGTACAAAGACGACTGGCTAGTCGTCTCCCAATCCAAGGAGCAGCTCCAGTCCGATGTCTCCGTGACCCTCTCCCTCTTGGGCACCCTGGGCCTCTAGGTCAACGCTGCAAAATCAAATCTGACCCCTACCCAATCCATACAGTTTATAGGGGCACATCTTTCAACTCTGACATGCAAAGCCTACCTGCCGGCAGACAGGGTACAGCACATCATATCTCTGGCCAGAGATATCATTCTACATCGCTCTCAGACAGCTTTCACCTTTCAGAGAATGCTAGGGCTTATGGCTGCCACCACTTCCGTCCTTCTATTTGCCAAACTTCACATGCGCCCTCTTCAGTTGTGGTTCGTGAGGACGTTCCACCCTCAACGTCAACATCAACTCGCTGTACTCACTATTCCAGCTCACATCATTCCCTCTCTGAAATGGTGGACTTTAGATCATCACCTCCTCAAGGGAATGTCTTTTACTCCCTCGGTGATTGTCACTACGGATGCTTCCAAGTGGGGATGGGGAGCCCACTTAGGACAGCTCACCGTACAAGGCCAGTGGACAGAATACGAAAGGTCTCTCCACATAAATTGTCTGGAGTTAATGGCAGTCCACAGGGCACTGCGATCCTTCCTTCCGTCGCTTCACAACAAACATGTCCAAGTTACATCGGACAACATAGCCACTGTCTTCTACATAAATCGACAGGGTGGTACTGCCTCCATCAGATTGTGCAAGAGAGCCTTGACCCTATGGCACTAGAGCATTGCTCACGGCATTTTCCTATCTGCAGTGCATCTACCCGGAGTCCAAAACATTCGAGCGGATGCTCTAAGTCGACAATCCATCAACGACCACGAGTGGTCCATCAACAGTCGTTATCTCCTCCCTCTGTTTCAGAGGTTCGGTACACCGGAGATAGATGTATTCGCAACACCAGACAACGCACAATGCCCACGCTTTTTCACGCGCGGCCAGTCGTCCCCACTATCTGCAGGGGACGCCTTCCTACAATCTTGGAGCGGTCCAATGCTTTACATGTTCCCTCCAATACCACTCATTACGAGAGTTCTGCAGAAAATCATGTCGGACAATACCAACTGCATCCTTGTGACCCCATGGTGGCCACGTCAACCGTGGTTCACCACTCTCCTTCTACTGTCACACGGTCTATTTCACTGCTTCCCTCAAGCCCAGGACCTACTATCTCAGCAGAAAGGCAAGGTTCTCCATCACAACCCCGCTCTCCTCCGCCTTACAGCATGGAGGATCAATTCTTGACCTTCATTCCAGAGGTTCGACACATCTTACTCAATGCTAGGAAACCTGCCACTAGAAAATCCTATGCTCTCAAATAGAAACGTTTTTCCAAATACGCTGATTTGCATTGCTTTCGACCTGAATCAGCCAATATCAATCAAATTTTGACTTACACTCTGACTCTCTCCAATACTGGACTGTCCCACTCTTCTCTGAAGGTGCATCTAGCAGCTATTTCTGCATTCCATCCATACATCGATGGCTCCACTGTATTCTCACACTCTGCTACCAAGGCCTTCCTGAAGGGAATCCTTCACCTCCACCCTCCAGTCCGCAAAATACAACCCACTTGGAGCTTATCCTTGGTCCTCAGTCAGTTAATGAAGCCACCCTTTGAACCCATGGCTTCTATCTCTTTACATCTTCTGACGTGGAAGACAGCCCTTCTAGTAGCTCTTACTACTGGCAGACGGGCCAGCGACATCTGCGCCTTCAGGGCTGACCCCCCGTACACTATTTTCCACCACAATAAGGTGGTGCTACGCCCTGACCCCGCTTTCTTGCCTAAGGTGGTGTCACCTTTCCATCTAAGAAAGCCTTCCGTCTTGCCTGCGTTTTTTCAAAACCCTACAGATATCGGTCAACGCACTCTACATCTTTTAGATGTACGAAGAGCTCTGGCCTTCTACATCGAGAGAACTAAACAGTTCCGAAAGGACAATAGACTTTTCGTGTCTTATGCTACCCATAATCAGGGTGCAAGAATCTCTACTCAAAGATTCTCAAAGTGGATTACCTCCACTATATCATTATGCTATGAACTGGCTAAGCAGCCCATACCTGAGCATTTGCGAGCTCATTCCACTAGAGCCATCTCAACTTCAACAGCCTTCTGCAAGGGTGTTCCGATGGAGGACATTTGCGCTGCTGCGGTTTGGTCGTCCCCATCTACCTTCGCCTCGCACTACGCTCTAGACGTTCGTGCCCGGCGTGGCACCTCCTTTGGGCAGGCTGTGCTGAGATCAATCTTCGACTGATGTCTTCCGATACCTATTTGTGAGTACAAGTTTATTCTCCTTTTTAACTCACAACACTTCTTTACAGATCCAGCACCCGCCTCCTGACAAATAGCTTGCCAGTCACCCATATGTGGGACTGCACAGAGACCACGAAGAAGATGGACAGGTTTCTTACCTGTAACTGATGATCTTCGAGTGGTCATCTGTGCAGTCACACATACCCACCCAGCGTTCCCCGCTGCTGGACTATCATATCAACGCATTTAATACACTTCCCCGGCGGCGGGAAGAAACTGAGTGGGTTGGGCGCCTCCCCCTCGTCTGGGCATGCGCAGACGCTGCCCCCTCCCCGGGACGAGGGGAAAGGCGCGCCAAAAATAACGCTTTAGGATTGCTTTGAATTCTCCGAGATGGGCTCGATCCTGGCGGATAAACCCATATGTGTGACTGCACAGATGACCACTCAAAGATCATCAGTTACAGGTAAGAAACCTGTCCTTTGTGTGTCTTTTGCTATTTTGCTTCTTCAGTCTTGTGGTTGAGTATAGAAACTGTTGTGTTAGTTTTTTTGTTTTGTTTTTTTAAAGCAGGTTCTGGGGCCCATTCGCCTGAAGGCTTAGTCTTTGAGTTTGTTTTGTTTTCGGCAGCCGGGCTGGACTTCCTGCTGTTTGTCAGGATGGGTGGACTTCTTCGTGGGTTCTGTTTTAGCTGCTTTGCAGTAATGATGGTGCAGTTACATGATGTGTGGTGCTGGCATTCACCCTTCTGAACAAAAGGGCTCAGAGGTCTTGTGCCTTGGGCTGGCGGTGGCTGTTGTTTAACATGTGTAAAGTAGAGATGTGGAGGCCGGGAGGGGGGCGGAATGGAGAAATGTAAGGGAAAAAGCCTTTTCTTCAGTTTTTCCAACAGAAAATTGGAAGCTTCTGGGAGTACTGAAGAAAACTCCTATGAAATATTTTCTTGTTTATAATGAGTAAAATGTTTTAAAGGCAAGGTGGGCACGCTGTAGCCATTGACAGCTCTTAAATCCAGGATGCATTTCTGTACCTAGAAAGATACCGAATCTTCATAGAGAGGAATGCAGGGCTTTCATTGATTTTCAATTGTTGCATACTTTCTGTTCTAAGTCATTAAAACGCATATAAGTCATATCAGCTAAGTCATAAAAATGCATTTTATGTTGTTAAAGCAGTAAAATGATAGGACACAGGTTTGCATATATGTATATATAGATATTCCCCCAAATTTGTTTTTTTTTTTCCTGTGGCTTCAAAATTCCCAGAAATTTTTACATCTCTAGTGGAAAAATAATATATTTTAAAACATCTAAATGAAAATCTGAGCCTTTGAGACACAGCTGAGGATTCCAGGCAGCATCGTCAGTCTGTGGAGCTGCATCCAAGTGTGGTGGACAGCTGCAGTGGAGCGGAGGTGTGCAGGAGTGTGGCTTGTTGCCATGTCTGTGCCTCATTCTTCTCCTGTGTGAACCAGACTTTGGTTCCTCCTGATTTCTGAATGCAGGCGACAGGGTGAATTGGAGTTGGAGCAGGCAGGTATTCTAAATCACATTTTAATCCAGGTTTGGAATCCTGGATGAAACCAACTCCTAATCATCAGGGCTGAGATTCTTTCAGATCAGGAATCTTTCATCATGTGAGAGGGATGGAGAGATATATGCAGCCTTCATAACTAGCCACATGAATGTGTGTGATTGTGTTCTTTGTGCATAAAAGCCATAAGTTCACATACATTCTTAAATATTGTTACAGAGATCTGCATTCTTACTTACTCGGAGACCAGGAAGAGAATGACAACAATGCTAACCAGCAGCCTAACAACCAAGCTGCTCGCAATAATAATAATGCCATCCCCGTTGTGGGAGAAGGTCTTCATGCAGCCCACCAAGCCATCCTGCAGCAAGGGGGACCTGTGGGCTTCCAGCCTTACCGGAGGCCTTTAAAATTCCCACTCCGGGTAAGTGGTTCTCAAATGTTCCCTTTACACATAGCACAGTTCATTGGATTCTTACATCTTGGTTGCATTGTCTTCTGGAAGTATTTAGACACAAGGTGGTGTGTAATTTTGCCGCATCCTTGTCTCTGATTCCTTTCAGACTCTCCTCAGCCATTTCTGAATAGCCCATGGTAGAATACAAGGGAACACTGACAGAAAAAGTGCTCAAAAGTTCATGTGCCTATGGTGTGGTTGCTGACTTCAAGGATAGGTATGATCCCCCTCCGGAAAAAAAAGGGTTGATTTGGGGTTTGAGGTGGCTCCCCAACTGAACGCTGAACTGAATCAACTCAAAAGGTTCTCTTTGAGAACTGCTCTTGAGAGAACAGCTCTGCAATAACTTGTGACTGGCCCAAGGTCACACCAACAACTGCATGTGGAAGACTGGGGAATCAAACCCGAGTCTCCCAGATTAGAGTCTGTGTTCTTAAGCACTACATCACATTGGCTGTATGTCAGGATTGTCTCCTGTCATGAGTGATTTTCCTGTTGTCCGTGTATTGGACCTCCGTGCTGTTGGGGGTGGGGGGAAGATGCTCTTTTCCTTTGTAGCTTTAGTCCTGGCATTTCTTAACTCTTAGCATATCTAGTTGTCAAGGAGTTGGGGTTCTGGCGCCAAGCTTAGAGCACCTTCCCATGGCCAGGCCAGGATATGCAAATGGCCTTGAGGTGTGAAGGGGAAAGGACTGTGGTGTCTTCTGATGTTGTACAACCAGGTGTGAAACCAGGTGGGAGGGGTGGAGGAGCCATATTTGCCCACACAATTTGACTGTTTTAGCTCTGTCTGAAACTGTTAGCTTCATTCCTAGCAAACCCGGCCTTTGGGCCACAAGGTTTGCCTCCTGCATCGAAACTTCTAAACTCTACCTATATTTTCATAAGAGAGAGTTTGCTTTGTTGGTACCTCGTCAATCCTTACACTGTAGCCAAGTTGATCCTAGAATGCTAATATAACTGCTGATATGCCAGTAAGGCTGGGTGAATGAATGAATATAATGCTAGTAGTAAAAGATCTGCAGTTGCTGCCAGTACATTTCACAGCTCAGGTTATGGTGCTGGTTTTTACCCTTAAAGTCCTAAATGATCACAATAGAAGGACCACTTGCTCCCATATAAACTTCTCTTTCCCTTGTAATCCTCATTGGATTCTACATTTGCTTGCTATGGGGGCGATGATCATAAAGAGAATATTTTCATTGGCAGTTTGGAATGTTTTCCCTTTTTTATTTTCAGTAGCTATTATGGATAGCTGCTATGTGACGGACTGTACTTTGTAAGAGGCTTAAAAGTGAAGTCCATAAAACTACAGGACTGTGAAGCCTTGAGTGACAGGCTGCTCCAGGCCATCAGATTGGTTGGTATCAGCTGAGGAAAAAAAGTCCTGTGAGAGCTGGATGCTGAGAGAACAGATTCCGATTTTGGCCTGAACTGTGACAAGAAGTGTGTTGAGGTCTTGTTAGACTAGCCCTTGTTGAGATTTTGTTAGACTAGACAAGGGTTTAGTGCTGACAAAGTCAAAATTCATCCATGACTTAATATAGTGTCTGATTGGTTGCGTCAGAGCTGGCTGAAATGGAATCCATCAAAGACGGAAATCCTGTGTCTGGGTCAGAAGGGGGTGGGGAGTGGGATCGGGCTCCCACCCTTCGATGGCACCCAATTGGCGCCATCAACAGAGGTGAAGAGCCTGGGGTTTTCCCGGATGCCTCTTTATCTATGGAGGCACAGGTCACTGCCAGTGCAAGGGCCGCCTTTTTCCATCTGAGGCGGGCCCGGCAGTTGGTCCCCTATCTTACCTCCCATGATCTAGCCACAGTGATTCATGCACGGTCACCTCCAGATTAGACTATTGTAACTCTTTCTACATGCGGCTCCCATTGACCCTGCTCCAGAAACTCCAGCAGGTGCAGAATGCAGCAGCCCGGTTGCTGGCATCAAGGCCTATGCGGGTGTGGATTCATCCGGTGCTGCTTGAACTGCACTGGCTACCTCTCAAGTACCGGATCTGGTTCAGGGTGTTGGTTTTTTCCTTTACGGCCAGGGGCCTGCATATCTTCGGGCTTCCTGTCCCCATATGAACTCCCCTGGGCTGCTCAATATCTTCTCATAGTATCTGGTCCTAAGGATGCCTGACTGGCTTCAATGAGGGCCAGGGCCTTTTTGGTCCGGGCCTCTACCTGGTGGAATGAGCTCCCACTGGAGAGCCGGGCCCTGCAGGACTTACCCAGGTTTCACAGGGGCTGTAAGATGGAGCTCTTCCGCCAGGCTTTTAATTAATCCAGCGGACATCCTTTGAAAGTCATCACTTCCCCCAGCATTTCGCCATTATGGTGTTATGTTATCAGGGCCGGTACATGGGAGTAGGTGGGGTAGGCAGCTGCCTGGTGGCACCCCTTCCCCCCTACACTCCGAAGAGTGCACATTTTAGTGGTGCCTGGCCTGGAAAGGCACTACTTGACTGCTTTCATCCCAAAAGTGCAGCTAAAACACCGTGCTCTTTGGAGAGCGTGGTGTTTTAGCAGCGCCCCGCCGCTTTTAGGTTGAAAGCAGTCAAGTAGTGCCGTTCCATGAAGGCGCCGCTCAGCTGCTTTCAACCCGAAAGCTGCGGGGTGCTGCTAAAACGCCTTGCCCTTTGGAGGCTTCCAAGGAAGCCACTAAAGAACCAGATCACCCTTCACGATGATGTCATTTTCGTGCACACGTGAAATAACTGGAGTGTGGGGAGGGAAGGTGCGGCACAGGGGTCTGCCTGGAGCAGCATAACCCCTAGCACCAGGCCTGTATGTTATGCTGCATGCTGCTTACTGCCTATGTCTGCTAGACTGTTTGCTCCTGTTTTGTAATGTCTGTTTTTATGATATTATTTTAACTCTGTTGTTTTATTGTTGTAAGCTGCCCTGAGCCCACTTGTGGGATAAATCTAAAAATTAAATTAAATTCAGCATTAGCTCAAAAAGATTTCTTGTGTCCCAAGAGAAGGGGCTTGGGTACTGGAAAGAGGGTACCAGCCTTCAGGGCACCAAAAGAGTCTGCTGTTATACCAATGAAGTGAGCTGGAGTAGTTTGGGAAAACTCAGGAACAAAAGCCTCTCAAAGTAAAAACTGTAGTAACTGAAGAATTCAAGAAACTCTTACCAGCCTGGTCTATAAGGAAGGAGTTTGTACTTATACTATTTTACTTCAGTATTTACAACCCCGGACTTCACCTAACCTTTCCCTTTGATGTTAAATAAAACCTTCTGTTATTTTTGAATTTTAAAAATATCTCAAGTGCCATTTTCTGTCATTTAAGTTAACCCTTCCCTCGTGTCCAGAAAATAGCCATTACATATTACTGACACAGGGTGGGACTGCTAAAGGTACTTTATAGAGAAGCATGCATGCTACCAGGGCCACTCGGTCAGTGAAGCGAAACAGAAGAAAACCAGAGGAAAGTGGACGAAGGGGCCTCTCATAGGATGCCTTTAGTTATTATCCACTTCTTCCCAACTTACCCAGCAGTGTAGTGTTTATACCCCAGCAGGGACTCACAGGGCCTTCCAACATTTCCCCCTTACCCATTTTACCCTCACAACAACGCTGTGAGATTAGACTGAGAGTGTGTGACCGGCCCAAGGACCTCCAGCGAGCTTCAGTAGCAAAGGGGAGGGATTCCGTTTCAGACTGCCTGTGTGCAATTTTAAAGATGATCTGTTGGATTTAATCAGGAGTCCCTATGCTTTTGTGACTGTTGCACTTGCTCCATTGCTTCTGTTGGTTGCATTTGCTTTCTTTAATTTTGATTTTACCATCTGCTGCTTTGTGGGCGTTCAGAATGAAAAAGCTGCCTCTGTGTTTTATAATTAAATATTTTGAAGCTAGGTGTTCCTTTGTGCAAAGGCAACTTCGATGTCGATGTTGGGTACAGTTCTTCCTGGTGCCGGTGCAGGGCGATCCCCTTGAAGCTCCGTGGGCGAGGGCTGCTCTCCTTTTCCCTTGGGCTGCGCACTTGCAGACTGTGACCAGGGCTGCGGGGGAGGGAGGGTGCCTCCTGCATCACCACTGACCCTCCCTCTTCTGCCTGGGCAGCTTATGCCTGTGCTAAGGAAGGGTGACACCCATGTTCAAAAATGAGCCTCCCGTCCCGTATCCTGTGCGCATGGATTAGAAACCGCAAAGTATATCCACAGTCAATATTAATCCTGTGACATGATAATACACTGGTAGTCTCTGAAGCCAGTTTGTCCTGTATCAACCACATCTGGAAACACCTTTGTCCTGTATGAAGAGGATGCAGCTCAAAGGGAGTGGGGCGAACACTGCATGTTTGGGATCAAAACAAAAGGGAGAGGGAGGAAAACAGAACTGGTAATGAAGTGAAATGATCCGAGATAGTTAATTGAGGAGAATCCACGTTCCAGGCAAGCAATCGGAATAATATCTCAATACATCTCAGCACAAATCCGGCAAGATGGCGCTGTGAAGCAGGGTCTGTTCACGGAGCTCCGATGAACACTCTGTTTTGGTAGGCTTCCTGGGGGATACCTCGCTGTATACCCCCTAATAGAAGCGTCTGGGGACGCTTCTCAGTCTGAGGAGCTGGCAGAGAATCTGGGGGGAAGCGGAGGCTTCCCCCGAGAGCTCAGCCTTTCCCGCTGACAGGAGCCTTCCAACGCTGGTGCGTCAAACTGGGCCGCCGGGAAGGAGCAGACAGGGCTCTGAATTCCAACTTCTTTCTTGCCCAATTGGATAACGAAAACCAGATATTGAAGAAATAAGAACTTAAGCCTTTTTCGTGGAACTGGATTCTAAAGCTTTAAAGTGCAGCGGTGAGTCCGAACGGAAGGCGAAAAGCCGAGACGCGGCTTGCGAAGAGCGAGACAGCCGGGTGACGCTAGCGGACGGCCGCCGAGGCTGAGACTGTGAGGCTTGGTACGTTTGATACAGAAGGGAGAGATCTGGCGGCTCCCCTTATTTGTTCTAAACTTTCTAATAACCTCGCCAGAGAAGCTTGAACAGATAAGAGGGGGTTGGAAACGAAGGTGGTTGTTTTGTGATTGTGAGGACATTTGAGAAGTGAAACAGAAAGTTCCGGAGAAAACTTCTTGACTCGCCATTTCCTGGGAAGCCGCGGGGCTTGGTAGGGACTTTAAAACAAAGAAGGGGGGGACTAATAAATAAAGCCAAAAGTAGAACTTCGCCTATAATATTTTCAAGCTTGCCAGAAACTTTATAGAAGACTGTAAGCTGGCAATTGGGCTGACAACTGGGTTTCTGGTGCGACAAGCTGGAACGGTAGAGAAACCCCCCCCCCTGGCATCTTCTTAGACTTAAGATGGCGACAGACGGCAGAGAGAGAACCGTGTAAGAAGGAACTTGGAAGGCATAGCAGACAGCGGAATACGAAAAAATTGGAGTAAGGTCTCTGGAAGCAAGAAAAGCGGTTAGAATCTGTGGAAAAGGTCCGTTGGAGAGTTTATAAGGTGTAAAGGGGGAAGAGACAGTTTTTAGCTGTATTTAGCGGCTGTATCTTCCCTGAAGAGTGGTTAAAAACGACTTACATAAAAGAAGGATTTAAGAAGATTAGAAGAAAAGAAGATTTGTAAAAAAGAAGAAAGAAAGACAGGGGAGAAAGAAGAAAGAAGAAAGAAGAAAAGGGACTGTAAAACTAGACCACTGGTGATTATTGGTTACTGGTTATTATATTAAGACATACAATCTGTTTATTCAAGGAAATTAAGAATATAAGTAAAGAGGGGGAATCTCCATTTTGTACTGAGCATATATTGAGTAATAAGGCTGTGGGAACTGATGGGATGAATGATTAGGGGTTTGTAGTTGATTAATTGGACTAAATCAGACTAAATTAATTTATTGACTTATTAATAATCTGATGAGCTGAATTAATTAATTGATTCATTGATTTATTGATCTATGCTTTGATTGATTTCTACTGATTATTGATTATTGATTATTGACCATTGTTGCCGAGACTGATATTATTGATATTAATTTGTTTCGTCTGAGCTGCTTGAAATTGAAGTTTGAGGAGTAATTATTGGTGCCAGAGCGGGCTCAGGCGTTTAGAACCTAGTAGAGCACAGATTAGGTGCGCAGAATATAGAGTCCATACTAATCTAGAGGTCTCAGGTGCTCTGTCTAGATTTGTCCCTAAAGTAGATTACTGGGAAAGCTATTAGGAGGGAAAGACTAGAAATGGAAACTAAAATTAAAAAACTGGGTCAGGCCACTCCCCCACAAGGGGGGAGCAAAGTAGGAACATTTATAGGTAACCAAGATCCAATAGAAAAGCTCCAAAATATAATGACGGCTGGATTCAAACAGAATCAAGAAGCGCTGGAAGAAGTCAAGACACAACTGTTAACTGAAATCAAGAAAACCAATGAGCAGGTTGTGGAATTTCAGAAACAGCTACTAGTTAATACCCAACAAATGCATGAACTCTCAGCTAAAGTTAGGGATCTTCAAGATCAAGAAGAAATTACCTCTGCAGATATACAGGAAAATAAGGCCAGTATGTCTGAGTTAGAAAATAGGGTCGCCAGACTCGAAATGGAAAAATCTGCGTATATTCTTAGATTCCAAAACCTTCCTGAGGAAAAAGATGAGAATGTAGAGAACAAGATTGTGGATTTGTTAAATTCAGAAGAAGAACAAGAACTTTTGAAGCAAGGCAGATCAGAAATCGAGTGGGCCAGAAGAGTGTCTTCGGCGTATACCAGGAAATTAAACATTCCTAGAGAAATCCAAGTTAAATTCATCCGTACTGCGATATGTGAAAACATCTTGAGTTCAATTAAAAGAAAACCCTTGATTTGGGAGGAAAAAGAAATTAAAGTTTTAAGAGATATCCCTTGGTCTATAAGAAAAAGAAGATTTGGTTATAAAAAACTGACTAGTTGGCTCATGAAACACTCAATACAATACAAATGGTTAATTCCAGAAGGACTCTTCTTTATGTATCAATCCAACAGATATAACATAACATCAGTTGAAAAAGCGGAAGACTTCTGGAGGAAACAGATAGAAGGACAATGCCAAGATTCTGACTCAACGGAAGATAGAGAAGAAGAAGAAGAGGAGCACAAAGGACAGGAAGGAAGAGACCAGCGGGAGAAGAAAAAAGAAAGAATAAAGACAAGATCACAAACCCAAAAAAGGCAGAAAAAACCGGTAGATGATTATTCAACGGTGAAATGACGACAAAACCCGGAGTCCAGATTTTTTCAGTTAACATAAATGGCCTTAACGAACCAAAGAAGAGGAAAAGACTGTTTTTACAATTACAGAAGACCGGAGCTCAAATAATATGCTTACAAGAGACTCATATAAAAGATGGCGATGCAAAATATCTTCAGAACAAAAAATTAGGCCAACTCTATCATTCATGCGACTCAAAGAAGAAAAGAGGTGTAGCCATTTATGTGAAAGAATCAATACCAGCTAAATTGTTATTTAAAGACAAAATTGGTAGAATCATAATGATCGAATTGGAACTAAACGGGAAAAAAATAATTTTGGCTAACATTTATGCCCCGAATAACAATCAAGAACAATTCTTTGCTAAGCTCCATGAAAAACTAATAAATTGCAATTTACAGAATCTGTGTATTGTGGGTGACTACAACGCCATATTAGATATTGACAAAGATAAGAAATATGGGAATACCAAGGGGAAAAAAACTCGAACTCAACTCCCGAAATCCTTTTTTAAGCTTGCTGATGAGTACAACCTGATTGATGTATGGAGGATGAAAAATACCCAAACAACTGACTTTACATACTTCTCTCATGTACATAATAGTTGGTCTAGGTTGGACATGTGTTGGCTATCTGCGTCTCTAGGATGGTCGGTTATTGAAGCTAACATCAATCCCAGATCTTATGCCGACCATAACCCTATACAGATTATCTTGAAAGACTCAGTAAATAAACCTCGCTGGACTCTTAATACACAAATCCTAAAAGAAGAAGCATTCTTAGAGAAAGCAAAAAATGATATCAAGATGTTTTTTGATTGTAACTTAAAAAAGGACACCTCAGTACAAATAGTTTGGGATACGTTTAAGGCCTTCTTCAGAGGGATGGTGATCAGCTATACAACCAAAAGGAAAAAAGAACGGATGAAAGCGTACAACGATTTAGTGGCTGAACTGGGAAATTTGGAAAAACAACAAAAAAATAAAAGCTCTAAAGAAGTATTAGTTAAAATATATAAGACTCAACATGAAATAAATTTGCTGTTAATGGATGAACTTGAGAAGAAAATAATATGGGCCAGACAAAATTACTTCGAAAACGCCAACAAACCGAGTAGATGGTTGGCATACAAACTAAGAAAAGAAAGGGAGAAGAAGGCCATAAGAGTGCTTAGAAATGAAGACAATGAAGAAGTAACCGAAAAATCTCAAATAAATGGAATTGTTCAAAGATTTTATCAGAACCTATATAAGAGACAAGAGATCGCACCTCAGACCCAGGAAGAGTTTATTAGTAAGCTTCGGACCAAGAGTATATCAGAAGACCATTGCAAGGACTTGGAAAGTAACATCACAATGCATGAAATAACTGAGGCATTGAAAATGCAGAAACCTAATAAAGCCCCTGGGCCAGATGGCTTACCCATTGAAGCTTTCAAAGCTTTTGAAGAGAATTTACTCGTTCCTTATAAATACTTGATAGATGAGATCCAGAAATCTGCCAAACTTCCCTCCTCATGGAATGAGGCTCTGATATCATTAATTTATAAGAGAGATTTGGACCCTATGGACATACGTAATTATAGACGGATCTCACTTCTGAATTCAGACTATAAGATTTTCGCAACAATCCTGGCTAATAGGCTGAAGAAGATTGTCCACACAGTTATTAATGAAGACCAAACGGGATTTGTCCCCGACAGAGCAATACGGCAAAACACAAGATTTTTTATAGACATATTAGAATACTACCGATTACACCCAGGGAAGCAGTTCGCCGGAATTGCACTCGACGCTGAAAAAGCGTTTGATAATGTAAATTGGAATTTTATCGTAAAGTCTGCCCAGACCATCGGATGCGGTCCGAATTTTATTAAACTAATTCGAGCTATATATTCCAACCAAAGCGCTAGAGTCAATATCAATGGAAACTTGTCAGATCCGATCAAAATAGAACGGGGGACAAGGCAGGGATGCCCACTGTCCCCCTTACTATTTATACTTACTCTGGAATTATTATTAATAAAAATAAGAGAGGAAGATGGAGTCCAAGGGGCCAATATCAAGGGAGAAAGATATAAGGTTCGGGCGTACGCAGATGACTTACTTCTTACACTTGAGGACCCAATGACTTCAATTGAATACCTGATGAAAGTTTTGGAAGAATATGGGAAAATTTCTGGATTCAAAGTTAATTTTCAGAAATCGAAATTCCTGGTACAGAACATGACCAAAGAAGAGATAGAATTGTTGGAAAAGAAATCAGGATTTTGCTACGAGAAGAAAATTAAATATCTGGGAATCCACTTTACTAACGACTTAAAAACTCTCCAAAGGGATAACCATGATAAGCTTCTTACAGAAATCAGAACGGATTTAAATAGGTGGAAAGACCTACAGATCTCATTGCTTGGTAGAATAGCCACGATTAAAATGAACATCTTGCCAAAAGTCCTATACCTGTTCCAAACAATACCGATTATTCTATCTCAATCCTTCTTCGTCCAACTGAATAAGCTCATCACTGCATATATATGGCAAAATAAAAAGCCCAGAATAAAATTAAAAATACTGCAAGATAGCGTTTCCAGGGGAGGCTTCGCTTTGCCCGATTGGAATTTATATTATAAGGCATGCTGCCTGATATGGATAGTAGATTGGTTTACATTAGAAAATAAGAGATTATTGATATTAGAGGGCACCGGACTAAGTAGAGGCTGGCATCATTATTTGTGGTACTCTCCTCCCAACAGAGAGAATATATTTCATAGACACGAAATCAGGAAATCACTATACAAAGTTTGGATAGAGTATAAAAGTATGATTTATCCTAGGACACCTCTATGGCTATCCCCAGTAGAGGCCTCGTGTCATCCAAACTTATATGCCTGGGGTGCCAGTTTCAATTACAGAAGTTTATTAGATGTGGACTGTAATTTGATTTTGAATGAAAATGTCAAATTGGACTGGTGGCTTGAAAATCAAACTAAAGCGAAATATGGGCGAGATAAAGAAAAGGGCTTTATTAAAACAAATTTGGAATTTGATATTATAATAGAGGGCAGACAAAAGCTTATCTCCAAATTATATAAATGGCTATTAGAAATCAAATTAATAGGAGAAGTCGTAAAGGAAAGTTGGATCAAATGGTTACGAGACTTTGGGTATAGTGTTGAGTTGGAATATTGGGAGAAAATTTGGACTCAAAACTTAAAGTTGACAAGATCGGCCCTCTTTAAAGAAAATATCTATAAGATGGCACATAGGTGGTATTTAACACCAGAAAGACTAAGTAAGATATATCCCAATTATTCTAATGCTTGCTGGAAATGTAAAAAGGTGAAGGGATCTCTATATCACATTTGGTGGAACTGTGAAATAGCCAAAAAGTATTGGGCTTTAGTAAACATTTGGACACAGAAAATATTAAAAATCAATATTTGCCATACACCTGAGTTGTACCTACTAAATGTATGTAAAGGGAATCTAACTAAATATGACAAAAAACTTCTACTACATATAATAACTACCGCCAGAATTCTTTACGCTAAGTACTGGAAAAATTCTCAAATACCAACCAGAAATGAATTTGTACAGAAAATATTAGAGGCTGCAGAAATGGATAATCTTACTGTTAGATTAAGAGGAGGCAACTTGCAAGAATCAAGAAAGACCTGGAATAAGTTATATCAATGGATAAATAAATTAGATAGTTAAGAAATAAGAATTGTGTTAGATATTACCTAGATGCTCCTTGGGGGTGGGGGTGGGGGGGCAGGGGAAGTAGTGGCGGGATAAGATTTTCGAATTGTGTGTAAATGGAATTATGAAATGTTCAATTCGAATGCTTTTCGAATTGTTTGTAAATGGAATTTTGAAATGTTCAATAAAACCTACTTTTACTTTAAAAAAAAAAAAAAAAAACATCTCAGCACAAATAGCATTTGGTACTTCCTTAACCCAGTAGTTAATCCAAAGGAGTAATGCAGATCTCAGAGAACAGGAGACAAGAAATAACTAGTGGAGAAGTGAAGGGAGAGAGGGAAGAAGGAAGGCAGGGTCTTACCTGTCCCTTCTGCATTGGGGCAGGAAGAAATCAAGCCAGTGATTGAGCTATAAATCCAGAGAGATGTGAGCCTGGGGACTGAGCCCAAGTGGAGCCTCAGAGCCCAGGGTCTTCTGTCACCTCAGGATGCCAACATTTCTCACCCTGTGGATTGTGTGACCAGGCCTGCAGTTTTAGTAGCCAAGTTGTGGGAAGTGTGATGTTTAAGAATTTCGCCCCCATGTCAAACTGTGACTATACTTCCTCAGATATCAAGATTCCCATTGTTCTATGTAAATTGCTCCTCAGTAGCTTCTAATTCCAACAAACAAACAAAAAAACCCATCCACCCACAAATATGTATCCTATGATTTGGAATAGAAATAGAATTGCTGTTTAAATTGCCTCTAGAGTTCATGGTGCTTTTTCTTCCTGTGTATGTATAAAGCTCTTAATTCTTCCTTTTTGTTTTTGTGCATTGCAGATATTTCTGTTGATCGTTTTCATGTGTATAACACTACTGATTGCAAGTCTTATCTGCCTTACATTACCAGGTATGAGTTGTTGATTCACAGGCAGCTTCTTTCTGTGAAAACTCCCACATTTGTTAGACTTCCTGGGATAAAACAGGGGAATCCTCTGGCTTTTGAATCCTCCATATTCTGTTGTTCTGACTCTGAACCTGAATGTCTTTTTATAAATCCAGCCCAATTTTATTTCAGTTGACATAAAAACAGTTTTCCTGTTGGCATCTCACAAATTCATATTGATTTTGGGAGTGCTGGTATGTGGCTTGCTAAAATACCACTGAGACCACAAAGCTTTTAGAAGTTTCTTTAAATAGAGGTAATCTAATTTGTAACCTTGCAGTCTCCACACAGTGATAGAGCCAAAGGTGAGGAGTTGCTGATTATTTAAGGCTACAGTTGTGTATGCACTTAATTAGCACTTAAGCCCTGTTTTCTTCTGAGGGAGGTGCTCCTGCATAAACATGCATGGTGTTGGATTGTGTAACTATATGGAGTCCTAAATCTTGTAGGTTGGATCCAGTGGGAAGTGTGTGGACACTTTGGGCTGTAGCAGGAGGAGGAGGAGAAGACTGCAGATTTATACTCCACCCTTCTCTCTGAATCAGAGACTCAGAGCGGCTTACAATCTCCTATATCTTCTCCCCCGACAACAGACACCCTGTGAGGTGGGTGGGGCTGAGAGGGCTCTCACAGCAGCTGCCCTTTCAAGGACAACCTCTGCCAGAGCTATGGCTAACCCAAGGCCGTTCCAGCAGCTGCAGGTGGAGCAGTGGGGAATCAAACCTGGTTCTCCCAGATAAGAGTCCACATACACAACTACTACACCAAACTGTGTCTCCTGTAATGAGATAGAGAAGTTTTCTCTCTGCTGATGAAAAATCCCTTCCATTAGAGGATATTTTGCATGGGAATGGGATCCAGGCTGAAGGTCAATCCATGGAAGATGGAAGTCCGGTGACTGGGAAAGAGAGACTTGTGATTGGGTAATCAGACCCTGCCCTTGGACAATGCCTCCCTGACACCAGGTGAACAGCCTGGCCCAGATTGGCATTTTCCTCTTGACACAGGTTTGGCAGCTGACCCCCTTCCTATCTGGCCCAGATCTAGCCACTGTGATCCACCCAGTGGTCACCTCCGGACTGGATTACTGTAACTCGCTCTATATAGGGCTACCCTTGTGCCTGACCTGGACACTTCAGTTGGTCCAGAATGCAGTGGCAAGAGTCTCAACTGGAACCTCTATCAGAGTACCATATTTTTCACACCATAAAACGAACTTTTCCTCCAAAAAAAGTGGGTGGGAAGTGTGTGCATCTTATGGAGCGAAGGTATGTACCTTCCTCCGGGGGGGGGGGGTGATCCACTGCCTCCGCCTCTGATCCCGGCGCTTCCCCCGCGCCTGCCTTCTTGGCTCCAGCTCTGACGCTTACAGCAAGCGCCAGGATCGCTCCCTCCGCCCTCCGATCCCAGCGCTTGCTTTAAGCATCAGAGCTGAAACCAGGCAGGCAGGCACGGAGAAAGCACGCCACCCCCTCCACAGCTGGTGCTCACGAAGCGCTGGGTTTGTGGAGGGGGCGGGTGCTTCCTCCGTGCCTGTCTGCCTGGCTTCAGCTGATGCTTAAAGCAAGCGCTGGGATCGGAAAGCGGAGGGAGCGATCCTGGCGCTTGCTGTAAGCATCAACTGAAGCCAGGCAGACAGGCACAGAGGAAGCACCCACCCCCTCCGCAAACCCAGCGCTTCGCGAGCGCCGGCTGTGGAGGGGGCGGCGTGCTTCCCCTGCGCCTGCGTGCCTGGCTGGGAGACAAGCGGCGAGATCGCTCCCTCCACCCCCATCGCAAACCCAGCACTTCGCAGGGAGCGATCTCGCTGCTTGTCTCCCAGCCAGGCACACAGGCGCCGGCGTGCTTCCCCCGCCCCTTCGTGCCTGGCTTGGAGACAAGCGATGAGATCGCTCCCTGCGAAGTGCTGAGTTTGCGGTTGGGGCAGAGGGAGCGATCTCACCTCTTGTCTCCCAGCCAGGCACCTGCGTCTAATGGTCCGGAGCATCTAATGGACCGGTGGTGCTTTGCCAGCTCCACTCGCTCCAGATTGAATTCTGGATCAAGCCCTTCATGGTCTGGGACCAACATATCTTTGGGACCTTAAGCAACAACATGCTGATGGTCCTGTGGCCAAGGACCATTTGCCTGGCCTCAGCTAGACCTAGAGCCTTTTCAGCAGTAGTTCCAGCTTTGTCAAATGCACTTCTGAGTGAGAATCGGGCCCTGTAGGACTTAGCTCAATTCCACAGAGCCTGCAAAATGGAACTGTACAGCCCAAGGAGTTTCTGTTTCTATACTGCTCTCTGCTTTCCCTCCCCTCTTTCCATGGGAACAGTGACATAGGTTTTATGCCATCTGTTTAATTATTGATTTTGTATGTATATATTTTAACTGTTTCTAAATTGCTTATTTACATTGTCATATGCTCTGAGCCCCACAATTGCGGGAAAGAGTGGAATAGAAATCAAATAAATAAATAAGTCTAAAAATGAATAAATACATTGATGGATCATTACCTGGTGCCATTTTATCTGTTCTGTGCCTCTGCCCTACCTATGACATACTGCTGCTCCGCTTTAAATCCTCCCGTTGACAGTTTCTATCCACAAATCAGAAGAATTCTGAGTCTGCCATCTTGAATGCTAGAAAACCAGAGAAAACATTAACTCTTCTTACTTTTAACTTATGCTAACTGGCCATATTGCCTTTCAGTCATTGGAACACACAGCTGCAGAATTACTGTGCAGTCCTGTACAAAGTTAATACCAGTCGAACTGCCTGTTGAACCTGGAGTACTTAGAATAGAGTGACTCTGCCAGGACTGCAGTGTTGGAATTACGTTGAGCAGTAACTAGCAGCATCTGAAGTGTTGCTTAATCTTTATTCAGGAGAAAAACAGTATTACCCTTTTGACATAATTTCTACCATGCTTGTACCAAACTTATTATGCAGGTATTGATGTGGTCAGTAAATTTGATTTGGATTTTGATGCCATAGAAGGATGTATGTATGATACAAGAATGGATATATTTTCATCAGAGTTTGTGATGAAATGTCTTCCTTATTGGAATTTACTTTTAAAAAGGGGCTCCCCCCCCCTCGAGCAACCCTAGCACCCCAGGATTCTCGATCACTGAAAATGGAAGCCCATGGGCGATAGACCTGGCAAGGTTCCAGGCGATCACCTTCCTGCCATACCTGATTCCCCATCTTGGCACACAGGTGCATCCTCCACCAAACATCTCAGGCAGAGATGCCTGACGTCCCTGTACTCCCACGGAACACTCCTGGAGAGCAGAGGTAGTCGCGATGGGACGGACCTCCTGGCTGGGTTGTGTTGGCCGCTTGGGCACCACAGCACCAGCCTGCTTCTCCCCCTTAAGAAGCACCCCCAGGTGGTGCTTCCGCAGGTGATTCCGCATCGCCCCCGGAGTCAGATGGGCAGAGTCCCACCCACGACTGATGCGGGCCCTGCACAGCTGGCACTGCGCATAGCGTGGATCCTTCATAAGTTGGAAATGCTTCCAGACTTTGGAGGTGAACGGATGCCCAAACTGACTGGCAGCTCGGGTGTCCAGAGCCACCTCCTTTGAGGTGCTCGGAGCAGACACATCGTGTCTCGGGATGGCAGGAGGGGCTGGCCGCTGGGGGGAAGTGGGCGGAGATGGAGGCACCTCGTGTCCATCTCTTCCCCCTCCACCCCATGCGGCCTCCACTCCTGGTCATCCCCTGAAGGACTGCTGGTGCCTGAAGAAACCGAAGAAGGGGGCTGGTCCTCCTCAACCAGCTTCTCCTCTAGCTCCTGCACGACACTCTGCACCCTCCTTGGGGTGATCATTTTGGACAGAAAACTGTCCCCAAGCTCATCTCCAAGGAAGGCTGCTCTTGCTGCCCCTCCTCCGGCTGCTGAGGCCGAGCGACATCAGCTGGAGGAGAGACTACCCCTGCTCAGTGCCAGCACCTAATGGCACCTCTGCTGAGGGCACCCCAGCAGCAGCCTTGATGAAGGGCCCAAGGCGGGCCTCCTTCTTCATCACATTCCGAACAGAGGTCGGAGTGCTGGTAGGCGGCTGTGGAGTGGCCCCATGCACAGGTGGTGGGGGGAGACCTGGGTCCTCCCCCTCTCCTCCACCCCTCTAGTCTTCTCCTTGGCCTTGCCCCCAGGGCCCCTCTTCTGCTGCCTGCCACTCATGTCACCCTTGGCCAGTTTCACACAACCTGAACTGAGAGTAGGGTTTTTTTACAAACCTAACTCACTGTACTGTACCCTGAACCAACTGGTGCCCTACTTCTTTTTAAGAACCCTCCCACCAAAACTTGTTTGTTTGTTTTTTTGGTCCCTAACCTGTCCCTTTTTGGGTTGGAGTAGTAGTAGTCAGGTAAAGTTTAAGAGACTAGGTGATCCTGCCTCTACCTGGCTACAGTTTTTAAAAGGCTACCTTGAGATGAAGGCAATCCTTGTTATATCCTCCTAGTTAAACTTCTCCTAACTAGATCCTGGGACAAACTGGATTTCCTTGCAAACTAGAAATCAGGTGTCCCCTATAACTTGAGAGAAGCTGTGGTTTACCCTATGGAAATCTAAGGATGCACCAGCTTTCAGTGGCTGAAAGCAAGATGCACTGCAACCCTTTAAAAGGGAGCCTGATGTGGCCTAGTAGGCACGCTGCCTTTTATGAGAAACCTAAAATCTTTTTAATTCACCCCTATCTGGCCTACTTGAATTTTAAAAGGAGATAAAGCCCTAAACCGGATTATTATTTTTTTTAATTTCAAAAAACACAATCCCTAAAAACACCCTTATTAGTGGGGCAGCCTATTTAGTGGCCCTAGCCAAACCGAAAGCACACTCAGACTCCAAAAATAACTCTATAAAAACATGAAAGTGACCCAGCCCACGCAGCCAACACACACCCTCACCAACCCCCACACCAACCAGAGGTAATTTAAAAAAAACAAAACGTGACAGAAACAACTTTTAACCCACCCACCCCCCAAAAAACAGCACAATCAGAAAAGGCCAAGCAACTCAACTGTTAAAAAAGTGGCCTTTTCACCAATAAGAAACCTCAGGCCAAATCAGTCAACAATACCCCCCCCCCCCCCCAAAACCAGAACCAGGAAAAGGGGGAGAACAAGACAGGAGGATGCAAAACCTGCAACAATAGAGAATAGATCCAAACAGAAGGCCAACACAAACTCAACTGTTAAAAAAGTAGTCTTTTAACAATGAAAATTAGGCCAAACAGCACCTCCCCACCCCCAAGAACCAGAACCAGAAGAGAAAAGGAACAACAGCGGCACAACACAGCAGCAACAAATCAAACACAAAATCCTTTTAAAACAGTAAAAAACTTAACTGTTAACAATACAGGAACTTTACCAACCCCCCCCCCCCCAAAAAAAACCTTCACCCTAACCCCAAGAAATCCAAGCCACCCAAATCAGGAAAAGTACAAGGACACTGCACTTTTAAAAGTCCTCTCACTAAAGTAAGATATGGGCAAATTGGCCAAAAAAAACCCCCACCCCAGGCCCCCTCCCCCAGCAGAACCCCCTAACCCCAAATAAGCTACCCACCACCCAAATCTGGATAAGTAAAGGGACTCTGAGTCTTAAAAAGTCCTTTTACCAACTAAAATAAAAACAAGAACCCCAAGACTGTCTTACCTTAGACGTCTTCTTTACTCCAGGCAAGTATGGTAAGGCTGAGAGAGAGCAGCAGCAGCTGAGGCCAAGGGCCAGCCAGCCAGCACAGCACAATCTCTCTCTCACACCAACACAGCAGCAATGGAGGAGTCCAGCCAGGCAGACTCCTTAAAAAGGTTCTCTGGCCCTACAGAGAGCAGTTTCAAAAAATAACACTGCTCTGTGATTGGCCAGACAACAGTGCTTACCCAAGTAAGCAAAAGATCAAAAGAACAACAATGTTGCTGATGGCTTGGGGATCAGCTACACAACAGCCCTGCAAAGCATGCATTTGCAATGCATTTTGCAAATGCATGCTTTGGATTGGCTGCTGGGGCTCCTCTTCCCTCTCCCCCCCTCCGTCCCTCCCTGATCCCAGGGAGGCTATGAGAGAGGCGGGAAAGGAGGCAAGCAGCTCCCCTGAGGCTGCAGAAGCCCCTTTCCCGCCTTTTGCATTGAATTCCATATACTTCCGAATATATATACGGAAGTATACGGGGAGCCATACTTGGCTCCCGCATAATGGGCCCCAATTGGAATCGGCTGTATGCGATTCTGTATACAGCCAAATCAGTGGTGATTCAGCGGTTGATTCGGTTCGGCCGAACCGAATGCACACCCCTAGTGGCCAGTTCCAGGCAGAAGGGAGAGTTTCTGAAGATTTTTCCCCCAGAGAGGGAGAAAGGTGTTGAGCTCTCAAGGAGAGCAGACCTCGGGCCATTTTGAGAGACCAAGGCAGCCTGTTGGGAAGCTGCAGATCTCTCCAGTGATGTGAAAGTCTGCAGGCCAATCTTGCAACTTGCCTGTTCTGGGTGCAACATCTAGCCAGAGTATGTATTAGAGGAGAGAAAGCAGAAATGCATTCATTCCAGGTGTCTTTTGTTTTTGTTTTGCTGATCTGGTGCTGGATTAGAAGTGTAAATGCAAACCTTTTCTTTTCAATAAATGTTATTAACTTTTGAATGTGGCAGCGTTCTCTGGGCCACATAGTTCTCCAACTGCTTGTGAGGGAAGTGGTGAAAGGCACCTGTTGCCAAACCTTCCAGAAAAGAGCCCTGAAGCAGGGTGGTCTCTGTGGTAACCAGGTCTCCAAACTGAAAAGGAGGACTGAGAGTCCTGTTCCTGAGCAGCTGGTGGCAGCACACCCAAGTAGCAGGAAGCAGAAGACCTCCCCCTCCCCCAGGAGCTGGCAGCCCAGTGGAGGGAGTTGGCAGAACTAGATCTGCAAGGAGAGAGAAGCAGGCAGGTTTTGCCACAGAGTTAATGAAAAAAATCTGCAGTCCGAAAACTAATATTATTTTAAAGCAATTTAATTAGCTACCCTGTGTATTAAAAGGAAGCAAAAGGCTTACAAATTTCAGCTGAGTGGCACTTTTGAAACCAACAAAAGTTTACTCAAGGTAAAAGCTTTTGTGTGCAAGCACTCTTCCTCAGATACATTGCAGTGGAAGTTAACAGCGCTCTCTCTCTCTCTCCCTCCCTCCCTCCCTCTCTCTCTCTCTCTCTCTCTCTCTCTCTCTCACACACACACACACACACCTCTATATAGGTGAACAGCAAATTAGCATACAGCTTAATGAAGATGTTTTGCCATATGCTTCAGACCAACACGGCTGCACCCCTGGATCCAAATTTCAGCTGACTTCAGTTTGCTTTCCCATTTTTTCAAACTAGAATTCTTTAATACCAGGACGAAAAAGTAGTCACACACAGGGATTTAAAGTGCACCCTAGGCTCACACTGAGGGCTCGTGTTTCCCTTTGGGAGTTGTTTTTGGCCCCTAGGCTGTATCCTAAATGGCCTTTCAGCTGTGACATGTCATGTTCTTTATAGGTGGGTGGGGAATGGGGGCAGCTATTCACAAAAAAATGTCTGGTCCCCTTTAGCAGATTCTCCATGGGTTCTGGTTTACATCTTTTAACAGAATATACTCCTTCAAGTGATCATAAAAGGTTCACTAAACTTTTCTGGTTTTAGTTTTTGCAGGCCGTTGGCTGATGTCTTTCTGGACAGGGACTGCCAAAATCCATGAACTGTACACAGCTGCTTGTGGGCTCTACGTCTGCTGGCTGACCATCCGGGCAGTGACTGTTCTCATTGCTTGGATGCCACAAGGCCGCCAAGTCATCTTCCAGAAAGTTAAGGAATGGTCCCTCATGGTAAGTTGCTGGGGAAATGGTGCTGCCAGAGTTGGAGGAAAGTCTTTGCCAGATGTGGAAAGAACATTCATCTGCTGTTCCTGTGGCAGGAGGAAAGAATTGAGCAAGATGGGGAAATATTCTCCAATGTGGACAAGAAAGCAGGAAAGGAAGGGAAGGCCAGAAGTAGTGATTAATGTTTAGGACGGATGTCAGGTCTTGAACCTCTTGGGAACTGAACGTTGAGCTTGCTCAGCAACTCCTTGGAAGTGCTCCCTCCTTTTATTCCAGGAGAAAGCCTGCCATGGAAAATCTGCTCCTGTTCTCTTAACTATGGTGAACGGTTGTTGCAGTGGAGCCAGTCAGAGGAGGGTGCTGTCTTCTGCTTGAAAGTTTGGTGCCCCCTGGCTCTTCTGGCTGTGAAAAAAGTCCTGCCTTGGGACTTGGGGATCCATTGGATACTCCAAGTATGGATCTCTGCAGCCATTTTTTTAACATTATATTGAAGTCCCCTTTCCCTTTAAGCAGGGGTGGGGAACCTCTGTCCCGAGGGCCGCATACAGCTGTCGAGGTCACTTGGTGTGGCCCTCGGGGATTGCTGGGCTGAACCAAGCCATGTGGCAGCCTCTCTGGGGCCTGGCTGGCCAGCAAGTATTGTGGGGCCCAGCCGCGCTGTGCAGCAGTCTCCCCAGGGCCAGGCAGGGATCACAGGGCCCAGATGTACTGTGCGGCAGCCTCCTTGGGGCCTGACTGGCCGGCCAGAATGGCTTCAGGGCCTGGAAAAGTTACTGTCACAGTTCAGTTTGCACGTGATTATCCCAGATGGTGTGACCTAATATACTAATATTAGGGGATATGGTATAATATGCTACTGAGTTCCTGCTGGTTTTTTTCTACAAAAAAGCCCTGGACCTATGCATTTGCCTAGGGCGGCTGTCCGTGTGTGTGTGTGTGTGTGTGTGTGCCAGATTAGGCTTTCCCCACATGAATTCAAATAAAAACAATTCTTTGCATTAATTTTGCTAGCCTGAATCATTCTCCCTCAGTGGAGCACTGTTTTTTAAGTTGATAATTTTTTATGGCCCGCAAATGATGTTATATAGCCCTTGGCAAAAAAAGGTTCCCCACCCCAGCCTTTAAGAGTGTAGACACAAAGGATAACCCATTATGGCAGTGTGAAAAATTCCCTTTATGAACATAAGAACATAAGAGAAGCCATGTTGGATCAGGCCAATGGCCCATCCAGTCCAACACTCTGTATCACACAGTGGCCAAAATATATATATACACACACACACACTGTGGCTAATAGCCACTGATGGACCTCTCTCCATATTTTTATCCAATCCCCTCTTGAAGCTGGCTATGCTTGTAGCCGCAACCACCTCCTGTGGCAGTGAATTCCAAATGTTAATCACCCAGTTTGGTGTGGAGAGCCAGTTTGGTGTGGAGAGCCAGTTTGGTGTAGTGGTTAAGTGTGCGGACTCTTATCTGGGAGAACCGGGTTTGATTCCCCACTCCTCCACTTGCACCTGCTAGCATGGCCTTGGGTCAGCCATAGCCCTGGCAGAGGTTGTCCTTGAAAGGGCAGCTGCTGTGAGAGCCCTCTCCAGCCCCACCCACCTCACAGGGTGTCTGTTGTGGGGGAGGAAGGTAAAGGAGATTGTGAGCCACTCTGAGACTCTTCGGAGTGGAGGGCGGGATATAAATCCAATATCTTCTTCATCTTCTTCTTCCTTTGGGTTAAGAAGTACTTCCTTTTATCCATTTTAACTTGACTGCTCAGCAATTTCATTGAATGCTCACGAGTTCTTGTATTGTGAGAAAGGGAGAAAAGGACTTCTTTCTCTGCTTTCTCCATCCCATGCATAACCTTGTAAACCTCTATCATGTCACCCCGCAGTCGACGTTTCTCCAAGCTAAAGAGCCCCAAGCGTTTTAACCCTTCTTCATAGGGAAAGTGTTCCAACGCTTTAATCATTCTGGTTGCCCTTTTCTGCACTTTTTCCAATGCTATAATATACTTTTGGAGGTGCGGTGACCAGAATTGCACACAGTACTCCAAATGAGACCGCACCATCAATTTATACAGGGGCATTATGATACTGGCTGATTTGTTTTCAGTTCCCTTCCTAATAATTCCCACCATAGCATTGGCCTTTTTTATTGCAATCGCACACTGTCTTGACATTTTCAGTGAGTTTTCTACCACGACCCCAAGATCTTGGTCAGTCTCTGCCAGTTCACACCCCATCAACTTGTATTTGTAGCTGGGATTCTTGGCCCCAATGTGCATTACTTTGCACTTGGCCACATTGAATTTCATCTGCCACGTTGTTGTGCACTCACCCAGCCTCTACAGATCCCTTTGGAGTGCCTCGCAATCCTCTCTGGTCCTCACCACCCTGAACAATTTAGTGTCATCTGCAGACTTGGCGACTTCACTGCTTACTCCCAACTCCAGATCATTAATGAACAAGTTAAAGAGCATGGGACCCAGTACTGAGCCCTGCGGCACCCCACTGCTTACCATCTTCCACTGCGAAGACTGCCCATTTATACTCACTCTCTGCTTCCTATTAATTAGCCAGTTTTTGTTACACAAGAGGACCTGTCCTTTTACTCCATGACTCTCGAGCTTACTTCAAGCTGGGCCCAGGGTGGCGTTTCCCCCCCTTACTGAGGAACCTTTAATGAGGAACTTTATCAAAAGCTTTCTGGAAGTCAAGGTAAACAATATCTATTGGGTCCCCTTTATCCACATGCTTGTTCACCCCCTCAAAGAACTGTAACAGGTTAGTGAGGCAAGATCTTCCCTTACAGAACCCATTGTCAAGCATGCTATTTCTGATTTCTTATATTCACCCTTCCCCGCTCTCTTCCCTGTTCTCTTTCCTCTGAACATAGAGGCTCTTCAAAACCAATCCCCTTCCTACTTAGTAATTCTCAATGATTCAGAATATGCAAGAAACCAAGTAAAGCAAATGCCTCTCCCTCGAGTTCCCATCCACGTGCCTTATCAACAAGCCAGGAATGTGTGGGAACTAGGAGATGTTGTAGTGACCAAATGGATAGTTGATAGCATCTTTGAACCCTATATGCAATTCACATCTGTATGTTATGCTTTTGAAGTTATCTACAACATTGCCTTTGAAGTACCTTTAAGATTCTATGCTGTGTATCACTTCAAGGTTTTGGTCCTTGGAGCAAATGTTGGATTATCAATAAAGCGAGTCTTTGATTTAAACAAAAGCTTGATTATTCAAAATACCGACGCTTGACACCCGTGCTGAGTCTTCATCAATAACTTGAGTTCATCAATGTGCCTACTCATTCTGTCCTTGATAATGGTTTCTACCAACTTTCCTGGTGTTGAAGTCAGACTGACTGGCCTGTAATTTCCTGGATCCCCTCTGGAACCCTTTTTAAAGATGGGGGTGACATTTGCTACCTTCCAGTCCTCAGGAACAGTGGCAGATTTCAATGAAAGATTACATATTTTTGTCAGGAGATCCACAAGTTCATCTTTGAGTTCTTTCTGGACCATCTGGACCTGGTGACTTATTAGTTTTAAATTTGTCAATCAGTTGTAGGACCTCCTCTCTTGTCACCTCAATCTGACTCAGGTCTTTCAACACCCCTTCCAAAATTAGTGGCTCTGGAGCGGGCAAACACTTCTCGTCTTCCACAGTGAAGACGGAGGCAAAAAATGCATTCATCTTCTCAGCCATTTCCCTATCCTCCTTCAGTAATTCTTTGACCCCTTGGTCATCCAAGGGCCCCACTGCCTCCCTGGTTGGTTTCCTGCTTCTAATATATTTGAAGAAATTTTTATTGTTGGTCTTTATGTTTTTTGCAATATGCTCCTCATAGTCCCTTTTTGCCTGCCTGATCACAATCTTGCATTTGATTTGCCACAGCCTGTGTTACCTTTTATTAATCTCACTCGGACTAGCTTTCCACTGCTTAAAGGAGTCCTTCTTACCTTTTACAGCTTCCATTACTTTGTTTGTTCACCATGCAGACCTTCTCTTATACCTGTTTGTGCCTTTCCTAACTTGTGGTATATATTCTATCTTAGCTTCTAGGATTGTAGTTTTAAATAGCCTCCAAGCTTCCCCAAGGGTTTTGACTGTATTTACCTTTCCTTTCAGTTTCCTCTTCACATGCCTCCTCATCTCCGAGAATTTACCCCTTTTAAAGTTAAACGTGGTCATGCTGGTCTTTTGGGGCAACTCCCTATTTAAACAAATGGTGAAATCAGTAATGTTATGGTCACTGCTCCCAAGTGGTGCAATCACTTTTACATCTCTCACCAAGTCTTGGGCATTACTTAGGACCAAATCCAGGATCTCCCCACCCCTGGTAGGTTCTGTGACCATCTGCTCCATAGCACAGTCATTGAGAGCATCTAAAAACTCAATCTCTTTCTCTCGACCTGAACACATATTGACCCAATCAATCTGCGGGTAGTTAAAATCACCTATTACAAAACAGTTTTTAATGTTTAGCCGCTATCTTTAATCCTTCCATCATATTATAATCCTCTATCTTTTGATTTGGTGGGCGATAACAAACTCCCATAGTCATATTTCCTTTTGGGCCCTCTATTTCAACCCAGAGCATTTATAGAAGGAAATCTAATTCTTTGACCTCAGTCTTACTGGACCGTATACCCTATCTGACATACAGAGCCATCCCAGCTCCAACCCTTCCCTCCCTATCCTTCCGATATAACTTATATCCAGGAATCACCGTGTCCCACTGATTCTCCTCATTCCACCAAGTTTCTGTAATTCCCACAATGTCTATGTTTTCCCCCAACACTAAACATTCCAACTCACCAATTTTACTTCGAACACTTCTTGTGTTTGTATACAAACATCTATAATTTCCCAGGCAAGTTAGGCCCGCAACCTTCCTCCTCCATCTCGAGACTTTGGCAGGCAGCCCATACTGTTTGTCACCATCTCAGTGGACAACTCTGATCCATTACCAGGTAGAAAAGTAACAGCTAACCCTTCATCTCTTTGAGATGAGTCCTCCTGAACCAGAGACATTTCATCTCCTATCAGCTTTTACCCTAAGAATTAGTTTAAAAATTGCTCTGCCACCTATTTGATTTTAAGCGTTAGCAGCCTGGTTCCATCTGGGGACAAGTGGAGACCGTCTCTTTTGTACAGCTCTCGCTTGTTCCAGAAAGCATCCCAGTGCCTAAGAAACTTAAACCCTTCCTCCCTACGCCATCGTCTCATCCACACATTGAGACTTCTAATTTGCGCCTATCTCTCCAGCCCTGCACGTGGAACAGGTAGTACTTCTGAGAAGACTACCTTGGAGGTCCTGGCCTTAAGTCTCCTGCCTAGCAGCCGAAATTTTTCCTCCAGAACCTCACAACTGCATTTCCCTACATTGGTGCTAGTATGCACCACGACCACTGGCTCCTCCCCAGCACTGTCTGTTAGCCTATCTACAACACACATAATGTCCGCTACCTTCGCACCAGGCAGGCAAGTCACCATATGGTCAGTACGCGGTTTTGCCACCCAGCTGTCTACGTGCCTAAGGATCGAATCACCAACTACCAAGACTCCCCCTCTCTTCCTGCCCAGGGATGGTTCCTGGCTCGAAAGGATACCTGCTCACCAACTGAAGAAGAGGTCCCTTCTGAGGGCAATTCCCCTTATCCTCAGCATGGTGCCCTGTTCCCTCTCGACCCTCATGCTCCCTGGCAGCAACGGGGCTGCCACGTTCAGAGTGGGGCTCATCTAATACGTCCCCGAGAGTCTTCTCCGAGTGCCTAACTGACTGTCTCTGCTTCTCCAGGTCAGTCACCTGGGCCTCAAGGATACGAACTCGTTCCCTGAGTACCAGGAGCTCCTTGCATCGAGCACACATCCAAGACTTCTGTCCTGTGGGCAGATAGTCATACATGTGACACTCAGTGCAAAACACTGGAAATCCCCCACCCCCCTGCTGGCATTCTACCTCCATGATAGCTTTTTCAAAAATATACAGTCCCCTTTTAAATCCTGTTTGGCTCTCCTTTTAGAGGGTCTACTTACCTTATTGGGAACACAAGGAAATTAGGGATCTGGGTTCCTGGTCCTTACACAGCCCCCAGGCTAAGAGCCACAGACCAAGATCCCTTTAGCTCTCACCCTTCGGCTCGCGCCAAAGGCTCGCGCCTCTGGCAAGGTGCAGCTTAATAATGCAAAGAGGGTGGGGAACACAGCCACTCCTAATCAATCAGCAACAATCACCTTCAGCCCACTCAAACCAAACCAGCAGTTCCCCAGCAACCACAAACTCAGAATTTTCAGCAATCACAGTCACACAAACTCAGAAATTCTCAGCAACTTCCCCAGCTGCTTAGAAAGCCAAACCTCACCCTTGTAGCACTTTTTCTCTGTGCTCTCTCAGAGCTCTTTCTTTTTTTCCTTAGATAATGAAGACGTTGATAGTTGCGATATTGCTGGCTGGTGTCGTTCCACTTTTGCTTGGACTTCTCTTTGAGCTGGTTATCGTTGCTCCTTTGAGGGTTCCCTTGGATCAGACGCCTCTGTTCTACCCCTGGCAGGTCAGCTACATCGTTCTGTCCTTCTGTTCTGGTCATTGGCCTTCCAAGTCACACAGCCGTGGCTGTCCTGTGAAGCCTGTTCCGCTGATCAGTGTCCTGTGGGCAGCTGTGGAGCTGGAGGAAATGGGGGCAATGTAGGGGTAGGAGCAGGGGGCTTAAAGAAAGACTAGCAATACTTAATGGTTTACTGTGTAAATTGTACTTGACCATCTTCTCAGAGGTAACTTGAATTGTTAATTTAATCTGTCCTTATATAACTGAACATTAAATACCTTCTGATTACTCTTGAAGAGTTTGTTGAACTTCAAAGTCGTATTTTTTTCTCCATGGCCACTTATTTGCCTGAACAGGGGTGCGGAGGAGGGAGCAAGAGTCTGCCTAAAAAAGTTTCCTTATTTAAAACACTTTAACTTCATTAATATCCATACTGAAAATGCTAAATATTCAAAATTCTTACAAAACAAAGTTACAAAATTGCCTCCATTTGATTCATAATAGAAGTCTATAAGGGATCAAATAATATAGAATGATCCCCATTTTGTAATATAGTAAGCTTCATAGTTATGTCAACCTCAGCCGTATATAACCATTCCTGATATCTGGTGCCTTATTCAGCTTCCAATACCAAGCAAGAGCAAGTTGCATAGTTGTAATGAGATTTCCTGATATTTCGCAGGAAAACCAGACACGTGATTCAGTGAAAGAATTTCCAGACTTAACAGTACACCCTTAACCCTTTCCTCAGTTTTCTTGCATCTGTTATTCTAATAATTCATGGTGTGTAGACAGTGCCACCACATAGGTCAAAAATCTGCTGACTGATGATGACACAATCAACAATTACTGGCAGTATTATACATCTTTGCAAGATTCTTGGGAATAAGATAAATTTGATGTATCATCTCAAACAATTTTTCCTTACGGTATAGAGATATAGTAAAGCATTATTCCCAAGACAAGCCATATTTCTGAGCTTTCTCAGACAACTTGTACCCTAAATCATTATTCCATTTGTTGAGAAAATGTGAAATCTTTTGTTGAAGCAATAGCTCACAGACCTTAGAAAATATGTCTTAAGAACATAAGAAGAGTCCTCCTGGATCAGACCAGTGAGGTTCCATCTAGTCCAGCCTCCTGTCTCATACAGTGGCCAGTCAGTTCCTCTGGAGGGCCAACAACAGGGCAGAGAGGCTGAGGCCTTCCCCTGAGAAGAACATCAGAAGAGCCCTGCTGGGTCAAACCAGGGAGGGTCCATCTAAGTGCAGCCTCCTGTCTCACACAGTGGCCAACCAGTTCCTCTGGATGACCAACAACAGGGCAGAGAGGCCGAGGCCTTCCCCAGATGTTGCCTTCCTGGCTCTGGGATTCAAAGGCTTTGTCATCATAGCTAGTAGCCATTGATGGACTTCTCCTCCATGCATCTCTCTAATCCCCCTTTAAAGCTGTTTATTCCTGTGGGCATCACGACATCCTCTGGCAGAAAACCCCTGTGACGGTAATGGAAGGGTTAATAGGAAAACTAAGGACTCATAGAGCCTGAGTCAGATGATCTGAGGGTGGGGGCCGGAGTGCTCGGAACTCTGAGGAGGAGTGATTGACAGTTAATGGCTGGGGAGTTGTCAGTGAATAACGGTCAGAGGGAGACAGTTGAAGAGAGCAGTTGGTTTTTCAGCAGAGAGCTGAAGAGACAGGGAATTATCAGCAGAGAGCTGAGGAGAAGGAGCTGAGACAGGAGCTGAAGAGAGACTTCGAGTGAAGTGAAGTTCGCTGCTAGCTCTGTAGAGACAGCCAAGGGGCTGAGTGTGACAAAAGGAGAGTCACAGTGAAAGATCTGAGAGGTCACAGAAACATATAAACTTCTCTTAAGAACTAACGAGGTTGATGAGGGAAAGATGTGGGTCTAGAGGAGTCAGAAGGGCTGGGAGTAGAGACCCCAGTCAGCTCAAGAGACCAGACACATTAAGCCCAAGAGGCCAACCTAAAATAGTGTTGAAGAGTGAAGAATATATGAACTGTGAACCCTAAGAGCCAGTTTGGTGTAGTGGTTAAGTGTGCGGACTCTTATCTGGGAGAACCTGGTTTGATTCCCCACTCCTCCACTTGCACCTGCTGGCATGGCCTTGGGTCAGCCATAGCTCTGGCAGAGGTTGTCCTTGAAAGGGCAGCTGCTGTGAGAGCCCTCTCCAGCCCCACCAACCTCACAGGGTGTTTGTTGTGGGGGAGGAAGGTAAAGGAGATTGTGAGCCGCTCTGAGACTCTTCGGAGTGGAGGGCGGGATATAAATCCAATATCTTCTTCTTCTTCTTCTTAAGTAAAATCTGTAACATAAAGCCTGAACTATTTAGCAATTGTTATTTATCTGAGATACAATATAGCCCATGTAAATACCTCCCATTCCCCAGTTGGAGACTGTGTGTAAATAAAAGTCTGTGGTTTACTTTTAAGTTCTCTGGTGCCTGTATATTGGGAATAACCATCAAAGCTGCTGTGGACCCCTACATATTGAGTTCTCCATCCATCTGAAAACAAAACAAAAACCCCGAAGAGACTAGTATTGAGAAACCCATATTATACCCACCACTTGTGTTCAGTAGTCGTGAGGTAAAATTCAAAAGGAAGAACCGAGGCTGAAATAGGGGCTGGGGTCGCCATACGCTGCCTATAGAAGCGAACAAGGCAAGCTGTCATAACCCCCCATTTTAATCCCTTTATGTAAAGTATCATTTCCTTTTGTCTGTCCTGAACCTACTGCCCTTAATAGCATTTTGAGAGGCCTCTCAGAGATCTGCCTCTAGAGAATTTAATTCAAATATTAAAATAACTGATCTTTTTTTGATCCAGGGGGCAGCTATTTAGTACTCCAGGAAACAATTATTGGACAGTTAGTCATTATTGGAAACATATATGCCTCAAATATATAAACATCTACCTTTAAGAAATCCCTATTTCTTTTGCTGGTGGAGTCCCTGGAGGGGACTTGAACAGTGTCATGAACAATTCATTAGAACTTTGAAAAAGGGAACTAACGCAGGATCTTTATATAGCTTGTTTAAAATACTTTTTCTCTCTTTTCAAGTTAAATGATATTATTATTATTATTTGTTTATATTCCGCCCATTCCCCCATTGAGGGCTCAGAGCAGAGTACATCAAATAGAAATAAAATACTGTTGGTGTCATATTGAAGTCAGAGACCTGTCACTGCCTAGTTGTATACCTGGTGAGGCTTTAATTTTATCAAATATATACACATTTGTAACCAAAGCTGTGGATTTGTTTTGTTCTGTGTTCAATTAGGACTGGGCTCTTGGTGTTCTTCATGCCAAAATAATTGCTGCTATAACTCTGATGGGGCCCCAGTGGTGGCTTAAAACAGTTATTGAACAGGTAAGAATTCTTGGTTAGTTATAAATTAAGAGCCTTTAAAACATTCATATAGTTACATATTTTAAATTTCACATTTGATTTTCAAACACATTTTCACAGACATTAATTTATAAAACAGCACAAGACTTGGATAAGACACTAGAGTAAGATGCTACAGTTTATGGAACAGACCCATGGGATGCAACACACGGTACTTCCCGCCGCAATGGAAAATGTAGAGGGAATGTAGAGTCGACTGAGAATATCACTGACAAAATGAGAAAGTAGCTCCTACAGATCCTTTTCATAGTAGACCAGAATCTGTACTTTGCATCTGCTTGTTGTTAGTAACACTTTAACCATTCAGCCTGTGGACGGATGCAAATGCATTCCAGGACAAATAAACACACACTTTTTGTTCCAAAGGGCTCTGCGGGACCCCTGGCCCCCTAGCAATTCCCTTGATGACCTGGTAGATACCTGGCATGACAGGCTATCCAAAGCCATCAATGAGATTGCACCCCGGCGTCCTCTGCGCCCCCGAAGTAGGCTGGCTCCTTGGTACACCTCGGAGCTACGCCAACTGAAACAGGGACTCAGACGACTAGAGAGGCGGTGGCGGCATACTCGTGACGAAGCGACGAGAACATCCTATAGAACGTTTATGAAGTCTTATGAGATGGCAGTCAAAGCCGCGAAGAAGGATTACTTTGCGGCTAGGATTGCATCTGCAAATTCGCGCCCGGCACAATTATTTAAGATAATTGAGAATTTGACCACTCTGCCCCAAGGCAGACCAGAATTGGAAATAGGCTGTGAGGCTTTTGCGAAATTTTTTGCAGATAAAATCTCGTCGCTCCGCCAGGACTTTCCTGCCACATTGGATGCAGTACAAGAACCCAGGGCTCCGTGCCTGTCTTCTGATGTTATCTTGGATCACTTCGACGCGCTTAGTCTTGGGGAAGTTGACGAAATCCTCTCAACTGTACGCCCTACAACTTGCGACCTTGACCCATGCCCCTCCTGGCTAATTAAATCTTGCCAGAGGGAGCTTAGATATCCTGTACGGGATATCATAAATAGATCCCTCTTGGAAGGGCAATTTCCAACATCTTTGAAAGAGGCCATGGTCCGCCCTCTCCTAAAAAAGAGTACAGCAGATCCGGCCGAATTGGCGAACTACCGACCGGTCTCGAACCTACCATTTTTAGGTAAGGTTATAGAGAGGGCAGTGGTGTCACAGTTGCAGAGTTTTTTGGATGACACTTCCACCTTAGACTCCCACCAGTCCGGCTTTCGTCCAGGTCATGGGACGGAGACAGTGCTGGTCGCCTTGGTAGATGACCTCCAGCAGCATCTGGATCGAGGCGGCGTGGCGGTGCTGATGCTGTTGGACCTGTCGGCCGCATTTGACACGGTCGATCATCAGCTACTGGCCCGCCGGCTCGCCGACACAGGGATTAGGGGGTTGGCCTTACAGTGGCTTTCCTCCTTCCTTGATGGACGGGGACAAAGGGTGGCTATTGGGGGAGAGCGGTCCTGGAGGCATCCACTAGAGTGCGGGGTGCCACAAGGGGCAGTTCTCTCCCCGATGCTGTTCAACATCTACATGCGCCCCCTTGCCCAGATTGCTCGGAGGTTCGGGCTTGGGTGCCATTCAATATGCTGATGACACCCAGCTCTATCTACTAATGGACGGCCGACCTGACTCCATCCCAGAAAACCTGGACCTAGCACTGCAAGCCGTGGCAGGTTGGCTCAGACTGAGCGGGCTGAAGTTGAATCCAACGAAGACAGAGGTCCTTTGCTTGGGTCGCGGTGCTCTGGGAAGGAAAATCCCCTTGCCGGTCTTTGACGGTGTGCTGCTGAAAGCAGCCCATAAGGTCAAGAGCTTGGGGGTTCTTCTGGAGCCTTCATTATCAATGGAGGCACAGATAGCGGCCGCTGCCAAGTCCGCGTTCTTTCACCTTCGACGGGCGAAGCAGTTGGCCCCCTTCCTGGAGCGCCGTGACCTAGCAATGGTGATCCATGCTACTGTCACCTCGAGACTGGACTACTGCAACGCCCTCTACATGGGGCTGCCCTTGTGCCGAACTCGGCAGCTGCAGCTGGTGCAGAACGCGGTGGCTAGGCTGTTGCTGGGGCTCCCAAGGTGGGAGCACATACAGCTGGGGCTACGCGGACTGCACTGGCTGCCAGTGGCATACTGAGTTCGCTACAAAGTGCTGGTTATCACCTTTAAAGCCCTATATGGCCGAGGACCTGCCTACCTGAGGGAACATCTCTCCCCATATGAGCCCCAGAGAGCGCTGAGGTCAGCTGGAAAAAACCAGCTGAATGTCCCTGGGCCAAGGGAGGCCAGATTAAAGGCCACCCGGGATCGGGCCTTCTCTGTCGCAGCTCCACTGCTGTGGAATCAACTCCCTGAGGAGGTGCGGGCCCTACGATGCTTAGATCAATTCCGTAGGGCCTGTAAGACCCACCTTTTCAAGATAGCCTTCAACTAATGACAAGCTAGGAAATGCTGCTGAAAATGCTTTTAGTTACTGAATTCCACTGAAGATCTAATGTTTATAACGCCACATTGTTAATGTTAATTTTAATAATCTGTAATTTGTTTTAACCATGATTTATAAGTATAATTTGATGTACAGTGTATTTTATGTTGTGAGCTGCCCTGAGCCTGCCTCGGCGGGGAGGGCGGGATAGAAATAAAAAATATTATTATTATTATTTGTAAAAGGTGACAGGCATCTATTTACCATTCTCCTCCATTCTCTCTGTTTTGAGAGAAGTCCACAAATATGTGAGAGACCCACTGTCATCATTAGATCTCTAGTAGGTGACATACAACTGGTTTTGTCAGATTTGCTCCAGAAAAAGTAAAAATTTGTAAAATACCAACATATAGTGAACTGATCAGTTTTCTAGCAGCCCAGTTGTAATAACTTTGACTTATTTTTAGAGAGGATGAAAACTGAAGGCTATTTTGGCAATCACTCCTAGGTTGTGGAATCTCTTTCCCAGAGGATTTGTATTGCACTTTAAACATCACTTCAGGGCTAGGTAAAAATTTATCTACTCTGGAAGGCCTTTGAGTTGTGTAATCCCTCAGTTTGATGTGTTGTACTTTTATGCTGATGTTATAATGTATTTTAGCTGCTGTATTGTAAACAGCTTTGGGTGTGTTTATTTACAGAAAGGTGGAATAGGAAGTTCCTAAATAAATAGATATTTTAATAACATAGTCCAAAATGTCCCCAGATTTATATCTTCATGTTTTCCTATTGGAAAAAATTCATAATACAAAACAGCAAGATTTCTTTCCTGTAATGGTCTGTTACTAACAATTTAAATACACATTTGTCCAGTGTAACATGCCTTTCTCCCTGTTTTAGAACTGTAATGGCTGTAAGCCATTTCAGTCATCAGATTTAATTCAGGTTTTGTGTTTTCTGTACTGAATGTTGAACCTCGATGCTGAATTCTTAATTTGTTTCATCGCTAGACCACTTATTTGGAAACCTCTGAGCTTGGTGCTTTTGCTATGAGCCAGGCCATAAGGCAAAATATTTCCTCCGTTAAAACAAAGAGAGGGCGTTTAATTGTAGGTTAAACCAACTGTATCGAGTAAGGCACCGTTCTCATTAAATGTGCATATAATAATGCTTTCTTAATCTACTACTTTGCATAGAGCTGTACATGTCTGTAAACAGATTCAGAATGGGAGATTACAGCTCACTTTATTCCTTTCCTATTCCCTTTATTTCATAGTTATCAGATAGACAGTTCTTGGGGAAATAGTGCTTTCCCTCTCCTCTCTGCATGTACAGTAATAATTTCAAAGATCATTTTCATCCCAGTTTTTTGCCAGGTTTCAAGCAGGGTCCTGGTGCTACAGACCCGTGATGCGTGGTGATGTAAGCTTCAGCTTGGAAATTCCAAACCTCCTTTTCACTTTGACCCACTCAGAATGTTTAAGCCACTTTTTTTTTTTAAATGTAGAATATAAATCAGCAAACATCGGAACAAAAACAGTAATTTTTGAAGGGTTACTAAAAAAATACACACATGAAAACAGAGGTTAGCATTCACTAAACATTTTAAATCTTTTTTTTTCCTTTTGTATTCTGTGAGTAATTTAACTACAGCTCCACTTTGCATCAGCTACATCTTTTACTCGTACCCTGCATCAAATGAAGCAAATCTCAAGTTTCTTTCATTCGCTGTTAACTGAAGGCCAGCACCTTCTTGGCTACCCCCTGCAAAGGCCTCAATTGAAGGCATATAATAAACCAAATGAAATAATTTAAAATAAGATCTAATTACAGCACAGTTTCCGAGAACTAAAAATCCCCAAACGGAATCTAACTACTTGATGAGTAATCTTAGGTCTCTTATCAGAAAAATAAATCTATTTTTTTTCAGTGAGACCAGAGATTTTGTCAAACAACAGAGTAATAACCTTGTCCCAGGCTCCCTTACAAAATGGGCAGCTAAAACACTCGTGCTCTGTGGTTTCAAACTCTCTTAGCAGACAGGAGCAGAGCCTTTCCAGGTCGGGAGTTTTGTGATATTTGCCTTCTTCCAGTAGAAGAAGATAGAAGATATTGGATTTATATCCCGCCCTCCACTCCGAAGAGTCTCAGAGCGGCTCACAATCTCCTTTACCTTCCTCCCGCACAACAGACACCCTGTGAGGTGGGTGGGGCTGAGAGGGCTCTCACAGCAGCTGCCCTTTCAAGGACAACCTCTGCCAGAGCTATGGCTGACCCAAGGCCATGCTAGCAGGTGCAAGTGGAAGAGTGGGGAATCAAACCCGGTTCTCCCAGATAAGAGTCCGCACACTTAACCACTACACCAAACCGGCTCTCCGTACTGTGGGCACCTTGGCAGGGGAGTGTTTAACGTGGTACTACTCACACTTTTGTTTCCGCTTTAAGATTTCTGCTCAGAATCAGGTTTCTTCAATCCTATTACATTGCTTACTGCACGTCCTATCCTCTTGATTAGATTGATTTGCACTGTGTAATGTGCCTTGAGTATCAATGGAAAAGAGGGACTGTAAAGAACATGAATAAATTTGAAAATAAAAAGAATAGATTCCATAGGCAGTGGTGCTGCTATCACTGTTGTTTACAGGGTGGCTAATTTCCCTCCATGGAATGTCAACGGCAGCATTTTGCCCCAGCATTCCCAGTCCTATGCCTACCGTGTGGTTGCACAGTTTATGTACAGGCTTCTTTCAGGTGACTTGATTTTTGTGTTGTTTCAGGTGTATGCAAATGGCATTCGGAATATTGACCTACATTTTATCATACGAAAGCTTGCAGCACCTGTGATCTCAGTCTTGCTGCTTTCGCTCTGTGTCCCTTACATCATAGCTTCTGGAGTTGTACCTTTACTAGGTGAGCAAAGATGGGCATGCAGGTTTCATCATCCAGTTCGTGAGCTTCAGGCAAAACATTGGAAATGCATGATTGGGAGATTTGTAACTATTTTTTAAAATTAAGAACATGGAAAACAGATGACAACATTTACAACTATCTTATTATTGTTTAGAAATGATGGGCCGATGGTGGCTCCTCCGTGGCTCAGCCACGGGAGCAATAAGCAGTGATCAGAAGGGCAATATGGTGTATCCTTTGGTAGTACATTTTTTGACCTGTAATTTTTTAAAATAAGGAAATATCAATTTTTCATTTGAACTCGATTACAGGACAGCATTTGAAATATAAAGGCTTCGTTCTAATGTATCGATTGTCAGCTCTCTTTTATCTTGTTTTCATAGGAGTCACTGCTGAAATGCAAAACCTCGTGCAACGTCGGATTTATCCTTTTCTCCTCATGGTGGTGGTTTTGATGGGGATATTATCCTTCCAGGTCCGTCAGTTCAAGCGCCTTTATGAACATATTAAAAATGACAAGTAAGTGCCTACACTAGCAACGCTCATCAGGGCTGGGTTGTCGAAGTATCCCACTTTTTCCAGTCAGTCCAAGCTTCAGTGAGCCAGTAGCTGTAAGTGTATTCTGAAAGTGCTTATTGTCTCTGAGACACCTGAAAGGATCTGTTTGCTGAGAGTACTGGATTCAGAGATAGTGTGCTCCTGCTTCTTACATCTCCAGGCTTTTCTCCAAAACTTGTTGATAATACCAGAATAGTGGTTCATCTTCAGTCTTCTGTGCATGCACACTTGCACATGCCAGCCACCAGAGGCTCTCTGCAGCTATTCTAGTAAATTTTTAACACTCCACAGGGAGCCCCTCCCATTTCCCCCACTCCAGCTGTCACGTTCTCTGCCGGCAGGGCCCCCCTTTCCCTCAGTCCTTGTAGAGAGGATGTTCTTTGCAGCTCCAAAGATTGTGAGTTCCTATTCCAAGGAGATTTGTCTTCTTCAGCCACATTTGCTCCAATCCTACTGACAGAGATTCTCACCTAAGGGATCTACAACAAACTTTTTTGGAACTAAAGTACCTGATGAAGTCAGGAAACAGATCAATAGAATGATACCCAGAGAAAACCTGTTACAAGACAAACCCAAAAAAGACAATAACAGAACACCACTGTTCTGTCACACACAACTCTCAACTGAAAACAGTTCAACATATCATCAGTGACTTACAACCTCTATTGGACAGTGACAGCTGTCTTTCAAAAGTACTGGAGGTTAAACCTTTTCTTGTATACAGACAATCCCCTAATCTCAAAGAACTCCTCACATACAACAATACAACATCTCACTTGAACATGGACACCGGTACCAGAGCCTGCAATAAACCCAAGTGCCAGCTTTGCTGCCACGTACACCCAGACAACACGATCACAGGATCTAACAACATCAACTACACCATCTCAGAATCATTCACTTGTTCCTCTTCCAACATTATATATGCCATTAAATGCCAACAATGCCCTTCAGTTCTCTACATAGGACAAACAGGACAAACACTATGACAAAGTATAAATGGACACAAATCTGAATCAGAAATCACAAAACAGAGAAACCTGTAGAACATTTTAACCTTCCAGAACATTCAATGGGTGACCTCAAAGTTGCTGTTTTGCTGAAAAGGATCTTCAAGAATAGAGAAGGAAATTGCTGAATTACAAATTATTATGAAACTTGGAACTAACACCTCCCCAGGACTTAACAGGGATATTGGTTTTCTATCTCACACTGCAACTGTGGACCAGCTTACAGGAGGATATACTAAATCCACTTTCAACAAATGGGGAAATCAAACCTGGTTCTGCCTGATAAGAGTCTGCACACTTAACCACTACACCAAACTTGCTTTCTCTTTGCCAGGCATTATTCTGTGGATGTTTATGCAAGATGAGACTCAGCAGTTGGCAGAGCGGTGCTGCATTACTTGTTCCATTGAGACTTACCCCACCTCCAAGATAAAGGTCCCCCAAAGTGGGACTGCAAGAAAGACTGAAGATGAAAACTGTTGCACTTCACTGTAATGGTTGTTCACTGAGGTGTCTTCTGTGCAGGCCCACATTCCCTCCCTCCTACCCCACTGTGAGTTCATAGCTAGACTATTGTCAGAACACTCACAGCAGTTCAGGAGGACTGAGGGAAAAGTTGGGGGGGGGCTCCTGGCAGAGTGTATCACTGCTTGAGCAGGAAAACAGCCCGATGGGCTCCCTGGAGTGTGTTAAAAATGTACTAGAATAGCTGTCGAGAGCTTCCAGTGATTGGCCTGCACAAGCACAGTCCCAATGTATGCTTGCACAGAAGACACCTCGATGAACAGTGGTTACAGGTAAGTACAACACTGTTTTTCCAACCTTTTTGAAGTGGTGACCCCCAGGTGCAAATTTACTTTGTCCGGTGACACACCCAGGGTGGCTCAAAGTGAACTATTCCAGCATTCCATTTTTCTGTAGTGCTCAACAAGATGTTTTTGGGAAACCAGTAAACATCACACATAGAGTGCAGCTTCTCCCCAAGCAAGTGGGCAATCCTCCCCTCCTCCTGTCAGCTGGTCCAGAGCTGCAGTTTGAGGAGATGCACTGGGCTTAGGAGGCAGGAGAAGATGGTGGATGGTGGTAAAGAAGCCAGCAGCAAGAGGCTTGGTGCAGCAGGCAGGCAAAAGATGGAGCAGCCCTGAGACAGCCCACAAACACACATGCCTCTTTCTACCCGCTGCTGGTTTTCCCATGGCCTGCTGAACACCTCTCACCTACTTTCCGACCTTTCCCTCTCTTCTTTCAGCTACTAGCATGAAGTTATTAATTGCTGGGTGACCCCCCCCCCCCGGCTCCCATTACTGTCACAAAGAAGGAGAGGAAGATGAAAATGTGAGCAATTGGTGAGGTGGAAGGAAAGAGAAGGATGCAGTAGACAGGAGTGACCATTGGGGAAAGGCTAGCCATGCAGTCCCCTTGCAGAGGCTTCGTTAGAATCACAGAGTTGGAAGGAGCCTTCAGAGTCATCTAGTCCAACCCCCTGCACATGCAGGAAATTTGTAAGTGCCTCCCCCCTACACATACACACAGTGACCCCTGGTTCAAGCTAAGAAGATGGCAAAAAAAACCCAAACTCTTGCCAAACTGGTCTGGAGAAAGATGGCTGCCTGACCCCAAAGTGGCAAAGAGCAATTCTCTGGGTATGTCAGAACTGGCCAGGAGAACTGAGCCCTGATGCAGCCCTTCTTGCCCTCCCTCTCATGACCTGCCTAATTTCACACTGGATCAGAACCCTTCAAAAAGAGACGTGTGCAGGGGTGAGAGACGCTGTGTTGTATTGATACTGTCGATACTCAGTACTGAAAGTTGGAAAGGTTGCCTAATAAGGTGTTATAAATAAAAATTTCGCTATTGACCAAAAGTACCACACACCCCTTTATAGAAGGAGCTTTTAAATATTTTTTCACTATATATGTTGTTAGCATGAACTGTAAGTAAGCACCAGTAAAGAAAACAACTTTCTCTGTTCAGTCTAGTGATTACACAAGAACAATTAAGCTATTTTTTTAAGAAACAAAACCCAGTGTAAGCAACAAATGATCACTTCTTTAAAACTTTTAAATCCTAGGTATCTTGTTGGGCAACGACTCGTGAATTATGAGCGAAAAGCTGGCAAGCCAGGGCCGTCTCCTCCCCCTCCGTCTTCACAAGAATAAAAATGGGCTGGTGGAGTGACTGCCCCCCCCCCCGCCTTGGTGTCCTTTCTCATAGGCTGGTCTTTGCTCTGGGTCTTTCTCCACGAGCCTCAGCAGTTTTTTTTATCTTTTAATTTTTTGTTTCTGTTCCCATGGTGTTCAGATAGCAGCTGAGGCCATGCACCTTTTTATCTGCATTTTTTGAAGTTTATCAGTGCTGAGATATGTAAATGTGTAAATAGCAATACCTCAATACCCTAAATCCTTGGATTAAAAATGAATGTTCATTGTACATCTTTCAAAGAATATTAATTTATTAAATCTAGTCGTCACTTTATTTTGGACTGCTGTTCCATTGACAAATGTGCCACAATGCAGTGCTGCAGAGAGCAGGGTTCGGAACAGAAGGAATAGAGTGCGTCCTTGCAAGGGTTGTGGCCATTTCTAAAATGCGGTTTTGGAATAGCTGGGGGCTCACCAAGGATGAACAAGCAAGATGGCTGTTACAGTCTTCAGTGAAGTGGCTGTAGCAAGAACAAGAGCTGTTTCTTGGGTTTTTAAAATAGTTTTGTAAAGCATTGAAACTGTTGTACATTTCTACTGCCTGATAATTTGTTTTCCATGTTTCTAAGTTTTTTAATATTGTACAGCAACTGGTAGATCAAGACAAATATTTCTCCTTCAGACAATTTTGACCTTGTGTACAGTTCTGAGGCTTTCGATTCCTTGGCCCTAGAAAACAGCACTACATCAAAGTGCATTGAGCAAGGTGAAAGGACTATTTAGGTCTTCTTATGAAGGTTTGTAAGAAGAATGAGTTCCCAGTGCAGAAGACTTATTTCCTTTGCATCTTTGAAACTAGTTCAAATGGTCACAGGGAATTGTTTATTTTAGAAAACAGGACAGGGTGAGCTGAAAAATTAATTAAACAGAACAGAGGAAACAGAGTTCAAATGTGCTATGAAATATCCTTTTTTCCTCCTTGAAACGTCCTGAAACTTTAACAAGTTACAGCCAAACCTTTAAAATTTACTATGGACTTTTTTTTACCATGTCACATTAAAAGCAAACATACGTAGTTCTAGAAATGGTCAGCATTAATCCTCTCTAGCAGTAATGCTAGAAGCTTTTACTGAATTAGTAGATTATTGTCGGTGAAAAAAAGAACATGTATAGTATTACCAAAAGGAAGAGAAAACCAAAAGGAAAAAAAGTTCTCTTTTCATTAATAGCACCAAGCAAGAGCCACCAAATCAAGTTTACTGATTTTTTATTTTTATATACACGTAGGCCTATTTTCCATACATAGAAATGAAATTTTACATGTCAATAATTCTGAGTCACACAAATGCAACAATACTAAAGCTTTAAGTATAGTTTCAGTTGTGTGCTAGTAATGTGTAACACCCTGTTCAGAAACAGAATTTCCAGGTTCATTGTATTCTAATGCTATGCAGTTGCAGGACCACTCAGGACTGTGCCCCTGAATATCATGGAGTTAATTATATTTGTACTGAACAGAATCCCAAGGAGTTTGTCCCAACGAGTCTTCTGGCTTTTTTTGTGAGAAAGGAAGCATAAAAATGTTGAGAGCTGTTGTGGTTCAACATTTCATTAATTGGATTTTGCAGGGGAAATTAAGTGTCTGGGTTTCTGACAATCTACACACAGTGTTCAAGGCTTGTGTATATAGAGGTGGGACTGTCTAACCAGAAGTCAGCCATTGATATTTTGCAACATTACCTCATTTTTTGGCATTCTGGGCTGTAAATGGGTTGATACTCTTGAGATTTATTTCTGACAAAGTTGTTCATGACAAGATGGCAAAAAACACAACTCAGTGGTATTCAGATCTTGACTTAGGATTTTTCATTGCTCAGAATTCTTTTTTTGGAGATGCAACTGTTAATGCAATTCAATATTATGTTGTATGTTTCAACATAAAATAATCTCTCCCCACTCCCAGTGCGTTTTCTGGAAACAGGCTTTCAACTGCACACAAAAAAATTGTCCTTGTGTTTGTGAAAGAAACAAACAATTTGAAGAAGTTGTACCACTGGGACATTGCTTGCTAGCACTGCTGTGCTTCTTCCTGTAGCATTTTGCAGCAAATGCAGTACTTGTAATTTTGTGTTTTTATCCCAAGCAACCTGGTCTTCAAAGAATATTAAAGTTTATTAAGAAAAAAGCCTTGGTGCTCACTTTCTCATTGTTTCCATTTTGAAATGACTTGGATAGAAGATCATATGAAATGCCCATTAGGAAGGACAGGAAGACTCTGTCAAGCCCCTGAACTGTTATCCTTTCTTGTTGATCCAGGTGGGATCAAGTAATGCTGCCCAGCACAGCCTGGGATGTCTTAAAAGAGACTATATGGCTCTGGGTCAGAAAACGAAGTCGTGGGAGTGCAGGTTGTGTTTTTTGTCTGTTCTTCCTGTCAAAGCTGTGGCTTAGGACGGGAAAGAAGAATTCTGCAAATAAATGACTGGCTACATAGATGGTATCATCAGGAAAGGTTTGGATTTTTGGATCATGGCTTACCCTTTTGAGAGGAAACTCTTCTACTGGGAGATGGTTTTCACCTCATGAAGGTAGGAAAAAAGGTGTTTGGTAAGAGCCTTGTTAACCTAATGAGGGATTTAAACTAAATTGGATGGGGGAGTGAGTCAATAATTCAAAGCCTAGTACAATGCCAGTAACGAAATCAGAATGCTGAAGTTTTGTGGGGAGTGGCACATATGATAGGTAACATTAACTCGCAGGTACCTTGGTGCATAAATGAAAACCTTGGTGCATAAAACATGGATTCCAGTGTCTCTGCACTAATACATAAGAGTATGGGAAACACGCAGGATGAACTGGAAGTCCTAAGAAAGGAAAGGGACTATGACCTAATAGGCATTACTGAAACTTGGTGGGATGACACAACTGGAATATTAGGATTGAAGGGTACAATTTATTTTAAAGGGACAAATAAGGGCGGTTGCATAATGTGAAGAAGGAAATATGTGAATCTAAGCATGGCAGTTCAGTTGAGTCTCTGGGTAAACATAAAAGGAGTAAGAAATAACTGATATTATGGTGGGGGTCTGCTATGGGCTACCAAGCCAGGCAGAGGACTTAGTAACTACACAGTCAACTGTTGGAAGTCCAACTCTGCTAAAACCAAAATGTCAAATTCTGGAATTGTCTTGCTGAGAACATTTTCCAGAAGTCTTGATACTCCACCATGACCTGCCTGCCAACTAAACTAGAATTCAGTGTTTGGCAACTTCTGCTGACTCTTAGAAGCTGATGTTGACAGGATTCTGGGTGTTGCAAGGCTACCCATTTGCCTAGAACCGTGCCCTTCATCGCTGGTGTGGACTGGCAGTGAGGGTATATAGGGACCTCTGATGGACATTATAAACCTGTCCCTGCATCTCAAGAGTATAAAAAAGGCAATGGTAATACCACTCTTGAAGAAGCCATCCTTCTGGTCTGTCCAGTTACCACCCAGTTTTGAACCATTCCTGGGCTGAGCAAGCTCCAGTTTCCCAGAGGACACATCAGTGCTACACCCCTTCCAGTCTGGTTTCTGCCCTGGTCATGTTGGTCGTCCTCATGGTCGATCTCCACAAGCAGCTGGATCAAGGCGGGTCAGTGCTGCTGCTATTGCTAGACCTGACAGCAGCGTTTGACACAGTTGATTACAATCTTTAATTTAAATTGTTAAATTGTTAATTGTTGGAAGCCGCCCTGAGCCACTTGTGGGAAGGGCGGGATACAAATCCCGAATAAATAAATAAATAAATCTGCTGGCTCACCACCTCGCCGATGCTGGAGTATACGGGACAGCCTTGAAGTGGGTTGTCTCATTTCTCTGTAGTCAGAGAGAGAGTGGTGGTGGGAGAGGGTTTCCTCCTGACACCGCTTGGAATGTGGGGCCCCTCAGGGAGCTGTCATCTCCCCAATGTCCATAACATTTATGTGCACCCAGCTGGCAAGGAGTTCTGGGTAAGAGTGCCATCAATAAGCTGGTGACACGCAACTGTATCTACTGATAGATGGCAGCTAGATGCCGTCCCAGGAAACTTGGCCAAGGGTTTGGAGGCTGTCGTGAGGTAGCTAAAATAGAATCAGCTGAGACTTAATCCAGCAAAGATGGAGGTTCTTTGGCTGGGTGGGGTCAGAACTTGAGCCCCAACTCCCAATCGTGCACCATTAACACTGACACGGACAGTAGAGAGCCTGGGTGTGTTTCTGTTTGCCTCCTTATCAATGGAAGCCCAGATCATTCATGTTGTCAGACTGGCATTTTTTTTTTTCAACTGCACCAGATCTGGCAACTGGCCCCCTACTTGTCTCGTCCTGACCTGGCTGCTGTAATCCATTTTAGGCTTAATTACTGTAACTCACTCTATCCAGGGCTGCTCTTGAGACTGACCCAGAATGCAGTGGCCTGCATTCTGAACTGTGCACATTCAACCTCTCCTTCTCCAGCCGCAAGGGCTCAAGACTGAGTAGCAAGTCACATTCAAGGTTTTTGGTTCTAGCCTTTAAAGCCCTAGTTGGGGACCAATGTACCTGCAGGACCGCCTCTTTTGGTATGTCCCCTGGAGAGCACTATACTTAGAACAACATCTGGAAGTCCCTGGCCGAAGTAGTATCTGGCTGTCCTCAACCCTTGCTCCAATTTGGTGGAACTCTCTGCCAAATGACATCAGGGCCCTGCGGGATTTGTTAACAGTTCCACAGGGCCAGTAAGGCAGCAATGTTCTTTCATGCATATGTCTGAGGACAGCAACAGTTTGGTAAAATAGCTGCCTCCCATCATCCCCCTGCTCCCATTGGAGTTTGAAATTGTATTGTGATCCCATATAGGTTGTATGTTTTATATATACCTCCTGTTTTAAGATTTCTGTATTTTATTTGTATATTTAGGTTAATTGATTGTTTTATGATTTGCTGTAAATGTACACTGCTCTGAGCCCACTTTGCAGGGAGAGCGGTATAAAAGTTTGATCAATCATCATTATATAGCAAAGTTGGCCAATTGTGTACTTAAATCCAGTGACGAATTGTGAATGGGCAAGACAAATCTTTTTATGTACATGCAAAGGGCTCTAGGTTTGCAGGAAAAGTGTGAAATATAAACATAATAGAGGTTTTTTTTAAAAAAATCCAAGGATCGTGTCTGTAGCTTTAAGCAATAATCTGCCTCAATGGCTCTTGCTAGGGAACCACAGTATTCCAGGCTGGATTCTGTTAGCAAAAGGTAGGGGGAGGGAGGCCACCTTAGGACTAGGCCTGCTGGGGTTGCCAGCTCCAGGCAGGGAAATTCCTGGAGATTTTGTGGAGGAGTGAGAAGGACGGGAGTAGGGGAGAGGCTTCAGCCAGATATAATGCCAGAGTCCACCCCCAAAAGCAGTAATTTCTTCCAGGAGGAGAGAGGTCTGTGGCAATTCTTGGAGAATTTACATATCGTAAGACAGATGTTTAAGTCACATTGGAGGATTCTTACCGCAGAGATCTTGGAATCTTTAATGAAGCCATCGGTGAAATGATATCCTAAGGCTTCCTGGTATTGTAAGAGGATATGAATTTGAGAGAAAACAAATCCAGGTTTGAGAAAATGTCAAGGACTGATCCCACACTGAGGAAGAGTATTGGAGAAATAGGAAGACTACCTGAGAGGGGGCACTTTTTGAAGCCATTGACACAACTCAACAAGGACTTCAAGAGATGCTTATTGTGGGTGGTTTCTGACCAAATACAAACAGAGAGGGCCAGTTTTCCTGAAAAATTATTGCTGCTCTATAGGAACGGGGGGTTTTGTGGCTGCAGTTGAATTTTTGAGACTGCTCTTGTGCACGCCAGGATTCTATGGACTAATTGATGAACTGGATTTAATAGCACTTTAGAATTTTCTGTAGATTAACTGAATTTAATATTATTTTAGAATTTCATGCATTTGGTATCTTTATCACTATTTTGGAGTAAATTGTTAGTTATAGATACTGTGTTTCATTATTGATACCATGGTTTGCTGCCTTTTTGTATTGCAGCTGTCTTGTTTTGTGGTTTCTCTCTGCTGCATTGCTACTATTCAACAGCAGCCACTCTATGAAAGCCAGCGTGGTGCAGCAATTAGAGCTTCAGAGTAAAGCAGACTAGTCCTCATCTTGTTTTGGAAGCTCATGGGTGCTTTTGGACCAATCAGACTTTCAGTCTAACCTACCTCAGAGGGTGAGAGAATGATGGAGGCTGCTTTGTTCACCACTGTGGAGAGTGGCAGGCAGAAATGAAGTAAATACATAATAAACACAGCTGAAGGTGGGAGGCAGGTAAAATATAGGTCAGTGAATGGCTGAGGAAGAACCAATGGGGGAAGGGAACTGCATCACTGCCCACTTGGGTCAACTTCATGAGGCAGAGGCTGCTGGAGGGCAAACTCATAGGGACAGACCAAGGTAGATTGGCTAGTTGGGGGGAAGGAGATGGGGTAGCCAACTCAAATAAATTTACACCACAGAAACCAGGATTTCTTTCTGTCTCACAAAAATAAAGTTGATCCAGGTGAGTAGCCATGTTGGTCTGAAACAACAGAACAAAGTTTGAGTCCAGTGGCACCCTTAAGACCAACAAAGTTTAATTCTGGGTAGAAGCTTTTGTGTGCACAAACACTTCCTCAGCTTGTCTGGAATGCCACCATGAAATGGCAAGCTGCAGAAAGAGGACTTTGAGGTTAACATATTCACATAGACGTCAGGACACAATCTACTGAATCTTCATGATATCCTTTACCGATGGAACTTTTTATTTGTGGAGTCATGAAAAGTAATGTCTCTGATCACAGCAGATCAGTCTGTTAGGTCGAAGCTGGAGTCTTTAGCACTTCAAACTGCATTGTAATCACGAGGACACAGGGCATTTATGAAACGATGTGACTGCAGTCACCCCTGCTGCTGCTGCTGAAAGTGGTGTTCTTGGGATGAAGCAGACAGCTTGTATTTTATGATCCACACTGTTCTCATTTTAATAAGCTGTCTTATTTTCTTTTCTTGTGACTGTGATGCTTGTCCTCATCCCTGTAATAGATAAAGCACATCATTCTGTAAGGCTTTTATGCCTCCAGTGGAGGGGGGCGCTCTCCAAGTTTCTTTGGCTGCTTCAGCCATGTGCCATGTGCCATGAAGCCACATGAGCAACTGACTCTCTCACTGTCAAAACTGCAAGAGGCTTTGGGGAGGAGGACTGGAGGGAGGCAAACAGGGTCATTTTAAACCCATCACCTTTATTGGGTTTCATTCTGCTTGGGATACCACTGCAAGTTCTTTGGGGTAGACACCCAAGTTTTTGCTATTAATTTACAAGGTGCTCTGCAATTAAAAGTGAGTTGATCCAGCCCTCTTAGCTCTTCCTTACTCCAAAACAGGAAAAAACCCTTTCAAACCTAAATATGCCTGTTCGGTCTCATGCCACCGCATCATTTCTTTGTGTCACTTCTGCATCACATGATGTTGTATTATCTTTACGATAAATGGGCTAATTGAAAGGGGCACCAAACAAACCAAAAGCATCTCTGACAGGGCCCTGAAATAAAGAGGGTCAGGGCAGGTAATTAACTTTATTCAACCACAACACCTGCTTTGCTGGCATGTCAATTAGCCATTCAATAACGTATTGTTCCTGATACCTCCAGAGGGTTTTGAATTGAAGGGGAAACAAATCCCTACCTTTTGGTCATTGATACCATGGTAAGAATTACAGAGGGTGAACATGGGCCTGGTGAGGAGCCAAAAACCTGGTTCGAGGTTCATGAGCCAAGGTCCGTCACCCACCTGTTCAGTGAACAAATCTGTTAGATTTAGGGTGACGATCGGAGCAGCTCAAGAAGTGAAACCCACCCACAAATTCTGGTGCAAAAATGTTAGGTAATGGTGGGGTGGTGATATTTTCCTGCCTTAGAAACGCAAATAGGGACCCTCAAAGCTGGGCATGCAACACTGCGTCTGCCAGCAACAGAGTCCGCTTCCCACTGCTTGCAATGGGAGCGGATGATATTAGCACTGGATGAGCACAAGTTCCCTTCGTTGGTGGGGCATTGTGGTTTGGGATGGGGTTGGTGTACTAGCATGTGAAAGAGCTTTGCTGCTGGGCCCACGTGGTGGTGGTGGGTTGCTCAGCTAGCCTACGCAGGAGCTACGATTCGTCCTGGCTTCCTCTGTATTGCAATTTGGTTCCTGTTTGTTTGGTGCAAAGGATGTACTAAAGGAATGACAAGCTTGCTTACTGAAAACAATGGGAGAGGTTTTGCAGCCCACTGGAGATAATGGGAACCATGAATGCCAAGTGACTTGGCATGAGCTCCATTGAAATACATTGCAGCACAACAAAAGTTGCAAAGAAAATGTGGAATGGATTTTCCATTAAGGACTCTGGGACTGAAAAGACAGCCCCTAGAGTAGAATGATGGTCTCTATAAGCAATACTCCCTCTAAGCTGTGGAGTCTTGTGAGCAAAAATTCTACTTTGTGAGCTACTGCATAAATTAATGTACTCTGGGACCATTTTTCTTGAGCTAAGACAAAAATGTGTAAGTGGGAGGGACTGGAACGGCGCAGAGTGGAATGCCAACCCTGGGATTAGCAGAAGTGTTCTGGAATTGGAATGACAGAACCCAGAGTGGAATGAAGGTCCCTAGCAATAAACTGTGCTCTGGGACCAGAATGACAGGGCGCAGAGTGCAATGACAGGCCCTGGCAGCAGCAGAAGGGTTCTGGAAAAATTGGGATTGGATTCCTCTCTCCCATAGCAAGCATTTGGCTTCAGCAGGCGTTCGCTGCTGTCAGCTTTCCCTCCCCTCCCTCCTCTGGGTTGCAGTGAAGAGACTGCTCCTGAAGTGTTTTTGTTTGGGGGCTGCTTTTCCGGGAGATCTTCAGCTTAATGCCTGGGGTGCCTTACTCTTCATTTCAAACACTGCCCCACTTCTCCGGGGGTGGGGGAGGGGGTTGCCTGCCTGATTCCGGAGTTCCTGCCTGGAGCCCGACTCCTCTTCATTTCAAATCTAGCCCCACTTCTCCTTTGGGTCCGATCTGTGTGGGTGCCTGCCTGGTTCCAGAGTTAGGGTGAACAATACAGTTGGGGAGGGTGGCTCCCGGGGAGACACCACTACCACCTGCTATGATGGGGGGAGGTCCCTGAGAGTGTTTGCCCTGCCCAGCAGTCACCATAGCAGTAGTGGGTGCGCCTGGGGAAAAACAGCCACTTGCAAGCATGCGGATGCAGTGTGGGAGGTTGGCCTTGCCCAGTAATCCCTGTGACAGTCTGCAGAGGGAGGGAGGGGGGGCAGGTAGAAGCAGGTACCTGCAAGTGTCAGGGGCTCCTGAACCCAGGCGGGGCGGGCCTGTCCTGCCCAGTGACCACATTTTCAGTTGGATGGAGGATGGTCTGGTCTATGCACTCCTGAACCCACACCTGACATCTCTCCAAAAAACACTTTCCTTGGGGCACCTTGTTTTGGGGTCTGTAACTCTGACCCCCAAGTCCAACCCGCACATAACGTGGGGGCATCCGGAGGGAGTACACTGCCTCTAGCTCACCCAGGGGCTGTTCTATACACGCCTGAGCCCTCACCTGACCTCCCTGGAGAGCTGCTTTTCCTGGCGCACTTTCTTTGGGGTTCTGGAGGTCGGACTCCTGAATCCCAATCTTCACCAAACCTGCGGAAATTTTGGAGCCTCTGGGACCCCAGGGGTGGGGGGCACTTCTCATGAGAATCAGGCCAGTTCCAGTTTGGCCATTCCTGACCGTAGGCCTCAGATGCCTGCCTTGCATCCTGGTCACTTTGCATGAGGTGTCCATGGGTCCGGTGCTGTGAAGGTGCAGCCAGCCAACTTATGGTGCCCCCAGCAAGGGGCAAGCAGAGGTGGTTGGCCGTGGCCTGCCTTCCAAGTACTTAGCTTCCAAGACTGGGCTATACCAGGCCACCTTCCCTCCCAGCTTTGTATTATAACAAAATTTAATTCCATTTTTAACATTTCAGTCTGAGTCACTATAGGTACAATTGTTTTAAAGCTAAAATTCTGGACAGAAAGAATATTAGAACTAGAATACATAGGAGCAGTACAAAACCCCCAGAATGTGTCCCTTTGGGTTAATACTAAACCAGTGGTTGAGTTTTGCTTATATGGAGGACATCATGTTATTTCCCAGCCAGCCATTTTCTGGCTTTGAACCTTTTAACAAGAATTAATCAACACAGGTGCATTAAGCACCGTAATACTTCATCAAGGCACAAAAACCAGTGAAGTGACATAGACCTCTCTCTTTTCCTTCGGGAATCTCCATCTCTCTCTTTTTCCTGATTTTTCTTCTGTTTGCCTGGATCCTTTGAGCTTCCATAGGACTGTCTGGAGTCAGTTGAGGCAGACCTGCACTCTTCCTTTCTAAACAAAGGGAAACAGAACTTTCATCCAGCTAATGCAGACTTTGACAAAGGGTGAAAGCCATTTAACTCAAAGACAGTAACTGGTCTTCTTTACTTCTTGTATGATCAACAACAACAAAAAAGCATTTTAGAATTATGCTGGGGGGGGGGGGGGGAAGTGTAGATGACTGGGGAAGGCAATGGCAAACCACCTCATAAAAATGTCTGCTGTGAAAACGTGGTGCGACGTCACCCCAGAGTGGGAAAGTACTGGTGCTTCTTGCACAGGAGACTGCCTTGACCTTGGTGGTGGTGGAAAGTGCTGTCAAGCTGCAGCTGACAGATGGCCACCCCATGGCATTCTCAAGGCAAGAGACATTCATTCAGATGTGGTTTGCCTCTGTGCAGCAACCCTGGATGGGAGACCTATCAGGGCCAAGCCTCTTGAGCTTCTGACAAGATGGGGCTAGCCTGGGCCAGCAGAAACAGGGCAAAGCCCTCATGCAGCCAGACAAGTTGCTGCATATATCCTTGTTGGCCCCTCCCCTTAAACAGTTTTTGCCTGCTATGCCATGCTAACTCCTCATATAATTAGGTGTGGGGAGCAAAACAGCAGAAGACAGAAATATTTTTTGCTGGCTGTTTCCCCCCCTTTGTGAAAAAGACTGGGTGTAAGTAGGATGCCTTTTAACAGGCAGAACTGTATAGCTTTCAAGAGAGTCAGATTAAAAAACATCAGGGCATTGTTCCACAGAGAAGTATGGTGGGTGCCTGCTGTTCTGAGCCCCACATCCCAATGCTTTAGAGCAGGCTTCTTTGCCTTGGTGAGAAGAATGCTGCTTTGTCTTCCTGGGATCTGTCCTGGATCACCTTCAAGTTGCCCCCTTGGCTCACAGCAGTGCCACAGAAGTGGGCTAGAGACAGTAGGGCAGGCTGTGACTGCTTGTTTGAACAATACCTGGACATTACATACACCCAGTGTTCCCTCTAAGCTGAGTGAGTGTGAGCTAGCTCACAGATTTTTAACCTCCAGCTCACACATTTTTGTCTTAGCTCAGGAAGGATGACCCCAAAGCACACTAATTGATGCAGTAGCTCACAACTTTAATGGCAGTAGCTCACGAAGTAGAATTTTTGCTCACCAGACTCTACAGCTTAGAGGGAACACTGCAGACACCCACACATTTTCACTCAATAGATTTTATAAAACAGCAGCAACATCCTCTATGCAGGGTTATGCTACTAACCCATCATAAACGATGCTACTACCAATTCTGAGAGCGCTGGTATACGTGAAAGGGAAGCATTTAGGGGGCTGGCTTTTACCTTCCCGAAAGTTTTGCTGAGGAAGACAATCTTCCATCTTCACAACCTTGTAGGTTTTTGTTTTCTTCCTGCCAATGTGTGGCCAGTTCCTCCATGTGCACCCCAATCACATCCCGGATCACCTGGGCAGAGATTAGTTACTGCAATTAGCTAAGAGGAACTGTGAAAGGAGGAAGAAACAATCTGGAATTCCCACCTCTCAGATATCCCAGGATAAGACATCCTCCCAGGGGACCAAGCAGGCTAATTTCACCACTTCACCCTTTGCCTCTTTAGTTGACTCAAGTACTTGACATTCCATGCTCCTCACTGGGCCATTCTGTTGTCTCCTCCCCCCCAACCTACAATTTACCCACTTTTCTTCATACTACAACGAGTTCCATCCCAAGGATGCAGAGACTGGACTTGCAATGCAATACAATCCTAGAAAAGTTACATCCATCTATATATTCCAATGAGTTTAGATTGGAGTAACTCTGTTTAGGATTATACTACAAGTCTCTGGGCAGTATGGTTTTGCCACTTTTGTGACAGATGGGATAGGGGGAGTCAGCCGTTAAACTATTACAGTGATGCAGAAGTATCGCTGGAGAGGAATTCTATAAAGCTGGGGGGGAAGGAGACAGAGGTGGCAGCCCTTGGGAATAACACTGCAAATGGGAACATCCTCCCCAGTATTAAATATTTACTCATGATCTTGCCAATCTAAGTATCTTACAATGTGGAAATAGTGCACAAATTAAAAAAAAATACTCAAGTTCTGCAAGACTTTGTGCTCTAACCCAAACTACCCAGCCCCAGCACTTACCTCTGTGTAGGATTTCTTTGTGATGTGAACATTTTTCGCTCTATAGGACTGCCGCCGCCTTTTATAATCCCGCATCTCTGCGAGAATTTCAAGATGGGATTTTGGACCCTTCTGACCATCATCTATTTGATGTTGAAGCAAAAAAGTATTTACTGCATTAAACCTTTAGAGAACAGCAACACTACAGTTAGTCACCCTGCAGATAATGAATCAGGGTAGGCAATCTACCCCTCCTCCTTTTGCCAGGGAAACACAGCAGAGTGCCGTGGCTGACCCAGCTACCATTTTAGTGGATGCTAATTTTGGTAACCTGAAAGCAATTTCTAGTTGCCACAGGCAGCCAGGCAAGTGCAATAACTACAGGCTGTGCTCCCCCCTGCCACCCCCGCATGCTCAAAGCCTCCGTTATTTCTTGGAGGAATCAAAATGTGAGCAAAGGCAGGCAAACACAGCTCCTTTGCTGGATTATTTTCACCTGTCCATGGGTACTGTCATGCATTGAAGACAAAAGCAACCCTCCAAAAGGAGAGAATTCAAGAAGAAGGCATGTCCCAGACTATGCACCAAACCCTCTCTTCATAAGGTTTGTGAGTTTTGGATCTTACAGCCTTAATATTTTTTCTCCCAGACCTTGGTTGACTTTTGCTGCCAAATCAACAAAGAGATCGCTGTCATTTTCTGTCGACTGAGATCTTGATCTCTGGTTCCTGGTTTCCACAAGGACGTAATTGTAGATTGCAAGGCGATCAGCTTGGGTCAGATCACAGATGGATCGCTTGTGGTTTTGTGGAACTTCAACAAACGGAGCAGAATAAGCACCTAAAAGACATGTAAAAAGTTGACTCTGTCATTACAAGCAAGAGGGCAGAAAGAACAGAAGTTTTTGGAAATGTTAGCTCCTCATGTAATTAGGGGTGGGGGGCCTAACAGCAGAAGATAGAAACATTTGTGCTTAAATAGACAACTAAATATTCATGGATGAGAATGAATGGAACTTTGTAGGAGAACCACATTCTATTCAGTCTCGCCATCAAGATAAGCTTCTTCAGACCTTGGCAGTCAGGTTTTTGACAGGATCTGACTCTCTGATGCCCACCTGTCGGTCATGTTGGCAGCACCGAACAGAACAAAGGTATTATATCTTTCCTTACAAAATGTAGCTTGGTTTGATAGCTAGTCATCAATTCTCTCTGTTATACTGGCAAACAAAGGGTACCAGTTTGGTGTTTGTTTGCTGATAACAAATGGGAAGGGCAGAGAAAGGTCAAGAGTTCATCTCTTCCCCTGGCCAACCCCTCTGCCTCCAGGGCAGCCCCCCCCCTCCTGCTCTCCCAGGACCATCCTTATGAAGAAAAGCATAAAGGATTCATGGATTTCTTTAAAATGGCTACACGCCCCTCCCCCCATCCAAGTCAGCTCTCTGCTCCAGGCTTTGCCAGGCAAGAAAACCTCTATGTAGTTCATGCAAATTACAAGGTTCCGACTGTACCTCAGCAAATCACAGCCTCTCAGATTCAGTTCTCCATCTGTAAAATGGGTACTGTAAGAGCCCTGGTGGGAGAGGGCTCGAGACTGTTATTAATGCAACATGTTACATATTGAAAGACTATTACATCAGCAAAAATAACGTGGCTGGACAGTTCACAGCCTGGCTGCATTGCCATGGCCCCAGCTTGCCTGCAAGTGAGAGTGGAGAATGGGTGACTGAGACTCATAAATTTATACAATGCTCTGAAAGGTGTTAAGGTTGGTGAGATGAACTGTCCATATCAGCCTGTTCTCCAGCCAGGCCCGTAGCTATGGTGGGGCCCACCAGGTCCTGGACCCTCCACCCTTCCCCTTGTGGAGACCACTTGGCCCCACCACTTGCAGCCCCTGCTGCTGTCTCACACTTACCCCCCTCCCCTCTGGGATCTAGGTGGCAGCAGCAGACATCCTTTGGTGCATGCTGGGCACCCCCCTCCCCATGCAGTCTGCCTCAGGGTGCCATGCTCAAGCCTGGCACCAGCAGTGGTGAATTAACTCAGCCAAGCTCAGCGGCAGGGAAGCAGTGTGTGTGGGGAGGGGGAGCAGCGTTGTCTGGAGCACACAGAGAGTGAGAAGAGTGGGTGAGCAAGAAAGGAGCTGCTTCCCCACTCTTCCCCCAGACTTTGCTTCTCCCACGTGGCAGTGGTTGCTGCCTTTCTCAAGCTCTCTGGACTGGCTGCTCAGGGGTGGGGGGGTCTGGCTTCTGTTTCACCCATTTTAGGACTGGCAGCTGTTAGGAGGACACAGCGGATGCTCCGGGGGCTGGAGAAGTGTATGGCATGCTGTCACCAACAGCACAATTTCTGCTCCAGGTGAGAGAAGATATTGGATTTATATCCCGCCCTCCAAAGAGTCTCAGAGTGGCTCACCATCTCCTTTCCCTTCCTCCCCCACAACAGACACCCTGTGAGGTGGGTGGGGCTGAGAGGGCTCTCACAGCAGCTGCCCTTTCAAGGACAACCTCTGCCAGAGCTATGGCTGACCCAAAGCCATGCTAGCAGATGCAAGTGGAGAAGTGGGGAATCAAACCCGGTTCTCCCAGATTAGAGTGCGCACACTTCACCACTACACCAAACTGGAGACCAGTGCCATTCATGCTTGAAATTTATTGGGGAAGGGGTTTTTTTAAAAAGAAAATGGCACAAGGGGGCAGGCAAAGGATTATGGGCTTCCTGCTTGGTTCCTCTCTCCTTGTCTTCACCCCTCAGTGCAGTGGGACAAAGTCGGCTCAGGGCTGAGAAGATGCCAGCCCATCCCCCTCCTTTGCCCAGCAAGTGTCTTTTGAGATCTCCTTGAGGCCAAGACTGTTGTCTTGGCCACTGGGGCTGCAGTCCATCCTTGCCTTCTTCCTCAAAGTGACCTCACTGGGCAGCCCCCCGTTCTCCCCCCCCACCCCAAATCCTACTATGTGCCCCACCACATTTAAAATCCTGGCTATATCCTGGCCCTGTCTCCAGCACCCCAAGCAACAAGTAGGAATGGAGAAGGGAACTTCCAGGATCTCTGCAACCTCAGCTGCAGTCTGTGTCAGGACGATGCTGGTGGGTCCCAAGCATACAGCAGCTGGTGGCAAGACTTAGCTCCTATTTACCTGGGCAATAACTTCCACCATCTGTAGCAGTGGCTTGTTTAATAATGTGGAACTGTAAATTCTTATCTGCAGTGAGAGAGAAGAAAGTGTTACCTATACAACATTCAAGGCCTTAAATGTTTACAGAAATCAGATAAAATTCAAATAAATCTTTAGCTTTTAATGTCTGAAATACAGAGGAGCAATGCCTTTGGTACAGATAGAGAGCTACTCAATTAGAGTTTTAAAAACATTTTTGCATGCCGAGGAATGTTTACAGATGATTCTCTAGATGAATAAGAATGACCCTTCTATAGATCAACATTCATTCATTCATTCAAGTGAATTTTTGACCGCCCTTCCCAAAACTGGTTTCAGGGCTGTTCACAGCAATGTAAAATTATAACAGATAAAAACAGAATAAATAGAAGTAAAAGCATTACAAACCCCCAAGAAAAGCAAGATAGCATCAGATTCGTAAGATGCTGTTCCCACGCTGAAGGGGGAAGCGGAAGGAGGAGTGCCAGGAAGATGGAACGGCTGCTGCCCCCAACCAAATGCCTGCTGGAACATCTCAGCCATATAGGAATGGTAATGAGTCTCACAGGGCCGGGACAGAATTTGGCAGAGAGTTCCAGCAGGTTGGGGCCAGGGCAGAGAAAGGCCTGGCCCTAGCTGAGGACTGCCAGATCTCTCGTGGGCTGGGGGCCACCAACAGATGTTGCTCACCAGAGGTCAAGGCTCTCTCGGGCGGGGGTATCCCAGGAGAGGTGGTCCTGAAGATACATGGGTCCACAGCCATTAAGGGCTTTAGAGGTCAATACCCAGGACCTTAAACCTGATCTGGTGCTCCACTGGGAGCCAGTGCAGTTCCTGCCACATGGGGGAGATGTGAGCTCCGTGCAGGGCCCCTCCCCCCCCCAGGACCACAGCCCCTGCAGTCTGCATTCCAGGCTCTCTGAAATCAGAAAAGGTCAATATAATATCTTCACATCAACATCATTCTTCTGTACATTTTCAAATGACGGCCAGTTTATGGAACCTTTTCACAAGCAGCATTCAGATAGCTGCAGAGCCCCTAAACTGACACTAAATTCCAGAAATAAGCTTAAGGCCAGCCAGGTCTCTGAAAATTAGGTAAGAGCAGACAGTAAATACACATCACTTTAGAGCTCTCTCCATAATTCATCCCTGCTTGGATCTCTCCTCCAGCAGCCCCAAGGCCTTCTGACTGTGGCCAACGGTATCAGGAGCAGGAATGACCCCTCAAGCATCTTCCAAGGCTGAACTCCCAAAGGGCAGTTCTTGTGAGTGAAGACAGAAAGGACAGACAGTTTTAAAGCAGGAAATTCTCCCATTATAAATGAAGTCTGTGAGAATCTGTGACACTTTGGACTTTTATTTTCATTTCATTATATGGCTAACTCACCCATTAGAATACCAGGGATCTTCGCTTTTTCATAGAAAAAAGAAGACTCATACATTGCAGCCTAGAAGATAAGAGACATCAAAATCAAGCCATGCTGTAATGTTTTGTGTCACTAATTGATGCAATGTAACCAGTACAGGTCTGCAGCAGGACAGCAGACTCCTCCCCCCCCCCCCCACTGGAGGAAGTGGACAGAAAATGAACACTGGCACTAACTCTTGGCTTTCACAGTTGCACTTGGTTTTACTGTTATATTTTATAGTTATTCAAATCATCTTTGGGGGCCTTGGAATGCCAGGACATGCAGATTTTAAATTACTTTAAACCTTGACAGCACTTCCAAGCAAGATTCCAATTTAAATTACTAGTTTTACATCAGTGTCCTATTCATGGCTTGCTTGCAACTAAATAAAGCCTTTAAACCACTTAGAGCGTAATCCAATTGCATCTGCTTAGAGACCAGAAAAAGAATTTTGTTCGGTGCTCCTTCTGTAAAGGTGCATGGCTATGAAGCAATATGGCATAAGAACAACATTCGCAACTAATGGAAGGACTTCCTTCCAAATAAATGCATATGGATGTCCAAAACTTCCCAGAAGAGCGGACAGTTGTTGGATAAGATAGCACTTCTTAAAGAGAACAAAAAAGAATATTCATTCTATTGGTTCACCAGACTAAAAATATTCATAATTTAAAAACTGAACAAGCAGCAGAGCTCAGCCAGATGGAGAGTGTAAGATAAGGACAATGGACTGTGCAGAGACATTAAGGGCTTAAAAGCTGTTATTTTACAGACTGGAATACTAGTGACAATTTGTGCCATTATGATGCTTACCTTCAGAAATATCTTTCACTTCTGTAACTTTTAAAGAGTTTTTAAGCTTTAAGAAATTTTAAGGGTAGGCTTAAACATGATCGTATTTAAATTTGAATTCAGCTGTAAGCCACAATACTAAGACACAATTTAAAAAAAAAAAACCCTCTTCTGGTTTGATTTTTAACAACCCAATTTTAAAATTAATTTTATCTTTTGTTTAGAAAGTCATATGCTGGACGTTTTGTCGAGATTTCAAATACTCCCCACCCCCTACCCACCTCTTCGGCTTTGGAGTAGCCTTGTCTCCTGAGGCGGCAGGACAGCTCGTGCTTTCCCAGGGCGGCCTTCGGGATCCGGTGGTTGCGATCCTGGGGACAGGGCAGCCGCTCGTCCTGCGCAAGGCGAAAAGCCACGTGAGGTGGAAAGGAAGCCCCTTTAACTGCCAGCGCCTGCCTCCGCCACGCTGCGGGGTGGGGCGGGGCGGGCAGCAGAGCCGGGGGCCCGCGGGAGGGAGGGCGGGAGGCGGAGGGGCAGGCCAGGCGTGGGCCCCAGAGAGCCCCGGAGCAGCAGCCCGGCCTGGCGGGGGGGGGGGGCGGACCCCGCGCATGCGCCCACGGGCCCCGGGGCCTTCTCCCGCCCTCACCGGCTCTCCCCCCAGCCAGAGGGCGCGGGCAACGGGCGGCTTCTCCTCCGTGCTCCCCAAGGGCGGCCCCGCTGCCTCCGACGCCATCTTCGCCCCGCCCCGCCTGCGGGATGAGCGGAGGCCCTGGTCTCGCGAGAGCTGCCGAGGGAGGGGCCGCTGCTTGAGGTGGGCGTGGCCGGGTCCTTCCCCTCCCTCTCCCGGAGGCGCTTCCGGGGTCAGATGCAGCAGCAGCCTCCCGGCCTCCCCGCCTGGAGGCTGGCAACCTAGCCCAAGGGAGCGCTTGAAGGGCCCGCGGGGGGGGGGCGGAGCCAAACCAAGGCCTCGGCCGTCTTCACAGGAGGGGAGCCCGCCCAGGGGCGGAGGAGACCGAATGGAGCCCTCCTGGGCAGCCCTGCGGGAGCAGACTGTCTGTCAGGGGGTTGAACTCCTGGGTCGTGAGGCCTGGTGGTTCCTCATCACTCCTTTCTGCATCCAAATAAATGATCTTTTACTGTCATCATTACTGTAGAGTTTGAGAACTGTTATATAATAAAAAGTGGCCCTGATAAACTTACCATGCGATGCTGGCTATTAATTATTCATAGCTATCACTACTTACTATATAATACAATTCCAAATAGGGTTGCCAATCCCCAGGTGGGGGCAGGGGATCCCCCAGTTTGGAGGCCCTCCCCCTGCTGCAAGGTCGTCAGAAAGCAGGGGGAGGGGAGGGAAATGTCTGCTGGGAACTCTGTTATTCCCTATGGAGATTTATTCCCATAGAAAATCATGGAGAATTGATCCGCGGGTATCTGGGCCTCTGGGGAGGCTGTTTTTTGAAGTAGAGGCACCAAACTTTCAGTATAGCATCTAGTGCCTCTCCCCAAAATACCCACCAAGTTTCAAGAAGATTGGACCAGGGGGTCCAATTCTATGAGCCTCAAAAGAAGGTGCCCCTATCCTTCATTATTTCCTATGAAAGGAAGGCATTGAAAAGGTGTGCTGTCCCTTTAAATGTGATGGCCAGAACGCCCTTTGGAGTTCAATTATGCTTGTCATAGCCTTGATCTTGGCTCCACCCCTAATGTCTCCAGGCCCCACCCCCAAAGTCCCCAGATATTTCTTAAATTGGACTTGGCAACCCTAATTCCAAAACAAGTTTCCTAACTACTAATCACATGCTGGAAATAAACTTAGAGTATTAATTTTCAATAAGAAACACCTAACACCTGACAAAGTCCACATAACAAAGAGCCTCTAGTAGAGTTATCAAAATGAATCTCACCCTTATATTAAATTAGTAAACTATAATATTTTAATTTTCTAACCAACTTTACAAATTAACACATCTTAAAAAGTCTAATAAAGTTTTGTACTACTTTTAAAAAACTAAACATTTATAGCTGAAGTCACCACAAATTGTCCACCATCTCTGGAGCATTTACTCAGGTTCTGCCATATGAAGGTTTTCTTATGTCTGGTTTACTCTCCAAAGTTCCTCTTCCTCTTCCAGTGTAAGATGAATGTTAACTTTTTCTAGCAAAGCTTTCCGGGTATTGATGTCCATACCATTTCTATCCAGTAGGATTTCCATTTCTATCCAGTAGAATTTATTTTATATTTATATCCCACCGTTCTCTAGTGGATATCAGAAGTCACATGCCTATGAAACCTTATGTTGGTGCTGGGTAGTTTTGGTGCAAATATTCTTAGATGTTTCTTTTTTTGGTGAAAGATCTAGAAGGACCAAGATTTTGTGGCCATTGTAAGCCTCTTAGTCCTGTCCAAGGATAAATTGTGTCAGAATGTCTCTCCATCTGCCTTTCTGAGGTGATGCCAATGGACTCAGCTGTGTTGCTCTTTATGGGGCTATACCTTCCTCCAGAGAGGAGGAGGCCAGGTTGGTGTTCTCTTCCGCCTCTGTCGATGCTTTTAAATTTCAAGTTGTGGATCCTCCAGCAATTTTTTCAATGCAATTCTCAATTAGTTGCAAGTTGTTCTGTAGCTTTAATTTGCTTGATCTCACTCTAAAGTGATACTAAGTTATGCTGCTTATTCAGTCATTTTTGAAGTTTCAATTATTTAGACATTTCAATCAGTTTGTTATTAATTGGTTGAATATAGTCATTAACTGATACTTTAAAGTATTTATGTATATCTTGCTGGATTGGGTTGAGCTCTCTCCAGAATACTGGAGCAGCATCGTATTCTTTTGGTGTTGGGCCAGGTGCTATCTTAGGCTCCATTTGTGGAGTCTGATAGAGATCTGGGTGTAAAAAAGGACTTTACTGAAGTTATTTTGTGGCTGGCTTTGTTTTTATTCTGGATAACTTCCGCACTGATTTTCTTAGTTGTCAGAGTCTGCATTATTTTTGTTGTGATAAATGGGGGGGAAGGAATGGGAACTCTCCTAAAGTGTGTCCACTATCACAGAGTTGCTTCCCCTATCAACTTATCTTGATAGCACGTAATGTCCACAACCTTTGCACCAGGCAGGAAGGTTACCATGCAGTCAGAACACCTGTCACAGATCCCACTCTCTATATTCCTAACGATCCAATCACTCACTACCAGAAGCCCACCACCCCCCAGCCCCTTACAGTTCAGAGGCTCACACTCCCTTTAGGAGAAGCCTTACAGTTCAGAGGCTCACAGTCCCTGCTTCTCAGGAGCAACAATCTGCCCTAGGAAAAAAAAACCATTGCTCAATGAGCAGTAGACCAGACAACGAACCAAAGAGACCCAGGCAGAAGCATCACTATGATGGAAAGTACTGCTTTGAGCTCAAGGTGTTGGTACTGATCTGGCTTTCTCTACAGTTGTCTCATCAATTTAGATTTGAAGATGGGATGGAAGTCAGTGAATGGGATCCTTGTGTGTCCAACAGCAGAATCTTCAGACACGGAATGCACACAGACTGGATAGCAGCTGAGAATGCCAATGCTGTGATTTACCTCTGCAAGAGAATTCTATGTCTGGCCCACAACCAGTACTCCTGAAGAAAAGAAGCAGGCCTGGTTGCTGTTTTGTTTATTTCAAAATAGTCAGTCATGAAATAATTACATATTGACCAAGCAATATTTCAGAGGTAGGAAGGGGAGATCATATCAAATAACACAAGAGGGTCTTAGCAGGACCTCCCCCATGGGGGAGGCACATAAATTTCCCACAATTTGCCAGATGATCAGCTCCAAGAACAGCAATTCAACTAAAGACAACTTTTTTGATGTTGGGAAAAGTTTTGTAGTTTACTGGCTGGAAAGTGATTTAGCGCACTTTAATTTTCAAAAGATTATCAATCGATTATCAAAACGATGTGATTCTTAGATTCTACTATATATTTGTATGGAAGACAAGGCCTATTTTTAAAGTTAAAATAGCAACTTTTACACCATTGTCTTAATCCAGCAAGGAATGTGCTGCTGATAGAGATCTGCATCTAGAACTCCATCTCAAATGCTCATCTGCTTCCCATGAAAGTAGCAAATATCTCTGAAGCACATACTGAATGCACATATCTCCATTTAGAACTCCCACAACTCAATGACCTAGGACTGGTTTATGGCCTTCAGCAGTCATTTTCATTTGCTTGCTGTGATTAAAACGACAAGAACAAAATTACTACATTTGTCAATGTGCAGACAAATAAAACCTGCAGTAATAAGCACATGGTACACTCTTCTCATGGATAGAGTATTTCAAATTGCAGGTATGGCAATGTTTGAATGTTCTCCCATGCAAGAATTCCCTGCACATGGAAAGGAAGAATGATTCAAGTGGGTCGGCGTGTTAGGCTGAAGCAGCAGAAGAACAAAATTTGACTTCAGTGGTACCTTTTAAGACCAACAAAGTTTTATTCTGGATACAAACTTCTGCATAAAGAAATGTGTGTGCCCATGGGAACTTATACCCAGAATCAAAGTGTGTTGATCTTAAAGGTGCCTGACTGGACTCAGACTCTTATGAGGGAGAAGCATTTCAGCCAAGCTGGACATTCTAGATCCACACCTGCTGACGTAATCCTCATCCTGGCAGCCTGAGCTGTAATGCTCCTTTTCCTGCACGTCTACAGAAATGTTTTTGAGGGGATGACAGAATTCTGGTGGTTCTGTGGGATATCTAGAAAGATTTCCTAATTTAGTGAAGTGCAGACCCTCCAACCTTGCCACTGTAATCTGCTTGCTGGGGGTTGCTGCTCAGTTGTTTTGAACAGGATGCAGGGAGACCTTGGATGACTGACTGGCAAAATCTTTGGCTAGGTTACAAAAGCTATGACGAAAATCTCCAAAGGGCTCACACCTTCCACGAGATCTTCTCTTAAACATCTGAGAAATGTTTGTGGTCCTTTCATATTTTCTTTACTAAAAAAAGAAAATTAAGAAGCAGGGTCTTCCTCAGACATATTTAAGAACAGAGTAGGAAGAATTTAAAAAAAATCAAAATGATTTCATAAAAGTCTAGCTGACCCATGTTGAAAACCTGTAGTTAGAAAGAGGGAAGGCACAGACAGCTTCCCTCCTCCCACACAAATCTTACACATTTCTTATGCAGACAAAATCTAGGAATGAAAAGGTCTAAAACATGTATTCATTAAAAGAATGGCTTGATCTGTGCTATTATTCCCTCCCTGTTACCTTTCTATAACCATTTTGATTGGCAGTACACAGGAGCAACATTATTTGGCTGGGGCGACAGAATCCCCCAGCCCTTCATTTAAACCATATGCAATTAAGGCAAAAAACATAGATCACTTTTCAAAGATCTGGTAGCACAAACGTCTGAATCGTTCCTTCTCTAAGACAGGCAGGCTGGTTGGCTGGGGAGAGGCCATTCATTCATTTGCGAGGCTGGTGGATGTGCTGGTTGATGTGCTGCGGAGGAGGCAGCTTTTCCACAGAGGGATGAGGTTTCTGATGGGCCACCTGAGCTGCTGCAGGAGGGAAGTCTTTATCACCCTGATTTAAGAACAAAACACACAACAATGAAAAAAGCACAGCTCCCCAAGTCACACTGACAACCTGTCCCACTCTTCTGGCCTGATGCACCCAAGAATAGGATCCTGTGACCTGTTCTGCTAATGAGAGTGCAGTTTCCCAGCAGCAGGAACTTTCCTTCAACACACGATGCTCAAAAGCACCTTGTGTCATGAGGAGGCTCCCATAACCAGAGGAAAATGCTTCTGCCTGCAGATCAGATATGCAGGATCCAACCCAGAATTTCAAAATACTGACTAGTGTAATGCACAAAATCAGGACTGCAATAATCTATTATTTATTTTTTACAATAAAAAGTATATGCCAAAAAAGTCAAATGCCATAGGAAATTAATCAAACACACATATATTTGTCCAGCTTTGCCCAGTCCACTCAAGGGTTATGCCTGAGCTGTAGTCACAGCTGGAAAAAGAACCCACTTCTTTAAATGATCCTTTCCCCAACTGTGGCTCCCCATCTGCAGAACCACATTCTTTGTATCTGGCTTATACTGGGGAGGGGGGGGAGAGAACACAACCATAAAATACTCCAGAAACATACAATGACCACCACATGACTGACCAAATCCTGCCATAATGCTGAAGTGGAGTGAGATTTCTCAACACCATCTGTGGTGTTTCTGTTTCAAGGGAATAGTACTTCAGAAAGAGAAGACAAGAGGAAGTTAGTCCAAGCCAGCCAATGCTAAGGACCTTATTCTCTACAACTCTCCAGCTAGTTACAAGATAGGCTGGCTTCTGAAAAGCTCATGTCAAGTGGGTGAACTGACATTTTGCAGCTCCCAAGTTCAGTCTGTGGCATCTTCAGTTAATGGATCTCCTGTTGCAGGACTGAAAGGGGCCAGTGCTTAAGACCTTTGCAAGCAAGTGCCAATCACAGTACTGGGATTAACAGACGGAGGGTCTGGGGTAGAACATAACTCTATGGTTACAGCACTCTTCACTGCAGATGCACTCTCCAGAACCATCTAAGGGCAGAGGCTGTCAAAAACAGCACCCCACTGATGGACCTCCTGATGGCACTTGGTTTTTTAGGCCACTGTGTGACACAGAGTGTTGGACTGGATGGGCTACTGGCCTGATCCAACATGGCCTCTCTTATGTTCTTAGCATGTTGTTTATGCATTTTAGATGTTGTAAATGTACATGGTGGAATAAGATGTTCAGCTTCTGGTATTAAAGAAACAAAAGGGTAAGTGTACACAGGAGAGGCATGTGAGAACCTCCCCTGAAGTAAGGAATTCAAAGAATGAGACATGTGATGGACTAGTGGAAATCTGATGTGTCTACCTCAAAACCCCCGGAGCCCTAAATACTCACAGACTGATTCTCCATTATACCCTATGGAGACCAGTCTCCATAGGGTATAATGGAATGCCTGGCAGATATTCAATCCCTGTTGCTTTTTATCAAATTGCCAATAAGAAATTCTCAGGATGTCTTTAAGGGAATTGATTCTGGGTTCTTCTTAATTTAGTTTTTCTTCTCCTTTCTAAAACCTACCTAAAGCCCACTGTTACAATTTTTCAGTGGTACAATTTGGCATGTTAAGCAGCCACAGATGTGGGGGTGGGACACGTGCAGGCACAGACCTGCTGTATGGTCATAACTGCAGTTAAAAAATAAAACAAAACCATTCTCTCCTTTGAAACAGTTATCTAGGCAATGGGAATTCTACGATACACCAGAGCGCTGAGGAAGCAAAGACCCCATTTGGATAATTAAAAATGGAAAGAAAAAAGTGAAAGCAGAAAATGTTAAGTCAAAACAAAGGGCTGGATCCTGTAGATCCATTCTAGTAGTGGAGACATAAAAACATGCTCCTTTTAAAGAAGAGAAGTTCCTCCACTAGTGGAATCTAACTCTAAAACTTAATTTTACAGTTAATTTTACAAACTGACAAGGCATGATTTCAAGCAAAGAAATACATAAAAATCTCTGCAGACTCACCCTTGCAATGACTCCAGAAATGAACACAGTTTGTTTAGGTGGACTGGAAATGAAAGAAGATCATTTATTACTATAGAACACCAATAATTTCCAAGCAAGATTTTACATAGAATTCAAGATAAACAAAGCAACAAGTATTTTTGGAAACTAATATTCTCAAATAACTCAATCTGCATTATGGCATCAGAACTACAAACATTTGACTCAGTCGGGGGGGTTGTTCTTAACTGCTTCAGGTTCAAAATGAAAGTGATAGATTTCCAAACTCAAAAAATATTGGTATATACCAATATTTCCAAAATACCAATAGCAATATGATATTGATTCAAGAAAAAAAAATGGTATTGCTGAATTTATTCAGCTCCACACTTTCCCTTCCCAAGTTGTGCAGCGGCGGCAGCATGCATCAGGGAATGAAAGCGAAGGCAGAAGTCCCTTTAAATACCTTCCCTTTACCCCCTGATGCATGCCAGGAGAGGAGGTATATAAAGTTTATGGAATCATTGGAAGGGACCTCCAGGGTCATCTAGTCCCAACCCCCTGCACAATGCAACCAATTCACAAATATCCTCCCTGAGTCATACCACAACAGCGACACATGTCAGGGAGAGAAGGGAAGGTAGGTTTAAAGGTTTCCTCCCAGGAAAGCCAATCAGCAGACCGACCGCCTAATCTGATTGGTTTCTCTGGGAGGAAGCCATTTAACTTCCCTTTCAGAGCAGGGGGAAGGAAAGCAGATGGGTTTAAAGGCTTTCTCTCAGGGTAGCTGATCAGCGGACAGGTGGACCCGCCAAACTGGTCAGTTTCCCTGGGAGGAAGCCATTTCAGTGCTCCTTTCTCCTTTCCTGCTGAAATGGCTGCCAGGTATTAAAACAGAACAGTTGTCAGGCGGCTCCGTGCCTCTGTGCTCTTAGGTTTCAATGGCTGGCCTGGGAGATGCTTCTTTTTTAAAAGGGGAGAAAAGAAACCTGAATCTGTCACTGAAGACATTCTTTGCCAGACCTTAGATTATGTTCCTAAATATATACGCTGACTGCACTCACTAATAAGAAAATAGCTTGGGTCTGAACAATGTCCTCTTTGTTTCCAGCAGCTGAGCGCCATGACAGGTTTGGAAACTCACAAGCAATGTTCACATTTTCAGTGGGGTCGTGGTAGATAACTCACTGAAAATGTCAAGACAGTGTGCGATTGCAATAAAAAAGGCAACACCATGCTGGGAATTATTAGGAAGGGAATTGAAAACAAATCAGCCAGTGTCATAATGCCCCTGTATAAATCGATGGTGCGGTCTCATTTGGAGTACTGTGTGCAGTTCTGGTCGCCGCACCTCAAAAAAGATATTATAGCATTGGAAAAAGTCCAGAAAAGGGCAACTAGAATGATTAAAGGTTTGGAACACTTTCCCTATGAAGAAAGGTTAAAATGCTTGGGGCTCTTTAGCTAGGAGAAACGTCGACTGCGGGGTGACATGATAGAGGTTTACAAGATTATGCATGGGATGGAGAAGATAGAGAAAGAAGTACTTTTCTCCCTTTCTCACAATACAAGAACTCGTGGGCATTCAATGAAATTGCTGAGCAGTCAGATTAGAACAGATAAAAGGAGGTACCGTACTTCTTCACCCAAAAGGTGATTAACATGTGGAATTCACCACCACAGGAGGTGGTAGCAGCTACAAGCATAGCCAGCTTCAAGAGGGGGTTAGATAAAAATATGGAGCAGAGGTCCATCAGTGGATATTAGCCACAGTGTGTGTATATATATGTGTGTGTGTGTGTATATAATTTTTTTTGCCACTGTGTGACACAGAGTGTTGGACTAGATGGGCCATTGGCCTGATCCAACACGGCTTCACTTATGTTCTTAAAAGGCGACAACGATCCCCAGGATTAGATCAGTTAATGGAGGATGAATCTATCACTAGCAAGGCAGTGACACTGCTAAACAGGCTCCCCCCCCACCCCCGTTTGCAGAGGATGCTAGCTGTGATGCTCACACACTGGGGCCAAAGAACAGTGGAAGGCTTCAAGGCTCCTCTCAGGTCCAGATGGCTTCGTCTGTCTGGAGCAGCAGAAAAGAGCCAGAGTCCAGGAGCACCTTAACGACTGACAAAATCTGTGGCCTCGGGGCAGGAGCTTTTGTGAGTCACTGCTCATTTCTTCAGATACAGCTCGAATGTAAATCTATTTCTCCTATATACCAGAGAGTGATTTCAGATGTTGAGTAGGCTAGACTGCATTATATGCAGAGGAGTAGTGGGCATGGAGAAATCAGCATTGGTAGTAACACAGGAAACCAGATCTTGATTCAGTCCAGGTGGCAGGGCCTGCGCGTGGGAGTTTGCCAAGTAGTTGGCGGCCTGGGGTGCCACCTGGCCTAGGGGTGCCAGGAGGCGCCCCCAAGCCTCACATGCCACCTGAGCCTCTCCTCATGCAAGCTGTGTTCCCGACCTCACCGAGGCTGCCCAAGTGGCAGCGAGCATACTCTAAGTGCATCTACTGCGTCCTGACCTCGCCGAAGAGAAGAAACAAAGCCTCCAATGCCTTCAGGCTAGATGCAGGCAGAAGGTCCAGTGGCCGGGCGGGGGGGGGGGAGTGACCTCGGAGGAGGAAGCTGGTCAAGCTTAGGGGCTCCACCCCATTCACTGCAGGCGAGTCCAGAAGCACTCAGACAGTCCAACCAGCTCCCCAGAGTCAATGCTCTCAGCTCCTTCCAGCAGAGTCTACTCAAGGGCTGGACTCAGTCACTGAAGGCTGGGGGGCGCTGGGGCCCAGGGCTGAATAGCAGAGCTCAGCGGGATCCTGGCAGGGGAGGCCTGAAATGGAAGACGACTGACTGGTGGCTGCTGCCGCCATCAGAATAGTTTCCCAAGCTGCAGACTGGCCCCCGATCTCTTGGAGCAACAGGAGAGCAGCATCAGGGGGTCTGGCTTGGCTCCCTGACCAAAAAGCTGGGGCAAGCCAAAACCAGGGGCTTTGCTGCATTTGTACGGGGGGGGGGGGCAGGAAGAGTCCGGTCTGATTTCCAAGAGAAGAGGGAGAGAAATGCCTGCAGCATGCGCTGGATGGGGACTCCTTTCCTTCCTCTTCCCTGGTGCTTCAGGTGGGGGAGAGGCAGAGAAACCACACCAAGCTTGGACTGGGATGGGGGCCTTGAGTGAGTGGAGGTGGGGAATCCAGGCCCATTTACTAGTGAGGGGGGCCAGTGGGGTGTGCTGGAGGGGGGCTCTTCCCAACGCTCCCTTGGCTGTAGTCTTGAATCAGTGTTTGTGGGGTGAATCCTTTGCACGTGGTCTACACAGGAGGAAGCCTCTCTCTCCTTTCCCTTCCCTGCTGCTTCAGGTGGGCAAGAGGGGTCCCTGGGGACGGGGCTTCGGGGGGGGGCGGTGAGTGAGGGGGAGACCAAGAGAACTGGGAGAGGGGGTGCTTCAAAGGCATCCCAGAAAGGAGAGCAGGTTTTTAAACCAGTCCCCTCTTGGGGAAATGTTGGAAGGTGGTTGGTTGAGTTGGAGGTGGGGCTGCCGCTGCCGGGTGTGTGTGTGTGTGTGTGAGAGAGAGAGAGAGAGAGGGAGGGAGGGAGAGAGAGACCTGTCAGTGTTTTTTGTAGTGCTCTTCCCAACTTTTATAGCTCCTCCAACCAGGGCTTTTTTTGTAGCAGCAACTCCTTTGCATATTAGGCCACACACCCCTGATGTAGCCAATCCTCCAAGAGCTTACTGGGCCACTGTAAGCACCAGGAAGACTCACTACATCAGGGGTGTGTGGCCTAATAGGCAAAGGAGTTCCTGCTACAAAAAAAGCCCTGCGGCTCCAACTATGCCTTTTAGTCTCCTTTCCTCCCCCATTTCCCAGCCTTTTCTATTGGCTTTCCCTCTCCTCCCACCACATGGTGCCTTTTAATATCAGACTGCTTTGTATGTTCAGCCCTCCCCTTCTCTCACCCCGCCCCCCAACCCCCACCGGGTATTTAATTTCAGAATAGCAAGGCAGTGATCCCAATGCTCCCCTGGCTGGAGGCTTGAATCAATGTTTGCACTGTGAATCCTTTACACATGATTTACACAGGACGAAGCCCATCTCTCTTTCCTCTGTGCTGCTTTTAGTTGGTTTTATTTCATAGGTTTCTTGGTTGCTGCCCACCCAAAGGGTCTTCTTCTTTTGATGTAAGCCTGCAAGTTCCTGTTTAATTGCTGGTGGGGAGGGGGATTGGGGTGGAAGCAAACATGAACAGGGGTTCTTTCTTTTTTCCTATTTCCTTCCCTCCCTTCCTCATGAAATACTGGTAGAAACATGCATGTGTTACCAGGGTGTTGTAAACTAAAGACAGTGATAAGTTCCACATATGTTTTTTGCAATTTGGGGGGTGGCTGGGTGCAAGTAGGTAGCCATGCCTAGGGCTCCAAAAAGCATGGCATGAGGGAAGTGTCACTATCCAGCATGGACTGTTGGTCATTAATAATATGTGAGATGGGCTTGAGTTGTGAGCTGCATGTGACCACCAGTGGTGTTCTGTTGTCATTTTTTTGGGCAGTCCCTATGACAAAGAATAAATGGAGATAAATCTGATATTAGAAATCACATGTAAAAACCAGTGGGGGAACATTTTAGCCTTCCCGGACTATCTAATTTCCAGGACATCATAGTACAGATATGCCAGGGACACATCATTACCACATTATACCAGAGACCGACAGATCAGCAAACATATCTATATGCCTCCAGCTACCAATCCAACCACATCAAACAGTCCCCAAGCCCTACTACACTACAGTCACATCTGCTCCAGCTCCTCAGAGAGAGATACTCACTTGAAGGATCTACAGTAAGCATTTCTGCAACTACAATATCCTCCTGAAATAATGAGAAATACATTCAGTTGCTGACCTAAGAACAGCAGTTCTCTTACAAAGGAATTTCAAAAGGAGATTAGAAAGAGAGACTGCTGAATTGCAACTGATAATGAAGCTCCTGGACTAAATCAAGACCAAGCTCTCCTGGCTCATTACCTGTGCTGATATCTTCACACCTACCACCCCTCTGCATATCACACACAATCCAATCAAACCTCTACTGTCATTCAGCATCTGAAATCACTCCACTCTCCAAGATATAAAGACAGATGAACTCACATTCCCGCCATAACTGAAAAAGTGAGCAGCAACTCATGAAAGCTCATAATACCCTGCCACAAATTTTCTGAGTGTTTAAGGTGCTGTTCTTTTTTTAAAGCTCTGCTTGTAAACTTCTAGTGTTTGGATTTTGTTTTACAGAGTTAGCACATTCTCAATAAATGATGGTGTTTCTGCAAACAATTGGATAGTTGAAATATGGGACTGGCAGTTATTTTGTTCTAACATTTCTTAAGCAAAATTTGTAAACTGAATATCAGAAAGCTTAGATGATACACTGCATAGCATGAATTAGAAGAATTCACCAGCAACAGCATCAATAAGTCAGCAAAGATTCTCCCCAGTCTCTCCTACCTAGCCCAGAACTCCCTTTTCCTCTCACATTTTCTACCTTGCCATTTACACCACTCTCCATGATACTGGTTCAGCTAGAAATCCCCTGAAGGACATCATCCTCATCAATTCTGTTTATATTTCCTCTCTTACAAAAGCTGATCACTGCTAAAGAAAATAAACACTGCTAGAAGGAGATATACTAAGGAGCCTAACCCAATTTTAAACAATAATACTGTACAAGAAAGAAAATCTTCTAGGACACATTTATAAGCTCCTACAACAGTATGACACAGAAACAGAACAAGTCAAGACATGTAGGATGAAATGGTCACAACACTTTGGGAAGAAGATTCCATTTCAACAACGGGAAAAATTATGGACAAAAATCACAGCAACCTAAGCACATACAGAACACTGATGCAAAATGTTCTTTTGCTGATACATCATGCCCAAAGACATTGAGAAGATGGATAAAAATTATAAAAGAACTATGTTGGAAGCATAATTAGATAGATGGTACCTTTTACCATATGTGGTGGTCAAGTAAAAAAAATTAATACATACTGGATGGAAATACATACTGATTTTTTTTTAATTGAACATCAAATCTGCAAAGTCACCAGAGACAATGCTATTAGGAATTCTACCAATGAATGTCGAAAAAACAATACATGGATTGCAAACTACAGCAAGTGTAATACTTGCAGCTAGGTGGTGCATTGAGAGCTGCCCAACTCTGGAGAACTGGATTGATGAGATGCAAGAATATGCAATCATAGCAAAATTGACAAATTATATCAACCAAAGACCAAAAGGTATATTTGAAAACAACTAGAGAATTTTCTGTGATTACTATAGCCAATCCTTATAGTTAGAAATTGGAATGGTTTGTTGGTATATGATAATACATGATAGACTTAACCCAAAATATTATGAGTATTAGTTTCAAGTGTTTTTCTTTAATATAACAAATTTTAGTGTGAGTGCGGGCCCTGCGGAACCTTGAACAGTTACGCAGCGCCTGCAAGACCATCCTTTTGGGGATGGCCTTTACCGATTAAACGACAGAGGGACTTGCCTAAGTGATTTTCACCACCATGCTTATTGGAAATAGCACCAGAATGTTAATTTTAGGAAATTTTAAATTAGATTGTTTTAAAACTAATTACTGTTTTTAAATACTTATTGTATAATTTATTGTATTTGATGTTGTTAGCCGCCCTGACCCTGCTTCGGCAGGGAGGGCGGGATATAAATAAAATGTTGATTGTTGATTGATTGAAAACTTTATAACACTCCTTATGAAGCTACTTATATTATATCATAAAGTACAGGAGTGACAAAATAATTTGTTAGAACTGCTTGATCTGACACAAATGGGGCTTTGTGGGGCTGGACCATGTGCATCATGAAATGAAGTAGTAAACTTTATAAAGGACACAGAAAAAACACAAAGAAATTTTTTAACTTAAAATACAAACATACTTAAAACTCTTGCAATATTTTGTTTAAACTGGAAAAGTAGAGGAATAGTGGAATTTGGCGGTGCAATTTTTAAAATAAAACAAGAAAAAACAATGCTCTGAGACAAGGAAAACAATGAAATGGCATTGCAAGCTTTTCCCCTCCCCCCCACCATTGTCCACTCAGATTGGCATTGGCTCTTCAGTGTAATATTCCTCTTTGGCTGTGGGTTCCCAGGTTAGAGTACTCACTAGGTCAGATCCATTCAACAGAGAAAATGTCTCTGAGCCTGTCGAGACAGCATACAGCTGTAATTAAAAAAGGCCAATGCTATGCTGGAAATTATTAAGAAGGGAATTGAAAACAAATCAGCCAGTATAATAATGCTCTTGTATAAATCGATAGTGCAGCCTCATTTGGAATACTGTGTACAATTCTGGTCACCACACCTCAAAAAAGATATTATAGCATTGGAAAAAGTCCAGAAAAGGGCAACTAGAATGATTAAAGGTTTAGAACACTTTCCCTATGAAGAAAGGTTAAAACGCTTGGGGCTCTTTAGCTTGGAGAAACGTCGACTGTGGAGAGACATGATAGAGGTTTACAAGATTTTGCATGGGACAGAGAAAGTAAAGAAGTTCTCACAATACGAGAACTTGTGGACATTCAATGAACAATTTGAGAACTCGTGGACATTCAAAGGAGGTACTTCTTCACTCAAAGGGTGATTAACACATGGAATTTACTGCCACAGGAGGTGGCGGCAGCTACAAACATAGACAGCTACAAGAAGGGATTGGATAAGCATATGGAGCAGAGGTCCATCAGTGGCTATTAGCCACAGCGTATTGTTGGAACTCTGTGTCTGGGTCAGTGATGCTCTGTATTCTTCGTGCTTTGGGGGGGGGGGGAGGACAGTGGGAGGGCTTCTAGTGTCCTGGCCTTACTGGCGGACCTCTGATGGCACTTGGGTTTTTTGGCCACTGTGTAACACAGAGTGTTGGACTGTATGGGCCACTGGCCTGATCCAACATGGCTTCTCTTATGTTCTTATGAAAAGCTGGCTCAAAGCATCAACCCTTTATTTGCAATGACACAACTCCAGCAAACATGAGCTTCAGCTGGCTAAAGGAACCCTAAAAAGTGAAATTGATTTCCATGCCATTGAAACACATTGCAGCACAAAGTTGCAAGGAAAATGTGGAATGGATTAAGGTCTCTAGGCCCTATATATCTGGGCACAGAGATCTTAATGGAAAATCCATTCCATGTTTTTCTTGCAGCTTTTCTTCCTTCTGCAGCCAGCAAAGACAAGGCAGAAAGAGCAGGGAACTTTGTCAACCTCGCAGCTTCAAATGGTGAGGATGAGAAAAGAGCCCCACGGGCTTGATTAAAGTCCTGGGTTGACGATATAGTAGATTTAACTAGAAAGTATGAGAATATTACAGAACACAGATAATGTCTCCAATAGGTAGCTATAGTGGACCTTTAAACAATCACATTCTAGTATACATAATTCTTATCTTTATATCTTTATAAAACACTCTCAATATGCTAACATTGTCAGTATTGTGAAAGACAATGAGAGTTTCTAAGCACATGCTGGGAAAGTGAAAGTAACTGATCTGCCAGGTAGATCATCTAGGTGACAGGAGGTGGCTGCTTGCCAGATTGCATCAGCCTAGAGAATGTCAGCATGACTCAGCATGCAAGCCGATTGGTCACCATTCTGTTGGTTTGGAGAGTGGAGGTGTAAATAAATGGTATATAGTAGTTTTACCACTGCTGTGTGCAAGCCTTCATTCTTTGCGTCACTAAAGACCACCCTCACTAAACACTGGCGCATCAACAGGGTTATGGGCCCAGCACACTTCCGCTGCGCCAGTAAGTTTTGAGAGAGGTGGTGAAGGACGTCGAGGTGCTCCAGAAGCTGTCTTGGAGAAGAGGACCAGCAGTGGCTGAACGTCGGAGGCTGAGCAGGATGGCTACAGCAGCAGCTACTGTCCTGGTGGATAAACTAACTACCACCAACTATAATGTATGGTTGTTGAGGCTTGAGCATTTCCTGAAGCGAGAGGGGCTGTGGGACCGTGTGTCTGCTCCTCCCGAGGATCCCACACCGGCAGAGACCTTCCAGGACCAGAAGGCTCCTGCCACAATCATCTTGGGTGTGTCTGACGACCAGCTGGTGCATGTTTGAGGGCACCAGAACGTGAAGGAGGCTTGGGAAGCCCTCAATGCCGTGTATGTGCAGAAATCAGTAGGCTCGCTGATATCTCTAACTCGGAAGCTGTACAGGAAACGAATGCTGGCCGGGGAGTCGATGAGGGACCACCTCGACGGTATGTCTGTGTGTTTCCAGGAGTTAGAGCGGCGGGGGAAGACAATGCCTAAGCAGGACAAAGTGTACCTAATCCTCAGTTCTCTTCATGAGAGATGTGACATGCTCATAATGGCATTTGAGGGCCAGGATACGGATAAGCTGACTTTGCCGTACATAACTGGAAAGCTCTTGGCTGAAGACCAGAGGCAGCTGGAATGCAAAGAGCAGGCTCACTGCGACCGGAGAGGGAAGCTGGTGGTGTAAGCAGAAGCCTGGAAGCCAGTGGTGTAAGCAGAAACCTGGAGGAGTCGTTTCCAGCTGGCAGGCAGAGCTGGAGGAGAGAGCTTTACAAGTTAAGAAGAAAAAGTGCTACATCTGCGGGCAGGCTGGACATTTGCGGAGGAGTTGTGCTCAGCAAAGGGGAGGCCAGCAGTCTTCAAGGATGCAGCAAGCAACTCTGGTGAGAACTGGCTCAGAGCTACAGAGTGTGCCGTGGATTATAGACTCTGGAGCAACGCAGATGTTTTGCTGCAAGGAGGAACTGTTGCAGGACACTAAGCCGGCAAGTCTAAAAACTGCAAGCCTAGCAGACGGCCGGGAGGCTGACGTGCTTTGCCAAGGCACAGTGCATTTTCCAGGACTAAAGCATACCTTTGCTAATGTGCTGTGTGTGCCAGCTTTGGAGACAAGCTTGTTAAGCGTCTCTGCGTTAGCAGCAGCTGGTTTCACAGTATCCTTTGATGTTAATGGATGTAAGATACTAAAAGAAGGTAAATTGTTGACAAAGGGTGTATTGAAGGAAAATGTATATGTATTAGACCAGATGGTGGGAAGGGCACAGGCAGTGTATAATAAGCAATCCCACAGTAGGTGCATTCATAGATTGCACAGACATCTGGGTCATGCAAGCTATAATACCATCAATAAGACACTAGCCATATTGCAAGGGGAAAAGGTTGATGCATGTAATGTGTTCCTAGATTGCAATATATGTAAAGTGGCGAAGTCCAAGGCATTCCCAGTAGCTAAAAAGAGTGACCAGGTGTCAGAGAGACCCCTCCAATTAGTTCATGCAGATGTGGTGGGGCCGTATGCACCTAGCGTATCAAAGAATAGATACGGATTAATCATAGTGGATGACTATAGTCGTTTTGCGTGGGTGTATGCAATTAATGCCAAGATCGACAAGGAGATTGACAACAGGCTGGCAAAGGCAAACCGTGCATTTGGCCAACTGCACAAAAGAGTGTGGAGCAACAAGCATCTGAAAAAAGGCACAAAGATCAATGTTTACAAAGCGGTTGTAATGACAACCCTCATCTACGGCTCCGAATCGTGGGTTTTATACCGTCATCACCTGCGACTCCTCGAGCGCTTTCATCAGTGCTGCCTTCGCACCATCCTCAACATCCACTGGAGTGACTTTGTGACCAACACTGAAGTCCTCAAGCGGGCGGAGGTTACCAGCATCGAGGCACTGCTGTTGAAGACGCAGCTGCACTGAGCAGGGCATATTTCTAGGATGGAAAACCACCGCCTTCCCAAGATTGCCCTGTATGGCGAACTCTCCACCGGCCATCGAAATAGAGGGGCACCAAAGAAGAGGTACAAGGGCTCCTTGAAGAAATCCCTTAGCACCTGTCACATCAACCATCACCAGTGGTCTGACCTAGCCTCAGATCGCAAAGCATGGAGGCACACCATCCACCAGGCTGTCTCTTCCTTTGAGAACGCACGCATAGCTGGTCTTGAGGACAAAAGAAGATTGAGGAAGAATCGCACTGCTACAGCACCAACCCTAAATCAGACTTTTCCCTGCAGCCGCTGTGGCCGGACCTGCCTGTCCCGCGCTGGTCTTGTCAGCCACCAGCGAGCCTGCAGCAGACGTGGACTATTGCACCCTTCTTAAATCTTCGTTCGCGAAGCCAAGCCAAGAGAGAGAGATACAATTAAGCAAAAATGTGATGTGTTTCCAACTTTCCAGTACTGGGCAAACAGCGTACAAAGGCAGTTAAACTGCAAAATAGCAGCTCTTCAAACAGATATGGGAGGTGAATTTATGAGCAAGCAATTTGAGGCTTGGCTGAGAGAGGAAGGCATTAATCACCGAGTTGCAAACGTCTCCTCTCCAGCAGAAAATGGCATCGCCGAGCAGCGTGGAGGCACTCTACAGACCATGTGTCACGCCCTACTGGCAGATAGTGCACTAAAATTAGCATATTGGGGCGAGGCATTGAAAACAGCATGTTTTATTACTAACAGATTATGGACTCAGGCTCTGGATGATATACCATACAGATTTTTGTATGGAAAAAAGCCAAACCTTGACTACCTTAGAATCTTTGGGTCTAAGGCATGGGTTAATATTCCTCTAGACAAGAGGCGGAAAGGGGAAGCCAGAAAGCTATTATTTTTAGGCTATCAGAATGGCATGAAAGCATATCGGTTTGTGGACTCTAAAGACATGATAAGGCTGAGCAGAGCCACTTCATTTTGTGAGGATGAAGGCTGGAATAGGATTCATGCCAATGAAATGCCTAAGAGTGTTGAGTTACAGCTATCTCTGCAGAGTGAGGAGGGGCACAGGAGTGTAAACAGAGAAACTCCCTCACTGAGACAGAGAGAGGAAAGTGCTGGCAGTTCAGACAATATAAAGCAGGAAAGCTCTGAAGATGTAAGGTGCAAAACGCCTGAGGTCAGAGTGTCTGCCAGAGAAAACAAAGGAATACCACCTAAACGGTATGGTTATGACACTGATGTTAATCATGTGCTCAGTATAGAGTCCAGATGCTATAATAGTGTGTTAGATTTGGACTATGGAGAAGAATAATGTCTGACTGAAAACTAATGGAATGTAACTGCAGAAAATAAACTCAGGTTGCCTAACTAATGTATAAGCACCAAAGAATGATGTGAGTGGTGAGCTCAAAGCTGGGAAAAAGAGTGTGCTTCTATACTATAAACTATACGGTATGTGCTCCCATGGAGCAGCCAGAAGGAAAAAGGATGAGCTGGGGGAGGCTACATAAGTAAACTGCCTAACTGATAAGTGTAAATGAACCAAACTGATAAGAGTGCAAAACTAAATGTGTGTGCTAACACAGAATCACAGAGGCAGTATAATAAAAGGAATTAATAATATGAATGGTAATGACTGTATATATGAAAGCAATATGTAAATATAACTGTGTATTAATGTTACTGTGGAACATGTGTAATGTGCAGTGTTAAAATATGTTACAGCTGTGTGCTATACAAAACTGAGGAGGGGTGTCAGTATTGTGAAAGACAATTCTAAGCACATGCTGAGAAAGTGAAAGTAACTGATCTGCCAGATAGATCATCTAGGTGACAGGAGGTGGCTGCTTGCCAGATTGCATCAGCCTGGACAATGTCAGCATGACTCAGCATGCAAGCTGATTGGTCACCTGAGTGGATGAATTGTATAAATGTACAGAGACACTTTATTGTGTGTGGGTTATGTACGGTGGTGTTGCAGCGGAGCATTCTGTTGGTTTGGAGAATGGAGGTGTAAATAAATTGTATATAGTAGTTTTACCACTGCTGCGTGCAAGCCTTCATTCTTTGCGTCACTAAAGACCACCTTCACTAAACACTGGCGCATCAATCTCAATGCCTGGAAGGGAGATTACTTGGGAATTATAGAACAAAGTTTGAGTCTAGTAGCACCTTAAGGACCAAACAAAGTTTAATTCCAAGTATAAGACAGAACTAAGCTTCTGTGTGCATGCACACTTCTTCAGACACATTAAAACAGACTTCCTCAAGCCTTACATGTAGGTAAAGAGAGAGCACGGGGGGGGGGGGGTTAGTTTGCAGGAAGGGCTAATTAGAGTCAAGATACATAAGTAACTGGGTGATAAGTACAGCTGAGATTGGATTAAAGAAATTGATAAAACCTGTGATTAGTAGCAAATCAGCACAAAAACACAAGAGTTAACAGTTGTGAAAATTACATTTGAGTCTAGTGGCACCATTAAGACCAACAAAGTTTAATTCTAGGTATAAGAGAGAACTAAGTGAGTTAGAAGGTATAGTGAGATAAAAACCCAATATCTCTGTTAAGCCCCCTTCGCAATTTATTTTCTAAATTGAAAAAGATTCTTCAGCCTTTTCTCATAAGGAAGGTGCTCCAACCCCATCATCACCATGGTTTTTTCGCCATAGATAGTCCTAGTTTGACTTGAAAGGTGCATTTTGGAATTTTGTGCTTTTCAGGAACATTTGGACCCACCCTGGCACTCACAGAGAGGGGGATTCCGACCTTCACCTGTGCTGTTTTCTCAATCTGAAAAGCCCCCAGGAGGATAGTATTTCTCCCGCTGAGAGCAGCATAAGAATGCTGTTTTACCCAGTGGACAAACACTGCTCCCCATCCATTTCAAGCTGGGAGAACAAGAGAAGGTCTCAGCCTCTTTTCCCGTGGCCCCAGTTCAAATTGGGCCCATGCATACCCAAGGGGCACTGAACTCCGAAACATGGCTCTCACTCTGACCTAGAGATGTCCCCCATGGAAAACATAAAATGTGAAAGGCCTTGAGACAGAATCTCCAGGCTTAAAGGCATGTTCTTAGTAAAGGCACTGCAATGCCAGCATCACACTTGGCTTAGACCAGGGGTCCTCAAACTTTTTAAATAGGGGGCCAGTTCACTGTCCCTCAGACTGTTGGAGGGCCGGACTGCCGTTACTGTACAAGGCCGCGGGCCGTCAGTTCTCCGTCTTCTGCATATCTCTCCCTTCCCCACACCACACACCCCGGCCTGGGAACTCACCTCACCTCGGTATCACCTCACACTCTGTCTCCGCCGCCTCAGCCCAGTGCCGGAAGTGTGCATTGCTAATGCAGGTTTAGGTCGAACGTCACTTCCGGTCTGATTTTGCCATAACCCGGCGGGCCGCATAAACGTCCTCAGCGGGCCGCATCTGGCCCGCGGGCCGTAGTTTGAGGACCCCTGACTTAGACCAATAAAGCCCCCTGACCGAACACTGGAATCACGGGTAAAACTGCACTGCGGGGCTGGGCTGCGCTCACCATCTCTCAGAAATAGCATCCTGAAAGGGCGACTCCCGCTACCACTGACTCCTCCCCTCTCCACTTCCTGGATGGAAGAGGAGGCAGTAGGGGTCGCCCTTTCAGGATGCTATTCCTGAGAGACGGTGAGTACAGCCCAGCCCCGCGACGCGGTTTTACTGGCGATTCCAGTGTTCAGCCAGGGAGAGGGGGCTTTAGAGAGCCGGAATGCAGCATTAGAGCTGGTTCCGACATTAAAATTGGCACAGGGTGGAGGGCTGAGAAAGAGTTCGAAGTGAGGGAGGGAGGAGGAGGTGCAGCGGGGAGGGGCGCAGAGCCGCGGTGCGGGGGAGGCGCAGGGGCGCTTGGGGGGCACCTGGCAACAAGTCTGCCTAGGGTGCCATGGGGTGTCAGGTCACCCGTTTGTAAGCATGTTCTGTAAACATCCTTTGAAAAGGAAAACAACAACAACAACAACAAATTTTATTTGTATCCCGCCCTCCCCGCCGGAGCAGGCTCAGGGCGGCTAACAACATGGCTCAGAGCCAAATTATACAGGTGAATAAAACTACATCAAACATCAAACATTTAATTAAAATCTGGTTAGGCTTTAAAATTAAGTTAATTTTTTAAAAGTGCTAGTGCTACATTTACTTATTCTGATGGCGGTTTCCTTCGTAATTTCCATTTCGATCAGGGAAAGCCAGTCTGAAGAGGAAGGTCTTGCAGGCCCTGCGGAACTGTTCTAGGTCCCGCAGGGCCCGCATTTCCTCTGGAAGTTGGTTCCATAGGCTCGGGGCTACAGAGGAGAAGGCCCGGTTACGGGTGCTTTGCAGCTTCACCTCTCTCGGTCCGGGGACAGTCAGCAGGTTTTTCCCGGCTGACCTCAGTGCTCTCTGGGGTTCATATGAGGAGAGACGGTCCCTAAGGTAGACAGGTCCTCGACCATATAGGGCTTTAAAGGTAATGACCAGCACTTTGTAACGAACCCGGTATGTAACTGGCAGCCAGTGCAGTTCGCGCAGCCCAGGCTGTATGTGCTCCCATTTAGGGAGTCCCAGCAACAGTCTAGCCGCTGCGTTCTGCACCAGTTGCAGCTTCCGGGTTCGGCACAGAGGCAGCCCCATGTAGAGGGCATTACAGTAATCCAGTCTCGAGGTGACCGTTGCATGAAGCACCATTGCCAGATCTTGGCGCTCTAGGAAGGGAGCCAACTGCTTTGCCCGCCTTAGATGGAAAAAGGCTGACTTGGCAGTGGCTGCAATCTGGGCCTCCATTGATAATGCAGGCTCCAGTAAAACTCCCAGGCTCTTAACTCGGTGCGCCGCTTTCAACGGCGCCCCGTCGAAGACCGGGAGAAGTATTTCCCCTCCCCGAGCGCCCCGACCCAGACAAAGGACTTCTGTCTTCGCTGGATTCAGTTTCAGCCCGCTCTTCCTCAACCAGGTTGCCAAATCCTGCAGGGCCCGGTCTAAATTCTCTGGGACGCAGTCAGGCCGGCCGTCCATTAGCAGATAGAGTTGGGTGTCATCTGCGTATTGATGGCACCCAAGTCCGTGTCTCCTGGCAATCTGGGCAAGGGGGCGCATGTAGATGTTAAATAACATCGGTGAGAGAACTGCCCCCTGAGGCACTCCGCAATCCAGTGTGCGCCTCTGGGACAGCTCGCCCCCAATTGCCACCCTTTGTCCCCGATCCTCGAGGAAGGAGGCAAGCCATTGTAAGGCAGACCCCCTCACCCCTACATCGGCGAGGCGGCGGGTCAGTAGCCGATGGTCGACCGTGTCGAACGCAGCCGACAGGTCCAACAACATCAGCACCGCCACACCGCCCCGATCCAGGTGCCGTTGGAGATCATCTACCAGGGCGACCAGTACTGTCTCCGTCCCGTAACCCGGGCGAAAGCCGGACTGGCAAGGGTCTAGGATGGAAGCGTCATCCAGAAAGCTCTGCAACTGCGACGCCACTGCCCTCTCTATAATTTTACCTAAAAATGGTAAATTAGAGACCGGTCGGTAGTTTGCCAATTCGACCGGATCCGCTGTACTTTTTTTCAAGAGGGGACGGACCAAAGCCTCTTTTAGAGATGATGGAAAGCGCCCCTCTGTGAGGGATCTATTTATGATGTCCCGTAAAGGACATTCAAGCTCCCTCAGGCAGGACTTAATTAGCCAGGAGGGGCATGGGTCCAAATCGCAAGTTGTAGGGCGTGCAGAGGAGAGAATTCCGTCAACTTCCTCCAGGCTGAGCGGGCTGAAGTGATCCAGGATTAAATCCGAAGACAGGCACGGGGCCTCGGGCTCACATACTGTATCCAAGGTGATGGGCAGGTCCTGGCGGAGCGACGTGATTTTGTCTGCAAAAAAAAAAAAAACATTCTCCCTACCTCCGGAGAGACCCCCCAGCCTGGAAGGTCATAACGCTTTTACAAAGGTAAAGGTTCTTTTTTCCCCACATGCTCTGGATTTAGGCCAAATATTCACACGAAGGACCCAAAGAGCATTCTAACCCCAGCGTTCCACCCAGATACCAGGGAGGCAGGAATTGGGGATACAGATCAAAAGACCCCAAAGGGAATAACTTCATCCTGAGTGATCTTTCATTTCTAAAACTGGAGATGGGGTTCATCTGACCAATGAGATACCACAAAGGGCCAAAAGTGAGAACTCTAGGGCCAATCATCAGGCCTGCCTTTGTTATCAGAAATGTATAAATATTATGGTTTTATGAAGATGGCTTTAAGAAAAACTGGGAGGAAATTTGTAGGGAAGAGAGATTGTCTTCCTTCTATACCGGTATGAAAACAAATAAAGGATGGTAGCTCAGTGGTAGAGCATCTGCTTGGTAAGCAGAAGGTCCCAGGTTCAATCTCCAGGCAAATAGGCATGAAAAACCTCTGCTTGAGACCCTGGAAAGCCGCTGCCAGTCTGAGTAGATAAAACTGACTGGACCGAGGGTTTGATTCAATATAAGGCAGCTTCGTATGTTCAAAGGAACTGCAGATCTTATCTCTTAACACCCTGGTTGTTGAGTCTCTTAATTGGATCTGAAGAGCTCTTTTGTCTTGTACATCAGCACTGATCTATGTGGATCATTTGCCTAAGCCAGCACGGTCATTTTTATGCACTCAGAATTGTGAAAGAATAAAATTCACCCAATAGACACGATCTCCAAGCATATACCTTGAATACATATACGCATGCAGTGTCTGTATGGATCTTTCCCTTGGTTATCCACTACTAAATGTTAACTGATCAAAGTTCAGATTGTTGCCCTGTTGTAGCAGGTGCAATGCTTCATACAAAGAAGTATCTTCTAAGGCAGCAGACTCAATGCAGGCAACAGGAGGCAGGTCTTGCCTCTGTGAAACACCCAAATAGGGCATAAAGGCTTTGGGCCTGCTTACATGCGAGATGTTGGATCTGGGAGACCTCTAACAAGGTGTTTCTGATGCCTTTATTAGGACAATCATAAGTAGTCTAACAAGTGCAGAAGCAAAGTCTAAGTCTATGTCATAGTTAAGTCTATGTCATAAAAATTGTGTATAATCAGCACATACCTTCATGCTATTCAATTTGTCTGAATGTATAGATTTCAACCACTAAAAACTCTGGGGTCCATCACATCTACAACTGTTTTAGTGGCAGAGGCACTGGCAAAATCATAGTTTCCATCATTGCAACAGTTTTAGAAAGAACAATTAGCTCACGTAAGTACACTAAGGCTCCATTCACACATTACAAACTTCATGAGGCAGATGTGTGTCTTCCGTGCGTACTTCGTAGTCTGTCCATCAGCCTGCTGCTGGAACAGAGCTTGGATGTACAGGAATGCCTCACCTGCTGTTGGTTTCCCATTCCTGATCATCCTTCTCTTTCTCCTCTTTGGTTTCCACAGCATGTGGGTGTTTCTGCACAATTCTCATTCCACCAGCTTTGACTGCAATGAAAAGAAGCAGAGATGTCAGGTGATGAGGCAATCAGAATGACCAAGGGCAAGCGAGCAAACTGTGTGTTTTAAAAAACCACTTCAGATAGTCACACAAAATAGCATATTTCTGTACTCCCTTTCAGATTTCTCATCCCATGAAAATATCATTGTTTCTCAACAGAAATTATTATGCAGGTGGGAAAAGTTAGTATTGTGAGAGCAGAAGGCAACGGCAAGGAAAGAAAAGGTCCCCTGTGCAAGCACCAGTCATTTGCGACTCTGGGGTGGCGTTGCTTTCACAATGTTTTCACGGCAGACTTTTTAAGGGGTGCTTTGCCATTGCCTTCCCCAGTCATCTACACTTTCCCCCTAGCAAGCTGGGTACTCATTTTACTGACCTCGGAAGGATGGAAGGCTGAATCAACCTTGAGCCAGCTACCTGAACCCAGCTTCCACCGGGGATCAAACTCAGGTCGTGAGCAGAGCTTAGGACTGCAGTACTGCAGCTTTAACACTCTGTGCCACGGGGCTCTTAAGCAATGGCAAACCACCCTGTAAAAAGTCTGCCATGAAAACGTGAAAGCAACGTCACCCCAGAGCTGAAAACAACTGGTACATGCACAGGGGACTATCTTTACCTTTAATGTCATATGAGTTGCAGATGAAAATCTGTCCAATATTATCTCCAAAGATCTATCTCCCGGGAACTGGAGGGAATAGACTGACTACTCAAAATAGAAGTAGACATTAATTTGCAGTATGCACACATCTGAAAAGCGCTGGGTTTATTACAAAGGACAATTCCACTGTTGGAAGAGAACTTCCCAGAACCCAAATCCTTGCGTTCCTCTAACTAGTCTGTAAAATGGTTCTCGTACCTACACATAATGAGCCCCCCCTTCCTTTTAATCACAAAAGGATCCAGCAGCACCAATTTCCTGTTAAAAATAATTCCCTTCAGAGCAATGACAAACCAAAGTGAAAAGGAGGCATAAGGGGGGGGATGTTTTGAAGCAGAGCTAGAGAAATGCTTGTTTTGCCTTAATGCCCCAGGTCTTCATTCTACTGAGAGCAAAAGATCTGCTTAAGCAAGGAGCCAATATGTGGGGTAGAAAGTGCTGGAAAGTGCTGTCAAGCAGCAACTGACTGCTGGCAACCCCACATGGTTTTCAAAGCAAGAGGCTTCCACAGAAGGGTTACCATTGCCTGACTCTGAATAGCAACTTTGGACTGCCATGGTGGTCTCCTATCTAAAGTACAAGTCGGGGTATACCCCCTGCTTTAGCTTCCACAATCTGACAAGATTGAGCTGATCCAGGCCATCCAGCTCAGGAAAGGGGTAGATCTGGGCCAAGTTAAACCAGAGACTAAATTTGTCATCTGTTTCAGTTCTTCCATCTGTAAAATGGAAACAGCTACCTACTTCACAAAGCTCATGTAAGAATTAACAAAGTGAAAGCTGTATGTTAGAGTGGACATGAGAAGTCTTCACCTTGCCCTCTGAGACAGGATGGCTGCAATCCTAAGAACACCCTGCTGAAAGTAAGCCCCACTGAAGCAATCGTGACTGACTTTTGAGTCCACCGGCTCAGGATTGCTTCTGATATATCTTCTTAGCATTAAAAAATCTTCCTTCCAAAAGTGTGTAAGAGGTTGTTCCTCTAGATGGTCAGACTATTTTAGACCATCATGGTGTTCATATCCTTTTTTCCAGACTGACTAGATACACATGTAACAATTTATTTACTTTCTTTCTTTGGTCTATTTTTTTGTATGCTGAATTAAGCAACACACCCAATACTGTCTTGAGTTGACTGGAAATATTATTCTGGCTACCACAGTTCTCTTTGCATCTTGTTGCACACACACACTACCTACCAGTCATACATAACTGTTGGAGTGACAAAAAAGCCACAAACTCTCCCTTAAGAAAGGGGCCAGTGTAGAAGTGATAGGAGTGCATAAGCACTCATGTGAAAAAGAGCCCTTATGAGACCAGAATCCACACTCTTATAGTACAGATTAGTTCACAGAAATGTTATATTTCAAGATGAATGGTATGAATAGCTGTCATCAGCTATTGGTAGACTTATGCCTTAAAATCAGTGCAGTGGAATCACACAGTAAATCTGTCCCAGGGCAGGGTGAGGCAGAGGTGAAGGGAGCAAACAACGGATGTCTGAATACATTTCTTTTAAAATGTCATAGAAAAAGGGTTTTGTTTCTCACTGAAATCCTTACTTTCTATATGGAGGAAGGATCTTTGGTGCAGAACCATGCACTTCTCTCAATTAAGAACACAAGAGAAGCTATGCTGGATCAGGCCAGTGGCCCACCCAGTCCAACACTGTGTCACACAGTTACAGTGGCCAAAAAAAAAAGTTTCCATCAGGAGGTCCACCAGTAGGGCCAGAACTGCTCCAAGAAGGGATTGGATAAACACGGAGCAGAAGGCCATGAGTGGCTATTTTCCACAAGGTATAGAGAGAGCACTATGTCTGAGGCAGTGATGCTTTGTCTTCTTGGTGTTTATCCAATCCCTTCTTGGAGCAGTCTATGCTTGCAGCTGCCACCCCCCGCAGTGGCACTGAATTCTACATGTTAATTACCATTTAGGTGAAAAAGTACCTCCTTTTAGCTATTATAAGCCCACGGCTCAGTAATTTCATTAAGAGCCCACAAGTTCTTGTATTGAGAGAAAGAGGGAAAAGTACTTCTTTCTCTACCATCTCTATCTCATGAATATCTATCATGTTACCTCTCACTCCTCCTCAGAAGGTTGTAAGTTGCTGTGAGCTCCAACTGATGAGCGGGATATAAATCCAATCTGTTCTTCTCCCCCTTTCTACCTTGGACCCTTCTAGCATTTTCATGTAAGCATCTAAAATTCTCTGGACATGTTAGGCCTCCAGCCTTCCTCCTGTGGCCTCCAGGCCAGACACATATGGCCCAGGGACCAGAATTGGCTCATCTGGGGCTCTTCAGGCCACAAGAAACGGGGAGGAAACCAGACCAAATGTGGACCAGAAGGGCCGATATTAGGGTCTAGTGCCTTGCAGAGGTCCCTCCCTTCCCTAGTGAGCCGGGAGGGGAGACGGAGACCATGTTTTGAACTGGAATATATGGAACAGGCCTTTGATATCTAGCCAGGAGAAAACGACACCCCACATCATTGTAGAGTTACTATGTGATCACCATCAGAAAATAAGAACTCGCTTATATTGCAGTAGTACAGCACCACAAAATGGTTTTAAATTGTAACTGTTTTATTGGTTTTAACTTGTAAATATGAACGTTGTTAGCTGCCCTGTGTCCACTTGCGGAGAGGGCAGGATAGAAATTTAAAATAAATAAATAATAAATGCCTTTTTAAAATACTTAGCCATCTACTTCTATTCACTAAACCATGGAATCCAAGTGTTCTAATTCCTAATCCAGGTCTCTGAAAGAAAATAAAATCTCAGAGATGCACAGACAAATCTGATCTTTTTAAAAACTTTTCAGAATAAGCCAAAAGAATTTCCCCTTAATTTTCCTTATCCCAAATGCCTCTCTTTTCTGGCCCCCTTCCTGTTTCAACCTGTGTGTTTGTGTGTGATCAGGTCTCAAAGTAAGCAGCAGAGCAGGGCTTGTCAGAAGAATCTCCCCCCCCCCCCCCTCAAGAAGTGTGCATGCACAAGAAAGCTTATACCGGGAATAAAAATTTATTGGTCTTAAAGGTGCCACTGGATTCAAAATCTGTTCTACTGTCTCAGACCAACATGGCTGCCTACCTGGATTTATCTTCTTGATGCAGTAGCAAAGTGCATTTGACTCTCCTTCTTCCCACAGCAGAATTCCTTACCATCACAACAAAGTTTTGGGGTTTAGAGAACTTCTAAGTAATAACCCCAACCGGCACTTTGTCCTCACTGCAAGTCTGGAGATGAAGAATTACCCCTCCAGAAAGCACTGTGGCTCCAGACAGCCACAATAGCCCACACAGAATTTTAAGGAGAGAAAGAACACATGAAGGGGCCCTGTCCCTGTTTGACAATCACAACACTGCTCAAGAAAAGGTAATGAAGTTTCCCTTACTCAGTAGCAGACCGGGAAAAGGTGCAGGAGCCAGAAAGAAGAGCTACATCAAGACAAATCTTGCCATCTACTTACTGCTCGCTATCTCCCAGGAAGAGCAGCGGAATGCAGAGAAACTCAACACCGCCGCTCTGGCCTTCAACAACAAATTCGATCAGAACTCCACGCTCAAGGGCCAAGAGCAGACTTTACTTGGACTTTTTTGAACAGCTACTGAAATTTGAGAGAAGGGAAACCACTACTTCAACACACATCCACTAGCCTCATGTAGCTCACCGTTTATTTTACTGTCAAAAATTCTCTTTCCAACATAACCGATGCACAAAAAAGTAAGAGAGAAGCACTCAAAAACTTAACATGTTCTGATACCAAACCTTAACTCCAACTTTTAACAGATTTCGTTTGCTTTTGAAGTTTTCTGGCCGCACCGACGTTGTGATTTGGTAAAAACCCCAATTATAAACAACCCTGGGAGTGCCCTGCAGGAAACGCAGCTGAGCCGGAGCCCCGAGGCAGAGGGCCCACCCCACCCCACCACCCCCGGCAGAGAAAGGGCCGCTCCCTCCCGCGGCCCCCCCAGCTCCAGGCCTCCCCCGGCAGCGGGACTGCTGAGGACCGCCCTCCCCCGCTCTGCCCGGGGCGGTACCGGCGGGGAGGTGTCCGGCCCGGGTCTCCGCTTTCTCGCTGGGCGGCAAAGACATCTCGCTGGGCGGCGGCGGCAGCCAGAAGGCGAACCCCCCTCCCTGCCCTACCCCTCTCCAGGCACCTCCCCTTCCGCCGCGGGGCTTGCGGACGTGGCTCCTGGCGGGCGGGGCCTCCTTCCGCTTCCGGCCCTTCTTCTCGGCCCCTCCCGCGAGAAGATGCCGCCGCCTCGTTGCCGAGAGAACGCCCTCCTCCCGCCCCTGAGGGCCTGGAAGACGAAGCCGCGGAGAGAGAGCCTGCCCGCCCAGAGAACTGCCTCTCTCCCTCCCTCCCTCCCTCCGCTCCTACTCCGCCGTCTGGCGCACGCAGACCCCAGGCCAAGGGAAGGGGGGCGCTTCTCCAGTGGGCAGGCAGGAGGAGGCCTGACATCACACACACACACACACACACCCCCCCCCGCCGCCGCATTCCCACTTCCCTGAAAGAAAAACGGCTTCTGCTCAGGACTGTGTTGCAACTCAGCACCAACCATACAGTACAGATCGTCAAGCATCAATATTTCGAAATAATCAAGCTTTTGTTGTAAATCAAAGACTTGTTTTATTGAAACTCTATGACTTGGGTCTTTGGAAGTAATACTGAATACAAAGTTACCTAGAGTCTTATAGGTTAGGTCAAAAGGCAGGGTTACAGAAAACTTCAAAAGAATAACATAAAGATGCAAAGTTCACTCTTTATGACCAAGGAATGTTCACATCTCCATTTCTCACACATTCCCTGCTAGCTGATAAGGCATAACACAACAAAAGAAGCCACATACTGAGCTGTAGCCGATGTGAAATTGCTGCTGGAGATGTTCTGTGTCCCTCTTTTTTGAAAATTGTGTAAATAATAATCTATATAATTGAATCAATATTGGTCCCAGGTCTGATGAAGACTGGAAAGAATTAAGTACTTCATCAATTGGCTTGTCGCCACACTACTTTGGGACTTTGAATATACATGTTTGGACATTTGGACTGATTTCTATATACTTCTTAGTAAATTGAGCACAAGCTTGTATTTTTTGTTGTGTTATCCATTATGGTGACCTCTCTCGGATTGTATTCTAGCTGATAAGGCACAGCTGTGTGAATCCGCGGGGGGGGGGGGGGGGAGGCATTTTACACTGCTTCATACAAGGTTACTCTACACATCCTGCAAAGAGAGGTGGTTTATTATGCACCCGGGGTGGGGGGGAAGGAAGAGGGATAAAGGAGAGGGGGAAGGGGGAAGAGTAGAAAAGTATGAATAAACCAGCACTTAGAAATAGCATGCTTGACATACTGCTCCCATTAAGATCTTCTGGATTTCGAAGGGGGAGCGTTATAAAACTTTTTAATTAAGTCCTTTGCTTGGACATAAGAGGTCTCGATCCACTCGTGGGCTGATGAGAAATGTTTCCATCAAAACAAAAAATACAACCCCCCCCCCGTCTCAATTTTGCATCTAATATTTCTTTAACTTCATGGTGACTCTGACCCCCAATCTGGATAGGTTGTGGAGCTTGAGGTCGAGGGTGCCAAGATGTAGCTTTAGGATCTCGTCGGAGTAGATTGCAATGAAAAACAGGGTGTATTTTACTAAATAGTTTTGGTTACTCGAGTTCTATTGGACATATGAAGCTGCCTTATACTGAATCAGACCCTTGGTCCATCAAAGTCAGTGTTCATCACTATGAACACCAATGAAAGCATAATAGAATGCTACATAGAATTATGGAAAATCAGTAAGTAGATGCTTGTTATAATTATGTAAGATTACATAGTTACGAGGTATTGCTATCGTCATTATTTGTATGAATCCGATCAATCGTTTTCCACAAAGAATCCCATCGTAAACTGATTAGAATTATACGGAGAATTTTAGAAAAACACTTAGCGAATGTTTTTTATCACTTTCCACTATGAACACCAATGAAAACATAACAGAATGCTACGTAGAATTATGGGAAAACGATAAGCAGATGTTTGTTATAATTATATAAAATTACATAGTTACTAGGTATTCCTATCTCGTCATTGCTTGTATGAATCCGATCAATCTCATTCCACAAAGAATCCCATTGTAAACTGATTAGAATTAAACGGAGAATTTTAGAAAAACTCTTAGGGAATGTTTGTTATGGTTGCCTTGAATTACCTAGATTTAGTCCTGCTTGATTTCTCCGCAGTACTCTTATGAATCCGTTCAGTTTGTTTCCACTATGAACACCAATGTAAGCTTAATAGAATGCTATGTAGAATTATGGAAAAACAGAAGTAGATGTTTGTTATAATTATATAAAATTACATAGTTACTAGGTATTGCTATCTCGTCATTGCTTGTATGAATCCGATCAATCTCTTTCCACAAAGAATCCCATCATAATCTGATTAGAATTAAATGGAGAATTTTTGAAAAACACTTAGCGAATGTTTCTTATGGTTACCTTGAATTACATAGATTTAGTCCTGCTTGATTTCTCCACAGTACACTTATGAATCCGTTCAATCACTTTCCACTATGAACACTAATGTAAACTTAATAGAATGCTACGTAGAATAATGGAAAAAAAGTAAGTAGATGTTTCTTATAATTATATAAGATTACATAGTGTCATGGGTGCTGGGGGCCCTGCAGAAGAAGCCGAGCCTGCAGAAGAAACTGTGCCCCTGCCACCTGCACCAGTGCCCCTGCTTCCTGCTGGAGAAGATCCAAGCCTCTCGGATGGCACGTGTGCGTGACCGCCTTCATCAGGACCTCAGGGATCGGAGGAGGGCAGCACGCTCACGAGCAAGACGCTCCCTGAGCCCTGAGTTTTGAAAGGATTCTGGCCCTTCTAGGAGTGAGGGTGCTTGAGTCTCAGCAGGATCCTGGCTGCCCTCTGAGTCAGCAATTAGCCCAAATGGGCTACAGACAGCAGAGGGCTATATAGCTGTGGGCTTTGAGGGAAGGCTTTGTGGAAGCAACTAGTCAGTTACCTGACGTTCTAGCATCCACTCCGGCTTCTGGACCCCCTGACTCTGGCATTGACTTCTGAACCCCGTGACTTTGGCTTCTGAACCTCTGACCTATGATACCTGGACTGTGATTCGGTTTTGGCGCTTTGGACCCTTCTTGCTACCCAGCTACAGACCTTGGACTGCGCCTGGACTTCGCCTGGCCTGGCCCCAGCCCGTGACACATAGTTACCAGGTATTGCTATCTCATCATTGCTTGTATCAATCCGATCAATCTCTTTCCACAAAGAATGCCACTGTAAACTGATTAGAATTAAATGGAGAATTTTAGAAAAACACTTAGCGAATGTTTGTTATGGTTACCTTGATTTACATAGATTTAGTCCCGCTTGATATCTCCGCGGTACTGTTATGAATCCATTCAATCGCTTTCCACTATGAACACCATTGTAAGCTTAATAGAATGCTACGTAGAATTATGGAAAAACAGTAAGCAGATGTTTGTTATAATTATATAAGATTACATAGTTACTAGGTATTGCTATCTCATCATTGCTTGTACGAATCCAATAAATCTCTTTACACAAAGAATCCCATCATAAACTGATTAGAATTAAACGGAGAATTTTAGAAAAACACTTATGTAGAATAATGGAAAAACAGTAAGTAGATGTTTGTTATAATTAGCGATAATTAGCGATTTTCCACTATGAACACCAATGTAAGCATAAAAGAATGCTACGTAGAATTATGGAAAATCAGTAAGTAGATGTTTGTTATAATTATATATGATTACATAATTACGAGGTATTGCTATCTCGTCATTATTTGTATGAATCGGATCAATCTCTTTCCATAAAGAATGCCATTGTAAACTGATTAGAATTAAATGGAGAATTTTAGAAAAACATTTAGCAAATGTTTTTTATGGTTTCCCTGAATTACATAGATTTAGTCCTGCTTTATATCTCCGCAGCGCTGGCATGAATCCGTTCAATCGCTTTCCACTATGAACACCAATGAAAGCATAATAGAATGCTACGTAGAATTATGGAAAAACAGTAAGCAGATGTTTGTTATAATTATATAAGATTACATACTTACTAGGTATTGCTATCTCAACATTGCTTGTATGAATCCGATCAATCTCATTCCACAAAGAATGCCATTGTAAACTGATTAGAATTAAACGGAGAATTTTAGAAAAACTCTTAGGGAAGGTTTGTTATGGTTGCCTTGAATTACCTAGATTTAGTCCTCCTTGATTCCTCCGCAGTACTCTTATGAATCCGTTCAGTTTGTTTCCACTATGAACACCAATGTAAGCTTAATAGAATGCTATGTAGAATTATGGAAAAACAGTAAGTAGATGTTTGTTATAATTATATAAAATTACATAGTTACTAGGTATTGCTATCTCATCATTGCTTGTATGAATCCGATCAATCTCTTTCCACAAAGAATCCCATCATAATCTGATTAGAATTAAATGGAGAATTTTACAAAAACACTTAGCGAATGTTTTTTATGGTTTCCCTGAATTACATAGATTTAGTCCTGCTTTATATCTCCGCAGTGCTGGCATGAATCCGTTCAATCGCTTTCCACTATGAACACAAATGAAAGCATAATAGAATGCTACGTAGAATAATGGAAAAATAGTAAGTAGATGTTTGCTATAATTATATAAAATTACAAAGTTACTAGTAATGCTATCTCGTCATTATTTGTATGAATCGGATTAATCTCTTTCCATAAAGAATGCCATTGTAAACTAATTAGAATTAAATGGAGAATTTTAGAAAAACACTTAGCGAATGTTTTTTATGGTTACCTTGAATTATATAGATTTAGTCCTGCTTTTGAGGCTGGAGGCAGCGGTGGCGGCGCTTGGTGAGCTGCGGGACGGGGCGGGGTACCGAGGCGGCTTAGCTGCCGACGGGACAACGGCCCTATTTCCTCCTCCTCCCCCCCCCCTCCTTCCACTACGGTGACCAGAGGCCATTGACTAGGAAGTTGGGGAGTTGGAGTTGGAGGACGCCGGCAAGAGATTGGAGGTAGTGGCCGCGGCGCTGATGAACTGCGGGACGGGGCGAGGCAGCTTGGCTGCCGGCGGGACGAAGGCCCTGTCTTCTTCTCCTCCCCTCCCCCCTCCACTGCTGCCACTGTTGTGACTGAAGGCTCCGGGTCTCCTGGACGACATGGTGGCACGCAGCATCCCTAAAGTAAGATCAGCGCTCAAGACTAAGACACTTGCACTTTACGGACACTGGCGCACCTTAAATATTAAGACTAATTGCACTTTATTGTCATCCGCACTTTGAAATAATTGTTATTTAAAAACAACAGCACTTTAGTTAGTATAAATTTTTAACCCTCCTACCCACCAGACCTTATCTCCTAAATTACTAGGATTGGACAAATGTATTGGTTATTTAAATTGATTGCTCATTGATTAGCTAATTTAAAGGATTTATTTATGGCAAATTAATTGGAAGAGGGACATTGATTGAAGGTTTTATTTAAGGAGCCAATAGACTTAATAATTTATCATTGTTAGCTAATAAATTAGGATTGTGTTGGGAAGGGTTTTATATTAAATAACTATTAGAATATTAGTGGGTAACTTATTGATAGGTCGATTGGAGCTGGGAGGGTTGAGAAGGGATAAGCTTAAACATCCTGTCAGTTGAAGGGCTGGTGGTTACCAGTAAGAGATGACTGGTCTGGGGATTCCGGTACTCCTGGGGAGGGGAAGGTATGACGGTGGGAACAGGCGGAAATGTAAGGGAAGGGGATTGAGACAAGATAGTGCTCGACCACCTTCCAGCCTGCGTCCCATCCCGATGGTGACAGGTAGTGGGGCAAGGCGAAATTACTCGCCTCCGTCACTGGTGTTATGTAATGCCAGGTCCATTAATAATAAGACCTCCATCCTTCGGGAATTCCTGCTTGAGCAGGACATGGACCTGGCATGCATGACCGAGACCTGGGTGCGCGATGGGGAGACCGTAGCTCTCTCCCAGATGGCCCCCCCAGGATACTCGGTCTTTCACCAGTCGTGGACTAGCGGGCGGGGGGGAGGGGTGGCATTGTTCATAAGAGAGGCTTACTCCTTCCGGGCCCTCCCGGCCCCGGAGATCAAGGGCATTGAATGTGCCGGTCTGGCATGGGATGTTGGGGAGGGGTTGGCGATCTGGCTGGTGTACCGACCGCCTAGCGCACCGGCCAGCGCCTTACTATCCCTGGTGGAGGCCACAGCAGGATGGGCATTGGAGCACCCGAGGCTTCTGATCCTGGGTGACTTCAATGTTCATGCCGATGACGCGACCTCCAATCAGGCGATGGACCTGGTGTCTTCCATGGCGACACTAGGACTCTCCCAATTAGTTACAACGCCCACCCACCAGGCGGGGCACATGTTAGACTTGGTCTTCGCGGCGGGAGTTTTAGTGAACGATCTTGCTTCTATAGCAGTGCCATGGTCGGATCACTATGCCCTCAAGGCTCGTGTGGACGTCCCACCCCAAGCCCGTTTAGGCGGCGAGCACATTTTAGCTTGCCCACGGAGCCTGATGGACCCAGAACGGTTCCTGATGGCTCTGCGGGATCCCTGGCCCCCTGGCGATTCCCTAGATGACCTGGTGGAGTCTTGGAACGACAGGCTCTCCAGGGCCATCAATGAGATCGGACCTAGGCGTCCTCTGCGCCCTCGTTTAAAGCCGACACCTTGGTATAACCAGGAGTTGCGGCGTTTAAAACGGGGACTCAGATGACTAGAGAGGCAATGGCGGCGTACTCGAGACGAAGCGACTCGAACATCTTATAGAGAGTTTATGAGAGTTTATGAGATGGCAGTCAAGGCCGCAAAGAAAACATACTTTGTGGCCGAGATTGCGTCTGCAACTTCGCGCCCGGCACAACTGTTCAATATAATTCAGACTCTTACAACACTGCCACAGGGCAGACCAAATTCTAACGAATTGGAAATTGGCTGTGAGGCTTTTGCGAATTTCTTTGCGGATAAAATCGCATTGCTCCTCTCCGACTTCCCTGCCATATTAGATACAGTTAGCGAACCTGAGGCCCTGTGCCTGTCTTCGGATCGTGTTCTGGACGGCTTCGGTGCTCTCAGCCTGGAAGAAGTTGACAGGATCCTCCTATCTGCACGCCCAACAACTTGCAAATTGGACCCGTGCCCCTCCTGGCTTATTAAGACCTGCCAGAGGGAGCTGAGATATCCTGTGCGGGATATCATAAATAGATCCCTATTGGAGGAGCATTTTCCATCAGCGCTTAAAGAGGCGGTGGTCCGTCCCCTCTTGAAAAAAACAACGTTAGACCCGGCCAAATTGGCACATTATCAGCCGGTCTCGAATTTGCCCTTTTTGGGCGAACTTATTGAGAGGGCAGTGGAGTTGCAGCTACAGAGTTTCCTGGAGGACGCTTCTGTCCTTGACTCCTGCCAGTCTGGTTTTCGCCCGGGCCATGGGACGGAGACAGTGCTGGTCGCCCTGGTGGATGACCTTCAACGGCATCTGGATCAAGGCGGCTCGGCGGTGCTGATGTTGTTAGACCTATCGGCAGCGTTCGATACGGTCGACCATCGGTTGCTGGCTTGCCGCCTTGCCGACGCGGGGATTCAGGGGCTGGCCTTACAATGGCTTTTCTCCTTCCTTGATGGTCAGGGACAAAGGGTGGCGATTGGGGACGAACTGTCCCGGAGACACACGCTTGATTGCGGAGTGCCTCAAGGGGTGGTACTTTCCCTGATGTTGTTTAACATCTACATGCGCCCCCTTGCCCAGATTGCCCGAAGGTATGGGTTGGGTTGTCATCAGTATGCTGATGACACCCAGCTCTAGCTACTTATGGACGGCCGGCCTGCCTGCGCCCCAGAAAATTTGGACCGGGCGCTACAGGCGGTGGCTAGGTGGCTTAGGCTGAGTGGGCTGAAGCTGAATCCGGCGAAGACAGAGGTCCTTTGCTTGGGTCGTTGTGGCCCGGGAAGGGAAATCCCCCTACCAGTCTTTGACGGGGCGCCGTTGACAGCGGCGCACAGGGTCAAAAGTCTGGGGGTACTATTGGAGCCTTCATTGACAATGGAGGCTCAGATAGCAGCCACTGCCAAGTCTGCATTTTTTCATCTTAGGCAGGCGAGGCAGCTTGCTCCTTTCCTGGAGCACGATGACCTAGCAACGGTGATTCATGCTACAGTCACCTCGAGGTTGGACTACTGTAATGCCCTCTACATGGGGCTGCCCTTGTGCCGAACTCAGAAACTGCAGTTAGTGCAGAATGCTGCCGCCCGGCTGCTATTAGGGCTCCCTAGATGGGAGCACGTTCGGCCGGGGCTTCGGGATCTGCACTGGCTGTTAATAATATTCCGAGTCCGGTACAAGGTGCTGGTCATTACCTTTAAAGCCCTATATGGCCTAGGACCTGCCTACCTTAGGGACCGTCTCTCCCCACACGTTCCCCAGAGAGTACTAAGATCGGGCTCGCAAAATCTGCTAGTAATCCCCGGGCCAAAGGAGGCCCGTCTGAAATCCACCAGGGATCAGGCCTTCTCGGTAACAACGCCTTACTGGTGGAACCAGCTGCCGGAAGAGGTAAGGGCCCTGCAGGACCTAGGGCAGTTCCGCAGGGCCTGCAAGACAATCCTCTTCCGGCTGCCCTACAACAACTAACTGACATTGAGAATTTTTGGATGGAGCTAGAATGCATTCTGATAGACGGCTGGTTTTTATGTTTTATGTTTTACGTTTTACTAAATTATTGTTTTAACTGTTGTTATTTAACTGTTTTGAAGCCAAACCTATGTAAGTTTTATATGTTGTAAGCCGCCCTGAGCCACCTCAGTGGGAAGGGCGGGATATAAATCGAAATATAAATAAAATAAATAAATACATGTATATCTCCACAGTGCTGGCATGAATCCGTTCAATCGCTTTCCACTATGAACACCAATGTAAGCTTAATAGAATGCTATGTAGAATTATGGAAAAACAGTAAGTAGATGTTTGTTATAATTCTATAAGATTACGTATTTACTAGGTATTGATATCTCATCAATGCTTGTATGAATCCGATCAAACTCCATCCAGATAGAATGCCATTGTAAAATAGTTACAATTAAACCGAGAATTTTAGAAAAACACTTAGCGAATGTTTGTTATGGTTACCTTTAATTACATAGATTTAGTCCTGCTTGATGTCTCCGCAGTACTGTTATGAATCCGTTCAATCGCTTTCCTCTATGAACCCCAATGTAAGCTTAATAGAATGCTATGTAGAATAATGGAAAAATAGTAAGTAGATGTTTGTTATAATTATATAAGATTACATAGTTACTAGGTATTGCTATCTCATCATTGCTTGTCTGAATCTGATTAATCTCTTTCCGCAAAGAATGCCATTGTAAACTGATTAGAATTAAACAGAGAATTTTAGAAAAACACTTAGTGAATGTTTTTTATGGTTACCTTGAATTACATAGATGTAGTCCTAATTTATATCTCTGCAGTTATGGTTGCCTTGAATTACCTAGATTTTGTCCTGCTTCATTTCTCCACAGTACTCTTATGAATCTGTTCAGTTTGTTTCCACTATGAACACCAATGTAAGCTTAATAGAATGCTATGTAGAATAATGGAAAAACAGTAAGTAGATGTTTGTTATAATTAGCGATAATTAGCGATTTTCCACTATGAACACCAATGTAAGCATAAAAGAATGCTACGTAGAATTATGGAAAATCAGTAAGTAGATGTTTGTTATAATTATATAAGATTACATAGTTACGAGGTATTGCTATCTCGTCATTATTTGTATGAATCGGATCAATCTCTTTCCATAAAGAATGCCATTGTAAACTGATTAGAATTAAATGGAGAATTTTAGAAAAACACGTACCAAATGTTTCTTATGGTTACCTTGAAATACATAGATTTAGTCCTCCTTGATTTCTCCGCAGTACTCTTATGAATCCGTTCAATCGCTTTCCACTATGAACACCAATGAAAGCATAATAGAATGCTATGTAGAATTATGGAAAAACAGTAAGTAGATGTTTGTTATAATTATATAAGATTACATAGTTACTAGATATTGCTATATCGTCATTGCTTGTATGAATCCGATCAATCTCTTTCCACAAAGAATGCCATCGTAAACTGATTAGAATTATACGGAGAATTTTAGAAAAACACTTAGCGAATGTTTTTTATAGTTACCTTGAATTACATAGATTTAGTCCTAATTTATATCTCTGCAGTTCTGTTATGAATCCGTTCAATCACTTTCCACTATGAACACCAATGTAAGCTTAATAGAATGCTACGTAGAATTATGGAAAAACAGTAAGTAGATGTTTGTTATAATTATATAAAATTACATAGTTACTAGGTATTGCTATCTCATCATTGCTTGTATGAATCCGATCATTCTCTTTTTACAAAGAATCCCATCATAAACTGATTAGAATTAAACGGAGAATTTTACAAAAATACTTAGCGAATGTTTGTTATGGTTACCTTGAATTACATAGATTTAGTCCTGCTTTATATCTCCACAGTGCTGGCATGAATCCGTTCAATCGCTTTTCACTATGAACACAAATGAAAGCATAATAGAATGCTACGTAGAATTATGACACATATAACATATGTATGACAACACTTCTGTCCTCTGTCATATGCTTTCCAATTTGATGAGGGAAAAGGCCCAGCCACACCCCACATTCCACATGTATATGGGAGGACTCATGGATGGATTCTCCTTTTGCATCTCATTCCATTAGTCTCCAAAACTACCTTTGTTTGCTGGCTTCGTGTATGTATCACTTTTCTCCCCAATGAAAGCAAAGGGGCTGACATCATTCTCCTATCCTCCACTTTTATGCTCACAGAAACCCTGCAAGGTGGGTTAAGCGGAGAGTGCATGACTGTCCTGAGGTCACAGAGCAAGCTTCCATGGCAGTCAGGATTTGAACCTAGGTTTACTAGATCCTAATGTAATATTCCAACCACTACACCATACTGGTTTGCATGTCCTGGCGAGCCAAGAGTACAGCATGTAGAACAAGGTTGTGCGACTTCCCTAAGCCTTTCTGCATCTTTGGCATCATGACACAGCATGGTGGCTGCAACCAATAAAACTGCTTCCACAAAACAACTGCTGCAGGGGCAAAGCCAGCAAAAGAATGGATGCCATGTTTTACCTTCAGTCGCACAGAGAATATCCTTGTACTGTTGGAGGCAGCTGCTGCCAAAGCGACATCTAGCAAAATCCACACAGTCAATCAAATGTACAACAACCAATCAGAAGCCAAGCTGGGCACAGTTTGCCACCTGATTAAAAAAAAAAACACTCCACTGTTACCAGGCTCCTGGGCACCATGGCACCTATAGGCATCACGAGTTTGGAGACTCCTGCTTTAGAAGGCTGTATTAAAGAAGACCCTTGAGAGAAGACCCTGCAAGAAGATCCAGTCAGTTAGTCCTAAGGGAAATCAACCCAGACTGTTCCCTGGAAGGTAAGATGCTGAAGCTGAAACTCAAATCCTTTGGCCACCAAATGAGAAGGGAGCGCTCCCTGGAGAAGACCTGATGCTGGGAAAGACAGAAGGCAAAAGAAGAAGGGGATGGCAAAAGATGAGATGGCTGGACAGCGTTACTGATGTAACAAACACGAATTTGAGCAGACTTCAGAAAACCATAAACAGTTGTGATTGCACCTACGCTAATGAGTACAAGACAAACTCACCCCTAAACAACAAACTGTCCCCCTTAAACCATTTACAGTTGAATTAATGTAAGCTTTTCATTATTAATGAAAATAATTATTAATGAAAAGTCCTATGAAGAAAGGTTGAAGGAGCTGGGCATGTTTAACCTGGAGAGGTGGCTGAGAGGTGATATGATCACCATCTTCAAGTTCTTGAAAGGCTGTCATATGGAAGATGGTGTGGAATTGTTTTCTGTGGCCCCGGAAGGTAGGACCAGAACCAGAACTGGTTGAGATTGAATCAAAAGTGGTTTTGGCTCAATATCAGGAAGAATTTCCTGACAGTTAGCGATTTCTCAGTGGAACAGGCTTCCTCCTCGGGAGGTGGTGGGCTCTCCTTCCTTGGAGGTGTTTAAACAGAGGCTAGATGGCCATCTGACAGCAATGAAGATCCTGTTAGGAGGTGTTTGTGAGTTTCCTGCATTGTGCAGGGGGTTGGACTAGATGACCCTGGAGGTCCCTTTCAACTCTATGATTCCATTATTCTAATTTGGTGGCTTCTGTCTAGTGAGCAAGATGTGGAGGGCGGGGCGACGCGGAGCATGGTGGACGCTTAAGGAAAGCTCTCCCGACGATCAGTCCCGTTACCGCGATCCCGCTCCCTTTACCTTCAACCCGAACACCTGGGCATGGGCAGGAAAAGCACTGGGGGACCCAGAGCAGCAGCTAAAACCTTCTTAAAAGACCAGAGGACCCTTACCTTCCCTTTGGTAAGTCCGGAAACGTCAGACGCTTCCCCCCGATTTGCAGCGCCACAGACAATGGCGTCGGAAGCCCCCCCCAACTCTATTGAAAGCCCTCTTCTAACCACCCAAACGTTCCATGAAGTGATGGCTCGTTTGGAAGAGACCCTGGGTGATAAGATTTCTAAAGCCATCGCCCCCATTCAGTCCGAACTAAAAAAACTAAACGAAACCATTTTGGCGGTCTCTCAAACGGCTGATACCGTGTTTGAAATGGCGTCTAAGGCTCAAGAAGCTATTGAGGACCTGCAGCATTCTAACACATGGCTCCATGAGAAACTTTTGTTTTTTGATAATAAACTGAGAGCCTCTAACCTGAAATTAAGAGGGGTGCCGGAACAAGCTGAGGAAAATAAAGAATTGAGAATTTTTATTGCTAATTGGCTTGCCTCAGCCCTCAACCTCCAAGATGGCGTTGCTCCATTCATTGACACGGCCTATCGTGCTCTGTTTTAATGTTTTAACTGCTTAAATTATTTAATTGTTTTACATTTGAAATTGTTTACTTTTAAGTTTGATGAATTGTTGGAAGCCGCCCTGAGCCATCCGTGGGAAGGGCGGGATATAAATCCCAAATAAATAAATAAAATAAATAAAATATCGTCTGGGCTCCCTGCAACCAAATTCCAAAGATTTCCCTCGTGATATTCTGATTGTGGTCCCCGACTCCAGAACCAGAACCTCAATTTACCGGAAAGCCCGTTCTGAAGAAAGCCTGCTCTTCAAAGGTAGAAAAATTTTGGTCTTGGCTGACTTGTCTCCAGAAACTTTAACACAGAAAAGAAATGAAGCCCATTCTCAACCTACTTTCAGAACATAAGATCCGCTTTCGGTGGTCTTCTCCTACACAAATCTCTTTGGTTCACCAAGGTCAACGCTTGTCTGCTTCTGACTATGCTTCCGGCTGTGATCTACTTAAGCAACTTAAAATTGACACTCCTCAAGCCCCTGTCCTGAATCAGTCCACCTCACCTCACCCACTTCGCCCATCTAACCTACCTTTCTCTTTCAGGCCAAGGAAACGACATTAAGTAAATTGAACATTCAGTCTTTGCTCCATGCCTTGTTCATTCCACTGTTTTATACTGCTGGTTGTTTATATCTGTCTGTACTTATTCTTACTGCCAAGGGTTCGGATCAGTTTAATCCTCTGCCTTATCACACTAGGGACTGTTGGGAGGTCCCTTCCTTTTTGCTCTCCTTTTCTTGTTCAATTCAAATTCCTACATTGAGTTCCATTGTCTCTATTTAGTGGCAATGAACGGCTCTGTTGTGTTTGTGTTGTTCTGGTTGTTATTATTGTTTTTGTTTTTTCTCAGGGAAAAAGATCACCATTCGTTTGTGACTACAACATGGTTGTTTCAGTTAGCCCTTGCTACTCTCAATTGTTACGACTATATTGTCTGTACTACTAGTTTACTCGCCAGTCCACTCCTTCTCCTAACTTCATGGTTTCGATTCTTCCCCCACGTTCGGTGGACTGGTTTGTACCATCTTATTGTTAGACTGTTAATTTTGATTTATCCTCAGTTTGTGATCTTCTATATTTGTACCTTGCACTCATCAGGTATGCTATTTGCTACTACGATTTTTTTTGCAGCTCCACACTTACGACCTTTGACCTTACACCACTAGTATTGGAAGGCGTTAACTTTGATAATTTAATTTTCCACCTTTATGTATTAGGATTGGGTGGCATCTCTTTAAGACCCCCACCCCATGGGCTGTACTCTACACTCACAACTACTTATTAAGCCAAAGATATGGCAGATCTGAAATTAATTTCTCTTAACTGTAGAGGCCTCAACAATATTATTAAAGCCAAAAAGTTCTCCTCAGCCCTATCTAAATTACATCCTGACCTCCTTTTTTTGCAGGAGACTCGCATTAAATCAGCAAACACCACTATTTTTCGTTCTAAATGGTTCCAGTCACAATACGTCGCAGCTGGGACATCAAAGTCACGTGGCATGGCTATTCTACTTTCTAAACGCATCAGGTTTGTGTTTTCGGCCCAGGAAATTGACCCTCAAGGCAGATACATATTCATAAAAGGTACGCTCAACAACTCTCCTCTCACCCTAGTCTCTCTTTACGCCCCCAACACTGCTCAGCTCACTTTTATCAGAGAAACACTATCTAAACTGGCCCTTTTTCAAGAGGGTGCAGTTATCATTGGGGGGGACTTTAACTATATTGTTGACCCTCTGTGGGATAGGTCCTATAAACTACACCCTCCCCCAGCTGTTACTTCACATCCTCTACAAGCCATTTTGCAAAATTTCGACCTATGTGACATCTGGAGAATCAAAAACCCAGGTGTCAAAGACTACACCTATTTCTCAGCTGTACACAACATTTTTACTAGAATAGATTATTTCTTTATTTCCCCCTCTTTAGTAAACCATATTACTCATGCTAACATAGGGCTTAGAACACTTTCAGACCATGCCTGGTTGGAGTGCTCCTTAAACTTGACTCCGCTGGAAAAACCCATATATGATTGATCTTTGAACAAAACACTTTTATTGAACGAAGAAACATGCACACACATAATAATAATAATTTTATTCTTATACCCCGCCCTCCCCCGCCAAAGGCGGGGGATCAAGAGATTAGATCAAGAGATTAAATTTTATTTTGAAAACAACTCTGATTGTGGTGTCTCTCAAGACATCGTCTGGGACGCTATGAAAGCGGTCATCCGAGGCAAATGCATCTCTCTGAGCTCGGCCTACAAGAAAAGGAAAGCAGTACTTAGACAATCCATCCTCGACAACATCAACGGCCTAGAGCAAAAACACAAACTAACGTGTTCTAAAAAATTTTTTCATAAACTTTTACTTGAAAGGAAAAAATTGGACTTAATGGAAACATCCACTATTAGGAAAAATTTACTTTTTTAAAAACAGAGATATTGGCACAACCACCCTCGGGCTTTAAAAATGTTGTCCTGGAAATTAGCGAAAGACTGATCTATTCCATAAAAGACCCTCTCGGTAATGTACACTCCACCAATCCTAAAATCTTACAAATTTTTCATCAATATTTCAGTCAGCTTTATGCTTCATCCAACCCTCCTTCTACTTTAGTTGAAAATTTTTCATGTGAGCAAAACACAGTCAGTCACCTCTCTCCTGACCACCAACTTTTTTTGGACTCTCCAATCACCCCTCTGGAATTAGCAGCAGCCATCAAAGCTTCTAAACCCAACAAAACCCCAGGTAGGGATGGTTTACCCTCGGAATTTTATAAAAAAATTTGGGCCCTCCCTCACACCCTATCTTACTTTAGTATGCAATTCTATTATGGAATCAGGTTGTATGCCTCCTTCTTGGTCTCAGGCAAAGATAATTCTCATCCCTAAAAGGGATAGAGACCCACTTAACACTAAGTCATATCGCCCTATATCCTTACTCAACACTGATTACAAATTATTTGCCTCAGTTATGACCGCTAGGCTAAACTGCATAATTGGCCATTATATCCACCCCAATCAATCAGGTTTTATTCCAAACCGCGATATTACCGACAACACAAGACTAACTATAAACTTGATTCAATACTGTTCCTACCAACCCTATGAATCTTGCCTCCTTGCCCTTGACATTGAAAAGGCTTTTGACACGGTTGAGCCCCAATTCCTACTTAAGGTTCTACACCACATGGGCTTTGGACCGAAATTTATGACAATCATAAGATCACTCTACTCTAGCCCTTCTGCCCTTCTCCACATCAATGGTCAACATACACCCACTTTCCTCCTGGAAAGAGGAACACGCCAAGGCTGTCCCCTTTCGCCTTTGCTCTTTGCCTTGGTAATAGAACCTCTAGCGAACAAAATACGACCATCTCCTGAGGTCCAGGGCATTGTAGTCCAAGACTCCACCTTCAAAATCAGCCTATTCGCAGATGACATAGTTCTTTACATTTCTAACCCTCTACAATCTCTGCCTATTATTTCTAGTCTCTTATCTGACTTTGCTAGGGTATCTGGTCTTTGTGTCAATACTTCCAAGTCAATCCTCTACCCTGTCAACTTACTCCCTTCATCCACAACGGCTATAGCTTCTAACTATCCATTCCATTGGGTTAACACTTCATGGTCATATTTGGGTCTGAAATTCCCACTAAATCTCCCTGACCTTTTGCAGGCAAACTATACCACCACTATGTCAGAAATCTCCAAAACCCTAAAACAATGGGACAAATTACAACTATCTTGGCTAGAAAGAATCCAAGTCGTCAAATCTTTCATCTTCCCGAGACTTTTATATTTGTTTCGGGCTCTCCCAATAACGATACCCCAATCCACCCTAAACTCCTGGCAGCACACATTGACTGTTTTCATCTGGAGCTACAAAAAAGCCAGGATAAAGTTAACCACTATATGTAGGTCCAAGGTAAAAGGTGGTATGGCTGTCCCAGACATTACACGCTATTATAAAGCAACCATTTTATCTCAATTGGTTAAACTACTTTACCACCACCCTCCACCCCCTTGGATGCTTATAGAAGAAGCCCACTTTTCTCCCCTTAAATATTATGAGTTACTTTGGCTTAAGAAATCCGAGAGACCACCTTGGCACTTTGTAAATCCCTTTCGTAACGCCCTCTTATCTGTCTGGGACACGGAACGCTTTTATTTAGCTCCAAGTTATTCTATTATTTCTTCCTTCATAGGTCAGAAATGGTTTCCCCCAGCTCAACTTCCCTCTTCTTTTAAAATCTGGAGAAGCTCCTCAAGAGTTTATCTTTTTGATCTTCTCTCTACTTCAAGACAAGTTTTATCTAAAGACAAACTAGATCAAAAAATGACTACACCCTCCCCTTGGTTTGAATATTTTCAAGTTAGGCACCTGCTCCAAGACCGCAAAGTGAGCCAATCTCTTTCCCGTCCTTCGACAGACTTCGAGCTTCTGATCTTACATCTCCCTAAAAGCAAAAACAATACAAAAGGCCTTATCTCACGGCTCTATCAAATTCTCCTATCCAAACTAGAAAGCTCTCCACCCTCTTACACCGTCCACTGGCAAAAGGACTGTAACATCACTATCTCCCCAGCACAGTGGGATTCCATCTGGGCCAGTGAGACACTACAATCCAAAATCATAAACATCTCACAACAAAACTACAAACTAATTGCTCGCTGGTACCATACACCTCATCGACTCTCTCACATTTTGCCCCATGGTTCCTCAGACTGCTGGAGAAATTGCGGTCTTAAGGCTTCCTACATTCATTGTTGGTGGGACTGCCCTAAACTGAAACCTTTCTGGCTATTAATTTGTGCTCACATTTCTTCATTGACAAATGTACTAGTCCCCATTACTCCGGAGGTAATACTCCTCAATTACTGGTCAGGTTTACAGATCACCTCTTCCAAAAAATCTTTAATTATTAAATTATTATCAGCAGCAAAAACGTTGATTGCACAAACCTGGAAAAGTTCAATTAGCCCGTCACTTGATTCCTGGTTCCTCAAGATCTGGGAACACATTGCAATGGACAAAATTCAAGCCGCCTTAGACCAGACAGATCCCCTTCAGGCTCACACCAACTATGTCGCAGTATGGCTACCTATTCTGGAAAAACTAGATAGTGACCCGTTCTACATTAATTCTCTTACCAAGAATACAATGTATAAAGATCTCTTGTTGTTCTAATTCTCTATTTGCAATAACCTTTCTTTTAGGTCATTCAACGTCTTAATACATTCAGCATGTCCTGGGTTTATCATTTTCTTTTTCCCATAAGTTTTGTGGTTATGTTGTTAATTGACCTGTTGCTCCCTTTGTATTTCCGTGGATCATACCCTGGTACCCTCTGTGGCACGCCACTGTTAATCTACGCCATGTTCTGATACAAATCGATTTTCGCTATGGCTGTTTTTTTACCATATGTCTGTATGATCCTCCTTATTTCAATAAAATTATTGAACTTAAAAAAAAAATAGTGAGCAAGATCTTTTGAAGTCAAAGATAAGACCATTACAATATCTGCCTTGGATAGTTTTGCAACTTGGTGGCATCAGAAAGTTCAGAATGCAGTTATTTACAGTGAAAGGTATGGACATGATTTTGATTTCTCATGTTACTGTGGTGTCCATGGTAAGGTAGAAACATTACAGATATTTTTTTGTTTGGTCATCCTGTAGACATTGTTGTGATGTCATAATGCACAAGCCTCAAAGTATTTGAAGCAGTGTTTGGCATCTTGGCAGTGTTCTGAGGTTTTCGTGGGTTATTCTGCGGTCATGGACGTGCTGTGTGATGTGAAAGAAACCTCAGGGGGACCATGCATGATGAGCACAACTATTCAAAAATGAAAAGTCACAGAATTCATGAAGAGTAAGTGTTTCAAAGTATGTAAGCACACTGTGACAGCATGCAAGGTACTCGAAATCCAATTTGTATTTTGCAAACGCTGGACATAGACGTGACATCTGGACGGATAATGAGTGTGGTGAACAATAAAATTGTGAATGTGTGATAGTTGTTCAGCAAGCTATGACCATGGATATTACATGTGGTATAATGTCGAGTTCTCCTTGATCCAACGCAAATAACTTTAAGATCAAGAAGGATCCGCAATTCAAAACCATATTTTGGCTCCTTGGTACCGGCACAAAGCCATGGACCTGTAATTCCTGTGGTGCAAGGTCTGCCAAAAATTATGGTGGAATCCAACGCAAAAATCATGTGGATCCATGAGGATCCGTGGTCCAATACCAAGTTTTTGTTCCATGGTGCTGCCACAAAGCCATGGAGCCATGATTTTTGTGGTAGATGCTCTGCCCATGGACATGATATGTGATTGCATAGTGAGCTTGGGGGGATTCAACACGAAAATCATGGGAATCCATGAGGATCCATGGGTCATAACCAAGTCTTTTGTCCTTGGTGCTGCCATGAAGCTGTGGATTCACGATTTCTGTGGTGCAAACACTGCCCATGGACATGATAAGTGACTGGATGGAGGGTCTGGGGGATCCAAAGCAGAAATCATGTGGATCCATGAGGATCCGTGGTCCAAAATCAAGTTTTTGGTCCCTGGTGCTGCCACGAAGCCGTGGATCCACGATTTCTGTGGTGCAGACTCTGCTCATGGACATGATATGTGATTGGATTGAGGGCTTGGGGGGATCCGAAGCAGAAATCATGTGGATCCATGAGGATCCGTGGTTCAAAACCAAGTTTTTAGTCCCTGGCGCTGCCACAAAACCGTGGATCCATGATTTCTGTGGTGTAAACTGTGCCCATGGACATGATATGTGACTGGATGGAGGGCTTGGAGGGATCTGAAGCAAAAGTCACGTGGATCCATGAGGATCCGTGGTCCAAAAGCAATTTTTTTGGTCCCTGGCGCTGTCACGAAGCCGTGGATCCACGATTTCTGTGGTGCAACATCTGCCCATGGACATGAAATGTGATTGGCTGGTTATCTTGGGGTGGCCCAAAGCAAAAATCATGAGGATCCACGAGGATCCGTGGTTTGGAAACATGTTTTTTCAGTGCTGTGGTGCCACAAATTCGTGGAGGCATGATTTTCTGGTGCAGCCTATAGTCTAAGAGAGGATCTACAACTTGATGGTGGTTTGATTTCATTTCACCATAAAAATCATATGAATTCATGAGGATCCGTGCTTTGGAACCCAGTTTTTGCACTGCTGAGGTGCCACGAATTCATGGAGGCATGATTTTTGTGGTCCTGCCTATAGTTTGACAGGATCTATAGAATTACAGCGGTTTGATTTCATTTCAATGTAAAAATCATATTAATTCATGAAGATCCGTGTAGATCCGACTTTTACCCAGACCCCATGCAAAGCTCTCGCAGCACACAGAGGGGTAAGATTGACAGCTGCCAGTTTCCCCAGCATTCACCGTCAGAACTCCCAATCCTGGGGCAAGAACCTGCGTCGAGCCATGCATTTGAGCGCACTGCTTTTTAATTGAACTTTGCCAGTGATGCAATTTAGGCTGGGAGGTTTGAAGACGCCTTGTCAATGTTTCTAACCGGGGGAGCGAAGTGGAGGTGCCCGGCAGCAGCGGCAAACCCCAAAAGCTGACCCCAAGGCTGCTTCCCCTCCCCCGCCCAGGGCCCTGGGCCTGGGGCGTTCTGGGCGGTTGACGGTTACGCGCCGCCCCCGCTGGAAGGGTCGCCTGTCGGGCGAGAGGAGGAGAGGCAGCTCGAGGCGGCAGGCTGAAAAGCGGGGACGGATTGCCAAAGGGAAGCGAGAGTCTCAGTGGGGAAAGGTAGCCTTAAGCAAAAACAGAAGCGCAGCTTCTTCCTTGGCCCTGGTCGGGCTGCAAGAGTTCCCCCCCATCGAAGACACCATTGATCGTGCCCAGGGTCTAAGTCTACCAACGGAGATATCGGAGGGGGGGGCGGGGTGTTTCTCTCCGCGTTTGCTACCTGTAGGATGCTGGTTCGAAGGCTGCGCATTTTTGTCCAACTCGGTCAAACCCCGTGTTTGTGGGAACCAAAACAGCTCCCAGAGGAAAGGCCAGCCTGGCCCAGGGGACTGAGATCAGCTGGGAAAATCGTGCTGCCTGAATGAAAGAAGTAAGCAAAGTTGTGGCGGAGGGTCAGATTTCAGACCAAGAAGGTTTTATTCACACCTCCCCCCTCCCAGCGGGTTCCAGTTTTATACTTAAATTTATACAGGGGTCATTTCGTAGAAAAAGAGGTGCCGGAGCTCATTAGCCAGTTTGGTGCAGTGGTTAAGTGCACAGACTCTTATCTGGGAGAACCAGGTTTGATCCCGCACTCTCCTCCACTTACAGCTGCTTACAGCCTTGGGTCAGCCTTAGCTCTTGTAGGAGTTGTCCTTGAAAGGGCAGCTGCTGTAAGAGCTCTTTCAGCCCCACCCACCTCACAGGATGTCTGTTCTGGGGAGGGGGAAGGTAGAGGAGATTGTGACTGCTCTGAGACTTTGAGATTCAGAGTATAGGGTGGGATATAAATCCGATATCATCATCATCATTAGCCCAACTCCTTAACATAAGTAATTTGCCTATGCCACACACCCCTGACATCACTTTTTATGAATTATATCAGTTTAGCATCTACCTTCAAATGCTCCTTGGGCTAGAATTGTCATCAAAGCTGACTCCCAACATACTTTTAAAATTACTCTCTCCTTTGTGGCCATAGTGGCATGATGAAGATTTCCATCTGTCTGTTTTATGTGTTTTGGTTATTTCCCCGTATTTTGTGGGGAAAAACATTAGAAAGTTTGTCAAAACTTAAAGCTCACAAAATTCTCACAGGGAATTTGAACAATGGAGCTCAGAAGCAAGGCGGGTAATGGGCAGGCGGGTAAGAAAGAAAGCACAATAAAATTTAGAGGTTCTGGACCTCCGCTCCTGTGAGCTCCTGCCTAAAATGAGGCCTGAATTTATATGAAATGACTGTATTGTGCTAGGGTTGCCAACCTCCAGGTGGGGCCTAGAGATAACCTGCTTTTACAACTGATCTCCAGTTGAAGGGTGGACTCTATGGTATTGTACCATGTTGAGGCCCCTCTCCTCCCCAAATCTCGTCCTCTCCCAGATCCACCCCCAAAATCTCCAGGTATTTTCCAACACCGACCTGGCTATCCTAGGCAACTAAAATCGATATATCAGCAGTATATGAACATTGTGTAACTGGGCTGGGACAGTATGTGCTTTTGGGTTTGTGTGGAGTCATGGCTGCCAAGATCGACAAGGAGATTGACAACAGGCTGGCAAAGGCAAACCATGCATTTGGCCGACTGCACAAAAGAGTGTGGAGCAACAAGCATCTGAAAAAAGGCACAAAGATCAATGTTTACAAAGCGGTTGTGATGACAACCCTCATCTATGGCTCCGAATCGTGGGTTTTATACCGTCATCACCTGCGACTCCTTGAGCGCTTTCATCAGCGCTGCCTTCGCACCATCCTCAACATCCACTGGAGTGACTTTGTGACCAACACTGAAGTCCTCAAGCGGGCAGAGGTTACCAGCATCGAGGCACTGCTGTTGAAGACGCAGCTGCGCTGGGCAGGGCATATTTCTAGGATGGAAAACCACCGCCTTCCCAAGATTGCCCTGTATGGCGAACTCTCCACCGGCCATCGAAATAGAGGGGCACCAAAGAAGAGGTACAAGGACTCCTTGAAGAAATCCCTTAGCACCTGTCACATCAACCATCACCAGTGGTCTGACCTAGCCTCAGATCGCAAAGCATGGAGGCACACCATCCACCAGGCTGTCTCTTCCTTTGAGAACGCACGCATAGCTGGTCTTGAGGACAAAAGGAGATTGAGGAAGAATCGCACTGCTACAGGACCAACCCTAAATCAGACTTTTCCCTGCAGCCGCTGTGGCCGGACCTGCCTGTCCCACATTGGTCTTGTCAGCCACCAGCGAGCCTGCAGCAAACGTGGACTATTGCACCCTTCTTAAATCTTCGTTCGCGAAGCCAAGCCGAGAGAGAGGGAGTCATGGCTGTATATCTCTTTAATAGCAGTGTGGTTTTGAAAAAGGCCATTTGTATACTCTTGGGCTATATATGTAGGAAAGATATTTTTCTATGGTATAGTTATTATATACAAAATTATAAAAATCTAAAAAATCATCACACAGCCATATTGTTATAGTGCTTTGTTTTGATTTGCATGGTGGGTTTTGGTTTTCTCATTTGTCAGTGTTGGCATGGATGCTAGCCAGTAGATACTAGTATCCATAACTAGGGTTGCCAGCTTTGGGTTGGGAAATACCTGGAGATTTTAGGGGTGGAGTTTGGGGAGGTGATGGAGCACAGCAGGGTACAATGCCATAGTGTCTACCCTCCAAAGCAGCCATTTTCTCCAGGGGAACTGACCTCAATTGTTTGGAAAACAATTGGAATAATAGGATGGCAACCCTACCCATAATGCAATTGGCATAAGAGGAGAAATCTGCTTATTGCACTATTCCCCCCCTTTCGAAAATTGCATACATTGTATCTATCTGTCCCCTCCCAGCTCTGCTCTATATGGGCTGAGATTCATATTTACCAGCCACTAGCTGATGGTGGGAAGGTTTACTGATTTTGCTGACACAAATTCCACTGTTTGTGAAGTGTACCCCAATGGACAGATCCACACTGCTTTGTCTGCTCTCTTATTTGCACAAACCAGTTTATCCCAGTTTATCCCAAATTTCTATGGGAATTTATTCATACATGGGCACAAAAAGGGAACCTGCATCAAGACAGGATTGCCAGGTCCAACTCAGGAAATAATTGGGGACTTTGGAGGAGGAGCCTGGAGACTTTCCCACTCCCTAAAATAAATAAATAAAAATACAGCAGTGCAGTTCACCTGAATACAGTCTTCATTTCCTCATCCTCTTTTTTGCCTTCAAAGGATTCCCCTGCATCTCCATTTCTATACTACAACAGGTCCCTTGTTAGCGTTTGGTAGCATTGCCAAGCATGGCTTTATTACAGGATACAACACTTTTTTGGTAGAAAAGACCCAGCAGGAACTCATTTGCCTATTAGGCCACACTCCATGACATCACCATTGTTTCACACAGGACTTTTGTAGAAAAAAACCCAGCAGGCACTCATTTGCATATTAGGATCTGTTTAGTCATCATGGCTGGTAGCCACTTGTAGGCTTACTAATCCAGGCAGTTTCCATGGCTACAGCTTGAGGCATGTCACAAAAAGGTGCACTCCCTGTTTCCTAAGGGTCACATTGCACCAAAATTACAGGGGACCATTTGGAAGTTGGATTTGGTGGGCATGCCAAGCCTTGAAGATCTGCCTGGGTGAAAATGGGCATATTATTTGAAAACAACCAGCCACAAGACTGACTTTTGGACTATCCCTCTAATCAAGCAACTTCATCCCCCAGTGGGCTGAGTGAGAAAGGGCCCTGAGTTCTCAGATTGACCTTGAAGTCCTCCTTTTCGTTTCTCCACCACACTGAGGCAAGATGGAAGAAAAAGGCCCACAAGCGTGCCAAAAGTACTCCAGGTCTGAAAGCCAGTTTGGTGTAGTGGTTGAGTGCTCAGACTCTTATCTGGGAAAACCGGGTTTGATTCCGCACTCTTGCACCTGCACCTGCTGATGTGACCTTGAGTCAGTCACAAGTTCTCGCAGAGCAGTTCCTCTCAAGAGCAGTTCCAGTTAGAGCTCTCACAGCTCCACCTACCTCACAGGGTGTCTGATGTGGGGAGGAGAAGGAGATTGCCAGCCGCTTGGAGACTCCTTCAGGTAGTGAAGGGTGGGGTATAAATACAATCTCCTTCTCCTTGTCCACCTCCTCCCCCTGCTCCTCCTTTTCTCCTCCTCCCCTTGCTCCTTCGCCTCTATCTCCCCTCCTCCTCCTCCCCCTCCTCCTCCTTCTCTTCTCCTCCTCCCAGTAGCGGACTGGCCAGGGTGTCAGCTTGCCCGATGGCAGGTGGCCCTGTGGGCCCCTGATGAAGCGAGCTCCCTTAAAAATTAGTTAATATGTTTAAAATGTTAATGACCTTTTAGTCGCTTGAAAATATAACAGAAGTGCCAGTATTATTACAGTAATGCAACTAATGTTTGTTTGTTTAGTAGGCTTATATTCCACCCTTTCCCAGAAACGGGCTCAGGTAGGGTGACCATAATGTCTGAAGGCCAGCCAGGGACACCTTGGAGGGGGGGAAGGTAGGGGTGCGTGTGCGCGAAGCACGCATGCGCCGCCGGAAACAGGAAGTGACGTCACTTCCGGTGATGTCATGCCACCGCCGGAAACAGGAAGTGACACCACTTCCTGTGACATCATTTCCCCGCATCACCTGCCGGAAACGGGAAGTGACATCTCTTTCCCCAAATGACATCATTTCCCCCAAATGCCACTGCCGGAAACAGGAAGTGACTTCACAGCACTTCCTGTGACGTCCCCAAAAATCCCCCAAATATCACCGCCGGAAACAATTTTGTTCTCAAATCCTGTATATACTTCATCAGTATATGGGATAAGGCACTTTCTCAACTGTGCTGCATAATGCAGCCTATTTATTTTGTCCTGTTTGCTCTGTTGGCTCTATCTGCACCACCTTCATCACTTTCGGGGTCTGGATCCCCCAGTGGGGTGGTCTCCCGACTCCCTCCGCCGGCTGTTTCTGATAGCCCTGCGCCCCCTCTTTCATTTGATATGTGTCCCGTGCGGGTGCCACCCTCCCGCCAGGAGATGCCGCAAAATGAGCCCCCTTGAGGCTTATGGCGGCAGGGCTCGGGGGAAGCGAGCTAGACTGCTGTTCTTTTGAGGGGTCATAGAGTGTTTCGAGCCCGTCCCTGTGGCATCGGTCCCATCGTTGTGGGACCCAGGGGGCCAGCGCAGCGGCACGCCAAAGCAGCCTGTCACTAATAACACAGGTCGAGATGCAGGACAGGAACCCGGAAGTGACCGACAGGCTGCTTCAGCGTGCCGCTGCGCCGGCCCCCTGGGCCCCACAACGATGGGACCGATGCCACAGGGACGGGCTCGAAACACTCTATGACCCCTCAAAAGAATCAGTGCTTGGGTCCACCAAAGTCAGTATTGTCTACTCCAGTCACAAACACAAAGCTCCCTTACACTGAATCAGTGCTTGGGTCCACCAAAGTCAGTATTGTCCACTCCAGTCACAAACACAAAGCTCCCTTACACTGAATCAGTGCTTGGGTCCACCAAAGTCAGTATTGTCACATAAGAACATAAGAGAAGCCCTGTTGGATCAGGCCAGTGGCCCATCCAGTCCAACACTCTGCGTCACATAAGAACATAAGAGAAGCCCTGTTAGATCAGGCCAGTGGCCCATCCAGTCCAACACTCTGTGTCACATAAGAACATAAGAGAAGCCCTGTTGGATCAGGCCAATGGCCCATCCAGTCCAACACTCTGTGTCACATAAGAACATAAGAGAAGCCCTGTTGGATCAGGCCAGTGGCCCATCCAGTCTAACACTCTGTGTCACATAAGAACATAAGAGAAGCCCTGTTGGATCAGGCCAGTGGCCCATCCAGTCCAACACACTGTGTCACATAAGAACATAAGTCTCTGGAGGGCCTCCAGCGACCAGCGGAGGCCGCGGAGAGGCCTTCGCTGGTCGGCGCTGGTCGCCGGAGGCCCTCCAGAGTCTCTGGAGGGCCTCCCGGGACCAGCGCCGGCGCCTCCGCGGCCTCCGCTGGTCGCTGGAGGCCCTCCAGAGTCTCTGGAGGGACTCCAGCGACCAGCGGAGGCCACGGAGAGGCCTTCGCTGGTCGGCGCTGGTCGCCGGAGGCCCTCCAGAGTCTCTGGAGGGCCTCCCGGGACCAGCGCCGGCGCCTCCGCGGCCTCTCCGCGGCCTCCGCTGGTTGCTGGAGGCCCTCCAGAGTCTCTGGAGGGCCTCCAGAGACCAGCGGAGGCCGCGGAGAGGCCTCCGCCACCGCGCCCCGCGCGCGGGCGGGGAAGGCGGCGAGTGAGTGAGGGATCGTCCCTGCACGTGCGCAGGAGCCCTGCGCACGCGCAGGGACGCTCCCTCCCTCACTCGCCGCCTTCCCCGCCGGCGCCCGCGGCCCACCGCCTCCGGGGCTGGCTAAACCGGGACCTCTAATGGTCCCGGTATAGCCAGCCCGGGAGGCGGGAATAGGGGGCCAGAACCGGGACATTCCCGGGTGCCCGGGACGGTCTGGCCACCCTAGGCTCAGGGCAGATCACAACCTATAAAATAAAAGTTAAAACCTACAGATCAAACTTAAAACACCACATTAAAATTAAACAGTAAAACAATGAAGCAGTAAAAAGAATGCACCACCGGCAGGAAGGGCACATCATACAAGGTAAGAAGTTATAGGCCCACATTCAGTGATGTTTAGTAGTAATAAGATAGCACTGCAGTAGGCCAGTTTGGTGTGGAGAGCCAGTTTGGTGTGGTGGTTAAGTGTGCGGACTCTTATCTGGGAGAACCGGGTTTGATTCCCCACTCCTCCACTTGCACCTGCTAGCATGGCCTTGGGTCAGCCATAGCTCTGGCAGAGGTTGTCCTTGAAACGGCAGCTGCTGTGAGAGCCCTCTCCAGCCCCACCCACCTCACAGAGTGTTTGTTTTAGGGGAGGAAGGTAAAGGAGATTGTGAGCCGCTCTGAGACTCTTCGGAGTGGAGGGCGGGATATAAATCCAATATCTTCTTCTTCTTCAATATCACCAGAGAGGCTAACTGTTGGAATAACAGGACACCCGCTGCCTCACCCATAAGCCTCACCAGTTGTATTTAGGGTTGCCAGCCTCCAGGTGGGGCCTGGGGAATCTCCCGCTTTTACAACTGATCTCCAGCTGGCAGAGATCAGCTCCCTTGGAGAAAATGCAATCTGAATTTACATTTAGTATCTACTGTATGCTGCCAGTGATGTGTACAATGTACGTACACTGTAATTACTAAAATATATATATTTATTTCGCAAAAGTTTTAATTGTACTTTATTCCCACTTATGTATTTTTTGAAAACTGTATTTATTTCTTACAATAATTAAATGATAGTGTCAAGCGTTGATATTTCTCAATAAGCAGTCTTTTGTTTTAAATCAAAGCTGTTTTATTTAAGAAATTCAGAAGCTGTACCAAGGACACAAGCCTTGGGAGTAATGGCGTATACAGAGTTACACAGTTGCTATATAGGATATCTTCAAAGGTTACATTACAGATGCATACTTGAGTCACGGGTTCAAAGCTTGCGAAACACTTTTCTTACTAAGGAATTTAGGCTACTAAAAACATCTCCCATTCTCACACTTCTCTAGCAGAAGATAAGGATTGTCTGTGTGAACCTGTGGGAGAGGCGACTTGAATAGGGTTGCCAAGTCCAATTCAAGAAATATCTGGGGACTTTGGGGGTGGAGCCAGGAGACTTTGGGGGTGGAGCCAAGATCAAGGCTATGACAAGCATAATTGAACTCCAAAGGGAGTTCTGGCCATCACATTTAAAGGGTTGGCATACCTTTTCAATTCCTTCCATAGGAAATAATGAAGGATAGGGGCACCTCCTTTTGGGGCTCATAGAATTGGACCCCCTGGTCCAATCTTTTTGATACTTGGGGGGTATTTTGGGGAGAGGCACTAGATGCTATATTGAAAATTTGGTGCATCTACCCCAAATAACAGCCGCCCCAGATACCCGTGGATCAATTCTCCATGATTTTCTATGGGAATAAATCTCCATAGGGAATAACAGAGCTCCCAGCAGACATTTCCCTCCCCTCCCCCCACTTTCTGACGACCCTGAAGCGGGGGGAGGGCCTCCAAACCGGGGGATCCCCTGCCCTCACCTGGGGATTGGTAACCCTAGACTTGAAAGTGGTACAAGCAAGGCTGTAGCATAAACATCCTTGGGCCAGATGGATTTATTACTTGCCCCATGGTCGTAAAGTAAGGGGGGAGCAGTTAAGAGCGGGAGATCTGATCTGTGTCTAAATACCCATTATGTCACAGAAATGAGCACGCTTGGCAGATAGCCTAATAGTTGTGGGTGGGCCCCCTATGTCTCCTGGCAACCAATATTTTAGACCCCGTCTGCCACTGTCTCCTCCCCCTCTTGCTCCTTCTCCTCCATCTCCTCTTCTCCTCCTCCTATACCTACTTCACCTCCTCCTCTTCCTGCTTCACCTCCTCCTCCTCTTTCTATTGCTCCCCCTACTTCTCCTGCTCAATCTTCTCCATCTCTCTTCCTCTTGCCCCTCCTCCTTCTACACCTCCATCTCCTCCTACATCACATTCTCCTCCTCCTCCTCTTTCTTCTCCTCCCTCTCTCCATCCTCTATTAAAACCCTGCCTTCTGAGTGCGCGGACTCTTCTCTGGGAAAACGGGTTTGATTTCAAACAATTCTATTAGTAACGTATGGCAATATATTCAATTTCTTATATCATTAATAACTACTTTTTAAATCCTATATATTACTTTCTACCTACCCCTCCCCCCTTTACTTGACCCCCACCGGTGTACTAAATTCAAAACATTTTAAAAGGTACCCCTAATTAATAAGAACCAAAGTTCATATCCCCCCCCCACTTATACTTAATCATTATCAAAGATTGTCCAATGTTCTTTTATTTTCCATTCTTTTTCTACGTATCTTCTGAACTTCTTCCACTCCATATCAAATACTTCTAAATCATAGTCTCTTAAAGTTCTTGTTAACTTATCCATTTCACTCCATGTCATAACTTTAACAATCCAATCCCATTTCTCTGGTATTTTTTTCTTGCTTTCACAACTGCGCATACAATGTCCTAGCAGCTGAGAGCAAATACCAGATTAAAGTTCTGTCTTCTTTTGGAATTTTTTCCATTTGTAATCCTAACAGAAAAGTCTCTGCAACTTTGTTAAATTCATATCCCAAGATCTTAGAAATCTCTTGCTGAATCATCTGCCAAAACGTTTTAGCTCTTTCACAAGTCCACCACATATGGTAGAAAGAACCTTCATGCTTTTTACATTTCCAACATCTGTCTGGCATCTTGTTATTCATCTTTGCCATTTTTTTAGGAGTTATATACCATCTGTACATCATCTTAAAACAATTTTCTTTGATATTCTGGCATGTTGAGAGTTTCATAGAGTTTTTCCACAAATATTCCCAAGTTTCCATCTGTATTTCTTTATTTACATTAATTGCCCATTTAATCATTTGAGATTTTACTACTTCATCTTCTGTAGACCATTGTAAAATTTTGAAATTAATTTATCATTGTCTCCAAGCAGAACTTTTTCCATTTCTGTTTGCTCCTTCCTTATTCCTTCAGTTTTAATATCATTCTCCACCAAGCTCTTTATTTGTTGCATTTGAAACCAATCATATTTATTATTCAACTCTTCAGCAGTTTTCAGTTCTATTTTGCCACTTTTATTTTTAACAGTTGACTATATGACAACCACTTTTCTTCCCCTATCTCAGCTGTTATTTTTATTACTTCTGCTGGTACTATCCATAACGGTCTTCTCTCATCTCCATACTTCTTATATTTCATCCATGTACTTAACAAATTATTTCTTATATAATGGTGAGAGAAAAAACCGTCCATCTTTTTTCCATAATACAAATATGCGTGCCAGCCAAATTTATTTCCGTGACCTTCCAACACTAAAAGTTTTCTGTTTAACAACGTTATCCATTCTTTTACCCACACTAAGCAAACTGCTTCCTGATATAATCTTAGATTCGGTAGTTGAAATCCACCACTTTCTTCTGCATCTGTCAAAATTTTCATTTTAATCCTTGGTTTCTTCCCGGCCCAAACAAATTCTGAAATTTTTCTTAGCCATTTATCTAATTGTTTACTATCCTTCACAACAGGAATAGTTTGGAACAAATACATTATTCTTGGTAGAATATTCATTTTAATTGCAGCTATTCTACCCAACAATGACAAATTAAGCTTGTTCCATTTTAACATGTCTTCATCCATTTTACGCCATAACTTCTCATAATTATTTTTGAACAGATCAATATTCTTCATTGTTATCTCCACCCCCAGATATTTTACCTTGGAGGTGACTTTGCAGCCCGTTAGTTTCTGCAATTCTTGTTGTTTATTTATCTGCATATTTTTACACAGTATTTTGGATTTTTCTCTATTAATACAAAGTCCCGCCAACTCCCTATATTCTTGTATTTTAGCTAACAACAAAGGTGTAACTTGTATGGGGTTTTCATTTATAAACATTATATCATCAGCAAAAGCTCTGTATTTGTAAGTAAATCCTTTTATTCTTAATCCTTCTGTATCTTTTTCTTCTTGTATCTGCATCAATAATATTTCAAGAGTCATTATAAACAACAATGGTGAAAGTGGACAACCTTGTCTAGTACCTTTGCTGATTTTCATATCTTCTATAAGATCTGCATTTATACATAACTTTGCACTTTGTTCAGAATATATTGCTTTTATCATTCTTATAAAGATTTCTCCAAGCTCCATTTTTTTCTATTACTGCAAACATAAAGTCCCAGTTTAAATTGTCAAATGCTTTCTCTGCAACTGCAAAGAATAATGCTACTTCTTTTTCTGGATGTCTTTCTTAATATTCTACAATATTTACAACAGTTCTAATATTGTCTCTTATTTGCCTTTTGGGAAGAAAACCTGCTTGATCTTCCTTTATAAAATTTATCAAACGCCATTCTGCAAGGATTCTTGTATAAATTTTATAGTCATTATTTATTAGTGAAATTGGTCTATAATTTTTTACATTCGTGACATCTCTATCTTCCTTAGGTATCAACGAAATAACAGCTTCCTTCCATGTGTTTGGTATTTTCCCTTTCATTCTTATCGTATTCATCAACTTCTGCAACTTTGGTATTAATTCCTCTTTGTAGATTTTAAAAAATTTAGTTGTATATCCATCTGGCCCATTTTTCATTGCGTTGATTGCTGCTTCAGTTTCTATTTTTTCAATTGGATAGTTCAAAACTTTTCGCATATTTTCAGTTAAGGGCTCTGTTTTTACCTTTTGTAAATATTCATCCATCTTCTCCTCCTTTATTTTAACACCTTTAAATAATTTGGCATAATACTTTAAAATTCTCTTTTTATTCCCTCTTGGGTAACCACTTCTCTTCCATCTACCACAATTTTATTAATAATTTTACTTTCCCTCTTTTTTTTCAATTGCCAAGCCAAATACTTTCCCAGTTTATTTGCTCCCTCAAAGGTTTTCTGCTGCAATCTTTTCAAACTCCATTCCACTTCTTTATTTAACAAATGTCTCATTTTAGTTTGTAATATTGTAATTTCCCTTATATTTTTCTTTTTCCCTGGCCTTTTTTTCAACTCCCCTTCTTTTTTCTTTATCTCATTTTGGATGCCCAACATCTGTTTATCTTTTACTCTTTTGTCCTTATTATTCAAAGTAATCAACATTCTTCTCATTACTGCTTTATAAGCATCCCAGACCATCTGGAAATCTATGTCCTCTTTGTCATTCATTTGGAAAAAGGCTTTAGTTTCATTTTCTAGATATGTCACTGTTTCTTTATTCTATAGCAAATCTTCATTCAATCTCCATCTTCTCAACTTCTTGGACAATTTTGTAATCTACATTATTGGGTTATGGTCAGCCCCAATTTTAGGTAAAATCTCTATTTTCCTTGTTATAAAACCTAAATCTTTAGTTCCCCACAACATGTCAATTCTAGAAAAAGTTTTATATCTTGCTGAAAAAAAAGTATAGTCCCGAACTTCAGGGTTAAATTTCCTCCATATATCTTCTAGATTTTCTTGTTTAACCAATTCAAAAAAAGACTGGCAATTTTCCTTCTTTACTGTTGTTTTTTCCCCCTCCAGACCTGTCCAATGAGTTCTTAACTGTTCCATTAAAATCTCCTGTTATCAAAACTTGATCATAGGTCAGTTCATCAAGCTGTTGTATAATGTTGTAGAAGGTACAGATTACTATCTTTCACTCTGGGACTATTTAAAATTTAATGGAGTAAATGTAAAAGGTGGGAAATGAAAATCTAGAAGGCTTGGAAGAAGAGGGGGAAAAGAGGTGAAATTTGGACTTTGTAAATATAAAGGACAGTGCTAAAAAGTGGAAAGGAATTTATTGTTTGGTCTACTTGCGGTTTTGAAAAAAGAGCACCATCGTCACAGACCTGCAGCATATTCAAGCAAAACAGGAAGTACGTCAAGTATCATGAGATCGCCTTACTAGTGTGAATGAGACTTCGTGGCAAGTAAACCTGGAAGTAGTGGATGGAAAACCTACTTTAGGAATATAACACTATTGAGAAATAGCGGCAGACATTGCTTGGAGGTCAAAATTAAAATAAGGTTTTTAAAGTGTTTGGGACATTAAAAATTGTTGGAATTAACTCAGAAGAGGACAAGAAGATAAGTATTATTGGACATGTTATGTGTGTAGACTTTAGAAGTTTTTAAAAGGGGAAAAAATTGTAAGGAGCAGTAAAAAGTCGTGACTGCCATTTTGAAACATTTAAAGACTTTAAAAATAAATATCTTGATTTTGGGACCTTGGAGGACGGCGAAATTAGGCTTATTATAAAAAGCAAGTCCTACTTTTTTGAATCTGATAGTTGAATTTGAATTTGGTGAGGTCTAAATTTTCGCTGTTTTTTAAATGTCAGAACACAAGCAACCCCGTACAAGGGCTACTTCATTAGAAAAAATGCAGGACCAATTAGAAGCAATGCAGGCCAGAATGATGAGAGGTATGAGAGAGATGATAACTGAATCGAAAAAAGAAATTATTGAAGAGATTTAAAAAGATATGGAGGATCTCAGAAAGGAAACTGAGGAAACATCTAAGAAAGTGCAGGAGGTAGAAGGCAGAATGAAAGTATATGATTCCACCTTGTTGAAAATGCAAGAAAAAGTGACAATCCATGACTGCAAACTGATGGAGGCTCAGATACGTCTGAGAGGAGTACCCGAAAAGGAAGATGGTGATCTAAAAGAATATATAATAAAAATAATTGCAGAATTTTTAGAGGAAGATCCTGAAGAGAAAAAAAAACCATGTATGACTATATGTATAGAGTGAACTCACTTTATGCCAAGAAAAATAACTTACCAAGAGATGTTGTTATAAGATTTATGACAAAGGAAATGGTGGGCAGGATCATGAATAAAAACTTTGAAAAGACATTGATAGTGGGAGACAGTAGAGTAAGAATTATGAAGCAGTTGCCAAGGCAAGTGATAAATGATATAAGAACATATAAAAAAATGACAGAAAAATTAAGAGATAATGGAATAAGATTTAGATGGATAACACTTGAAGGTCTGAGCTTCGAACTTTAGGGGAAAAGAATCACAATTACAAATGCACAGGAAATGGGTAGATTTTATGAAGCAAATAAAGAATTTGCATCAAGATGGATTACAAATTATTGTCTTGGAATGTAAAGGGACTAAATTCACCTCAAAAAAGAAGGGCAACATTTCATTGGATTAAGAAACAAAACTGTAATATAATTTGTTTACAAGAAGTGCATATTAAACAAAAGGATTACAATTTTTTATGGAATAAACTATTGGGACTAGAATTTTTCTCATTGGCTGAACAGAAGAAAAGGGGAGTGATTTTTTATATTAAACAAGAATTGGAACCAAAATTAGTGTTTAAAGATAAAGATGAGAGATTTGTAGCAGAAGAAGCAATATTAAATGGAAGAAATGTTGCTATTGGGACTGGATGCGCCTAATGGTGCAAAGGATGCTTTTTTGGGAAAACCGGGTTTAATTCCCCACTCTTGCACACGCACCTACTGATGTGACCTTCAGTCAAAGTTCTCGCAGAGCTGTTCCTCTCAAGAGCAATTCTTGTTAGAGCTCTCTCAGCTCCACCTACCTCACAGGGTGTCTGATGTGGGGAGGAGGAGATTGTAAGCCGCCCAGAAACTCCTTCGGGTAGTGAATCCAATCTCCTTCTCCTAATCTTTCTACTAATCACCCTACATCTCCTTCACCCCCTTTTCCTCCTCCTCCTTCTCTACTCCTCCTCCCCTTGCTCCTTCACCTCCATCTCCACTACTCCCTGTCCTCTTCCTACTTCACCTACTCTGCCTCACCCTTGTCCTCCTCCTCCTCCTCCTCTTTCTACTTCTCTCACTACTTCTCCACCCCCTTTTCCTCCTCCTCCTTCTCTACTCCTCCTCCTCTTGCTCCTTCTCCTCAATCTCCTCTTGTTCTCCTCCTCTTTGTACTTCACAACCTCCTCGTCTTCCTTGCCTTCCTCCTACTCCTCATACTCTTTCTACTGTCCGCCTACTTCTCCTACACCATCTTCTCCTTTTTGTCTCCTCCTCGCACTCCTTTCCCTTTTTGTTCTCCTTCTCTGTCTCCTCCTTCTCCTCTTTCTTCTCCTCCCTCTCCCCTTCCTCTATTAAAACCCTGCCTTCTGCTCCTGACGGACCATTCTATCTGTGATTGAGTTCGTAGGTCAGCCACAGACAGGGCCACGTTTACCTGGTTCGTGCCCATCTGTAGGGGGTGGGCTGAATGGAGCAGTGAATGCGTGTGTGAATGCGATGGGTCGAATCGGGAACTAGTGGAGGTTCATAAATCGAAGCAGGTGGATGTGGGCTGACAGCCGCCGGTTGATGTTGGCCGACTGAAGGCAGCGGAGGAGCCTGGAGGCTGCTGGCGGAGGGAAGCTCAGGAGCCGTCCCTGCTTACCCGGTGTTTGCCTTGCAGGTTTGCCTCCCAGGGTGGATTTTGGGTGAGGTGCGCGTGAAAGCCATCGAGAGAGTCACAACGTTTCAGGCAGGTGAGCAAAGTCCCGCCCCTTCCTCCCTCCCTTCCCTTCTTTCTCTCCTGCTCCCCATTCTGCCACTCAGCCAAGGAGGCTTCGTGACCTGCCGGCTGGAGAGGATGGCCGCATCAGAAGCATTCCGGCAAGCTGGACTGGTTAGACAAAGTGAAGGAGGAGGAAGCAACAAGCCTCATTAGAGAGCTGCGAATGCTTCCCCTGATCAAGGGAGCTGGAGGTGTATTAAGTGGTCCGCCAAATGGTAGCCCAGTAGGCCCCTAGCGTTTCCCCTTCAAAACAGTTCAACTTTCAATTTCGAAGAGGAAGCTGGAAGAGGTTTTCTTGAGGACTGCGTTTGCCTAATCTGGCTTCTTATTGTCAACCCTACTGGCAAGCACACTTCTCCTCCTCCCCCTCTTCCTCCTTCTGAGGGGTGGGTTTCTATCTGCAAACGGGGGGGAGGGGTTTGCGACCATGATCAAGTTTGATTCTGCTTTATGAGGGGAGTCTTCCGTTCATAAAACATGAAGAAGAAGAGGAAAAGTCTTAATGCATTTTGCAAAAAAAGGGGAGGAGAGAGCTGCAATCCACTGGACTAGAAAGTTTTCTGTAGATTTAGATCTCTCCCTATCTCTACGCTCTACTGTTCCAGGGCATGGGAATGGGAGCGAAGGAGTCCACCGGTGGGCTGAGGGAAAATGGGGCCAGAGTTCTCAGTGTGGCCTTGAAGTCCTCCTTTTCGTTTCTCCACCAGACTGAGGCAAGGTGGCAGAAAAAGGCCCAGGAGAGAGGAGGAGGAGAGCTGATCCAAAGGCATGTGGAAGGTCAGGAGAGGCTCCAGCAGGCAAGTTCTTCCGCGAAAGCGGGAGGGCTTGCAGTGTAAGCAGGGGGTACCTGGCTACTTGAAGCCTGGCAGGATGCCAGGCCCCGAACCTCCTGATGAGGTCGGCTGGCAGAAGCTGGCAGCAGTCGGCTAGCGGGAGCGGGTTGTGCAGCGGGCAGCTAGAGGGAGGGGAGTGAAAGCGTGAGCGAATGGAATCCCGAAGGCCCGTCGCTTGAGACGGCGAGAGCCCCGGGTGCATTAGGGTCCATTAGGTCCGTGGAGCGAGGATGCCCATCCCTTCAAAGGGACAGGGCGGGTGCTCAGATGCCCATCCCTTCAAGGGGACAGGGCTGGGCTGCCCATTCCATTCCTACCGATGGACCGCGTGTGTGTAGGGGTGGGCACGAAGCGGCTCACAGACTTGGCGTTATGGCTAATTTTAGCGGGTTCCTGCTTGACGAGCCGAAGTTGGTGGCAGCCTGCCGTCACCAGCTTTCAGGAACTTTCCAGAGTCTGTGGCGGTTTGTCTTTAGAGCAGAAAGCAGGGGTTTAATGCAACTCGGAGGCTCTTCAGTCTGCTCCCTGCCCTTCGTCTTTGGCAGGGACCAGAAGGCACGGCGTGAAAAGTACTCCGAGTCTGAGAGCCAGTTTGGTGTAGCGGTTGAGTGCGCGGACTCTTCTCTGGGAAAACCGGGTTTGATTCCCCACTCCTGCACACGCACCTGCTGATGTGACCTTGAGTCAGACACAAGTTCTCGCAGAGCTGTTCCTCTCAAGAGCAGTTCCTGCTAGAGCTCTCTCAGCTCCACCTACCTCACAGGGTATCTAATGTGGGGAGGAGAAGGAGAATGTGAGCTGCTCGGAAACTCCTTCGGGTAGTGATTCCAATCTCCTTCTCCTTGTCCTCCTCCTCTTTCTACTTCTTCCCATACTTCTCCTCCACCCCCCTTTTCCTCCTCCTCCTTCTCTACTCCTCCACATCTTGCTCCTCCTCCTCCATTGCCTCTTCTTCTCCTCCTCTTCGTACTTCACCACCTCCTACTCTTCCTCTTTCTACTGTCCCCCTACTTCTCCTACTCCCTCTTCTCCTCCTTGTCTCCTCCTCCTGCTCCTTTCCCTTTTCCTTCTCCTCCGTCTCCGTCTCCTCCTTTTCCTCTTCTTCTTACTTCACCTTCTCCTCTTTCTTCTCCTCCCTCTCCCCTTCCTCTATTAAAACCCTGCCTTCTGCTCCCGACGGACCATTCTATCTGTGTAGGGGGTGGGCTGAACGGAGCGGTGAATGCGTGTGTGAATGCGATGGGTCGAATCGGGAACTAGTGGAGGTTCATAGATCGAAGCAGGTGGATGCGGGCTGACAGCCGCCGGTTGATGTTGGCCGACTGAAGGCAGCGGAGGAGCCTGGAGGCTGCCGGCGGAGGGAAGCTCAGGAGCCGTCCCTGCTTACCCGTTTTTTTCCTTGCAGGTGTGCCTCCCAGGGTGGATTTTGGGTGAGGTGCGCGTGAAAGCCATCGAGAGAGTCACGACGTTTCAGGCAGGTGAGCAAAGTCCCGCCCCTCCTTCCCTCCCTTCCCTTCTTTCTCTCCTGCTCCCCATTCTGCCACTCAGCCAAGGAGGCTTTGTGACCTGCCGGCTGGAGAGGATGGCCGCATCAGGGGCATTTCGGCAAGCTGGACTGGTTAGACAAAGTGAAGGAGGAGGAAGCAACAAGCCTCATTAGAGAGCTGCAAATGCTTCCCCTGATCAAGGGAGCTGGAGGTGTATTAAGTGGTCCGCCCAGTAGGCCCCTAGCATTTCCCCTTCAAAACAATTCATCTTCTCTTGATCTCACACCGGTAGCACCAATCCATGGACCATCTCCTTAGGAGTCTCTTCTTTGGCTATTTCCTTCTAGTCAGATGCCATCCCGTGTCCTTGCACCTTCCTGTGGCTGGGCTAAATTTGGGGTTCAATTCCAAAGCTACTTTTGGGGTCCCGGGGTTCTTTAGCAATTAGTTCCTTAGAAACCCTGGCCCTTGCCTTCAAAATCCGCTCAGACTAGAATTGAAGACATCCGAGTAAAAGCGGTTGGACCCTCCGAAGTTCCAATGAGAATGGATCTCTCCTCTCCCCAGCATTCACACACCGCTCCCCGGGAACCGTTTTGGGTTGCATTTGGTGGGCATACCAAGCCTTGAAGATCTGCCTGTGTACAAATGGGCATATTATTTGAAAAGAGCCAGCCACAAGACTGACTTTTGGACTATCCCTCTAATCAAAAACTTCATCCGCTTGGAACGCTAGAGAGGACCTTTCAGGTGGCAGCCCCCAAGGTTAGGGAATGTCCTCTCCACGAAAATGTATCTCGGCCCCTCGCTTTCAACTTCTAAGAGGAAGCTGGAAGAGGTTTTCTTGAGGACCGAGTTTGCCTAATCTGGCTTCTTATTGGCAACCCTACCGGCAAGCACACTTCTCCTCCTTCTGAGGGGTGGGTTTCTATTTGCAAACAGGGGGGGGAGGGGTTTGCTGCGACCATGATCAAGTTTGATTCTACTTTTTGAGGGGGGTCTTCCGATCATAAAAAAAGAAGAAGAAGAGGAAAACTCTTGATGCATTTTGCAAAAAAGGGGGAGGAGAGAACTGCAATCCACTGGACTAGGAAGTTTTCTGTGGATTTAGATCTCTCCCTTTCTCTACGCTCTATTCTTCCAGGGCGTGGGAATGGGAGCGAAGGAGTCCCCCGGCGGGCTGAGGGAAAATGGGTCCAGAGTTCTCAGTGTGGCCTTGAAGTCCTCCTTTTCGTTTCTCCACCAGACTGAGGCAAGGTGGCAGAAAAAGGCCCAGGAGAGAGGAGGAGGAGAGCTGATCCAAAGGCGTGCGGAAGGACGGGAGAGGCTCCAGCAGGCAAGTTCTTCCGCGAAAGCGGGAGGGCTTGCAGTGTAAGCAGGGGGTACCTGGCTACTTGAAGCCTGGCAGGATGCCAGGCCCCGAACCTCCTGATGAGGTCGGCTGGCAGAAGCTGGCAGCAGTCGGCTAGACAATACTGACTTTCGTGGACCCAAGCACTGATTCAGTGTAAGGGAGCTTTGTGTTTGTGACTGGACTAGACAATACTGACTTTGGTGGACCCAAGCACTGATTCAGTGTAAGGGAGCTTTGTGTTTGTGACTGGACTAGACAATACTGACTTTCGTGGACCCAAGCACTGATTCAGTGTAAGGGAGCTTTGTGTTTGTGTCTTCTGGTGCAATTTTGTTCTCAGATCCTGTATTTACTTCATCAGTACATGGGATAAGGCACTTTCTCAACTGTGCTGCATAATGCAGCCTATTTATTTTGTCCTGTTTGCTCTGTTGGCTCTATCTGCGCCACCTTCATCACTTTCGGGGTGTGGATCGCACCCCTACCTCCCCCCCCCCCGCCAAAGGTGTCCCTGGCTGGCCTTCAGACATTATGGCCACCCTACTCCCAGGGTGGATTTTGGGTGAGGTGCGCGTGAAAGCCATCGAGAGAGTCACGACGTTTCAGGCAGGTGAGCAAAGTCCCGCCCCTCCTTCCCTCCATTCCCTTCTTCTCTCCTGCTCCCCATTCTGCCACTCAGCCAAGGAGGCTTCGTGACCTGCCGGCTGGAGAGGATGGCCGCATCAGGGGCATTTCGGCAAGCTGGACTGGTTAGACAAAGTGAAGGAGGAAGCAACAAGCCTCATTAGAGAGCTGCGAATGCTTCCCCTGATCAAGGGAGCTGGAGGTGTATTAAGTGGTCCGCCCAGTAGGCCCCTAGCGTTTCCCCTTCAAAACAATTCAACTTCTCTTGATCTCACACCGGTAGCACCAATCCATGGACCTTCTCCTTAGGAGTCTCTTCTTTGGGTATTTCCTTCTAGTCAGATGCCATCCCGTGTCCTTGCGCCTTCCTCCGGCTGGGCTAAATTTGGGGTTCAATTCCAAAGCTACTTTTGGGGTCCCGGGGTTCTTTAGCAATTAGTTTTTTTGAAACCCTGGCCCTTGCCTTCAAAATCCGCTCAGACTAGAATTGAGGACATCCGAGTAAAAGCGGTTGGACCCTCTGAAGTTCCAATAAGAATGGATCTCTCCTCTCCCCCTCATTCACACACCGCTCCCCGGGAATCGTTTTGGGTTTCATTTGATGTGCATGCCAAGCCTTCAAGATCTGCCTGTGTACAAATGGGCATATTATTTGAAAAGAGCCAGCCACAAGACTGACTTTTGGACTATCCCTCTAATCAAGCAACTTCATCCACTTGGAACGCTAGAGAGGACCTTACAGGTGGCAGCCCCCAAGGTTAGGGATTTAGTCCTGCTTGATATCTCCGCAGTACTGTTATGAATCCGTTCAATCGCTTTCCGCTATGAACCCCAATATAAGCTTAATAGAATGCTATGTAGAATTTTGGAAAAACAGTAAGTAGATGCTTGTTATAATTCTATAAGATTACGTATTTACTAGGTGTTGCTATCTCATCAATGCTTGTATGAATCCAATCAAACTCCTTCCAGAAAGAATGCCATTGTACAATAGTTACAATTAAACCGAGAATTTTAGAAAAACACTTAGCTAATATTTGTTATGGTGACCTTGAATTACATAGATTTAGTCCTGCTTGTTGTCTCCGCAGTACTGTTATGAATCTGTTCAAAGGCTTTCCAGTATGAACCCCAATGTAAGCTTAATAGAATGCTATGTAGAATTATGGAAAAACTGTAAGTTGATGTTTGTTATAATTCTATAATATTGCGTATTTACTAGGTATTGATATCTCATCAATGCTTGTATGAATCCGATCAAACTCCTTCCACATAGAATGCCATTGTAAAATAGTTACAATTAAACCGAGAATTATAGAAAAACACTTAGTGAATGTTTGTTATGGTTTCTTTGAATTACATAGATTTAGTCCTGCTTGATATCTCCGCAGTTCTGTTATGAATCTGTTCAATGGTTTTCCAGTATGAACCCCAATGTAAGCTTAATAGAATGCTCTGTAGAATTATGGAAAAACATTAAGTAGATGTTTGTTATAATTCTATAAGTTTACGTATTTACTTGGAATTGCTATCTCATCAATGCTTGTATGAATCCGATCAAACTCCTTCCAGAAAGAATGCCATGGTAAACTGATTAGAATTAAACGGAGAATTTTAGAAAAACACTTAGCGTATGTTTGTTATGGTTACCTTGAATTACATAGATTTAGTCCTGCTTGATGTCTCCGCTGTACTTTTATGAATCCGTTCAACACTTAGCAAATGTTTGTTATGGTTACTTTGAATTACATAGATTTAGTCCTGCTTGATATCTCCGCAGTACTGTTATGAATCCTTTCAATCTCTTTCCGCTATGTACACCAATGAAAGCTTAATAGAATGCTGTGTAGAATTTTGGAAAAACAGTAAGTAGATGCTTGTTATAATTATATAAGATTACATAGTTGCTAAAAATTGCTATCTTCTCTTTGCTTGTAGGAATCCGATCAAACTCCTGCCACAAAGAATGCCATTGTAAACTGATAAGAATTAAATGGAGAATTTTAGAAAAACACTTATTGATTGTTTGTTATGGTTGCCTTGAATTACATAGATTTAGTCCTGCTTGATATCACCGCAGTACCGTTAAGAATCCGTTCAATCGCTTTCCGCTATGAACCCGAATGTAAACTTAATAGAATGCTATGTAGAATTTCGGAAAAACAGTAAGTAGATGCTTCTAATAATTATATAAGATTACATAGTTGCTAAAAATTGCTAAGAATTGCTTGATGTCTCCGCTGTACTTTTATGAATCCGTTCAATCGCTTTCTGCTATGAACCACAATGTAAGCTTAATAGAATGCGATGTAGAATAATGGAAAAACATTAAGTAGATGTTTGTTATAATTCTATAATATTACGTATTTACTAGGTCTTGCTATCTCATCAATGCTTGTATGAATCCGGTCAAACTCCTTCCAGATAGAATGCCATTGTAAAATAGTTACAATTAAACCGAGAATTTTAGAAAAACACTTAGCGAATGTTTGTTATGGTTACCTTGAATTACATAGACTTAGTCATCCATGATATTTCCGCAGCAGTGTTATGAATCCGTTCAATCGCTTTCCGCTATGAAACCCAATGTAAGCTTAATAGAATGGGATGTAGAATTATGGAAAAACATTAAGTAGATGTTTGTTATAATTCTATAAGATTACGTATTTACTAGGTATTGCTATCTCATGAATGCTTTTATGAATCCGATCAAACCCCTTCCAGATAGAATGCCACTGTACAATAGTTACAATTAAATGGAGAATTTTAGAAAAACACTTAGCGAATGTTTTTTATGGTTTCTTTTTATTACATAGATTGAGTCCTGCTTGATATCTCCACTGTACAGTTATGAAGCCGTTCAATCTCTTTCCGCTATGAACACCAATGTAAGCTTAATAGAATGCTGTGTACAATTTTGGAAAAACAGTAAGCAGATGCTTGTTATATAATATTAAATACTTGCTAAAAATTGCTATCTCCTCATTGCTTGAATGAATCCAATCAAACTCCTGCCAAAAAGATTCCCGTTGTAAACTCATTAGAATTAAACGGAGAATTTTAGAAAAACACTTAGCAAATGTTTGTTATGGTTACTTTGAATTACATAGATTTAGTCCTGCTTGATATCTCCGCAGTACTGTTCTGAATCCTTTCAATCTCTTTCCACTATGTACACCAATGAAAGCTTAATAGAATGCTGTGTAGAATTTTGGAAAAACAGTAAGTAGATGCTTGTTATAATTATATTAGATTACATAGTTGCTTAAAATTGCTTCTATGAATTTGATCAATCTCTTGCCGCAAAGAATGCCATTGTAAACTGATTAGAATTAAATAGAGAGTTTTAGAAAAACACTTATTGAATGTTTGTTATGGTTTCCTTGAATTACATAGATTTAGTCCTGCTTGATATCTCCGCAGTACCGTTAAGAATCCGTTCAATCGCTTTCCGCTATGAATCCGAAAGTAAGCTTAATAGAATGCTATTTAGAATTTCGGAAAAACAGTAAGTAGATGCTTGTAATAATTATATAAGATTACATAGTTGCTAAAAATTGCTATCTCCTCATTGCTTGTATGAATCCGATCAAACTCCTGCCACAAAGGCTAGCCATTGTGAACTGATTAGAATTAAACGGAGAATTTTAGAAAAACACTTAGCAAATGTTTGTTATGGTTACTTTGAATTACATAGATTTAGTCCTGCTTTACATCTACGCTGTACTGTCATGAATCCTTTCCATCTCTCCCCTCTATGAACACCAGTGTAAGCTTAATAGAATGCTGTGTAGAATTCTGGAAAAACAGTAAGCAGATGCTTGTTATAATTTTATTAGATTACATAGTTGCTAAAAATTGCTATCTCCTCATTGCTTCTATGAATCTGATCAAACTCCTGCCACAAAGAATGCCACTGTAAACTCATTAGAATTAAATAGAGAATTTTAGAAAAACACTTATTGAATGTTTGTTATGGTTTCCTTGAATTACATAGATTTAGTCCTGCTTGATATCTCCGCTGTATTGTTATGAATCCTTTCAATCTCTCCGCGCTATGCACACCAGTGTAAGCTTAATAGAATGCTGTGTAGAATTCTGGAAAAACAGTAAGTAGATGCTTGTTATAATTATATTAGATTACATAGTTGCTAAAAATTGCTAAGAATTGCTTCTATGAATTTGATCAATCACCTGCCGCAAAGAATGCCATTGTAAACTGATTAGAATTAAGTAGATGCTTGTTATAATTACATTAGATTACATAGTTGCTAAAAATTGCTTCTATGAATTTGATCAATCTCCTGCCGCAAAGAATGCCATTGTAAACTGATTAGAATTAAACAGAGAATTTTAGAAAAACATTAGCAAATGTTTGTTATGGTTACTTTGAATTACATAGATTTAGTCCTGCTTTACATCTCCGCTGTATTGTTATGAATCCTTTCAATCTCTCCCCGCTATGAACACCAATGTAAGCTTAATAGAATGCTGTGTAGAATTTTGGAAAAACACTAAGCAGATGCTTGTTATAATTATATTAGATGACATAGTTGCTAAAAATTGCTATCTCCTCATTGCTTCTATGAATCTGATCAAACTCCTGCCACAAAGAATGCCATTGTAAACTCATTAGAATTAAATAGAGAATTTTAGAAAAACACTTATTGAATGTGTGTTATGGTTTATTTGAATTACATAGATTTAGTCCTGCTTGATATCTCCGCTGTATTGTTATGAATCCTTTCAATCTCTCCCCGCTATGAACACCAGTGTAAGCTTAATAGAATGCTGTGTAGAATTCTGGAAAAACAGTAAGTAGATGCTTGTTATAATTACATTAGATTACATAGTTGCTAAAAATTGCTATCTCCTCATTGCTTCTATGAATCTGATCAAACTCCTGCCTCAAAGAATGCCATTGTAAACTGATTAGAATTAAATAGAGAATTTTAGAAAAACACGTATTGAATGTTTGTTATGGTTTCCTTGAATTACACAGATTTAGTCCTGCTTGATATCTCCGCAGTACCGTTAAGAATCCGTTCAATCGCTTTCCGCTATGAACCAGAATGTAAACTTAATAGAATGCTATGTAGAATTTCGGAAAAACAGTAAGTAGATGCTTCTAATAATTATATAAGATTACATAGTTGCTAAAAATTGCTATCTCCTCATTGCTTCTATGAATCTGATCAAACTCCTGCCTCAAAGAATGCCATTGTAAACTCATTAGAATTAAATAGAGAATTTTAGAAAAACACTTATTGAATTTTTGTTATAGTTTCCTTGAATTACATAGATTTAGTCCTGCTTGATATCTCCGCTGTATTGTTATGAATCCTTTCAATCTCTCCCCGCTATGAACACCAGTGTAAGCTTAATAGAATGCTGTGTAGAATTCTGGAAAAACAGTAAGTAGATGCTTCTAATAGTTATATAAGATTACATAGTTGCTAAAAATTGCTATCACCTCATTGCTTCTATGAATCCGATCAAACTCCTGCCACAAAGGTAACCATTGTGAACTGATTAGAATTAAACGGAGAATTTTAGAAAAACACTTAGCAAATGTTTGTTACGGTTACTTTGAATTAATTTAGATTTAGTCCTGCTTTATATCTCCGCTGTATTGTTATGAATCCTTTCAATCTCTTTACGCCATGAACACCAGTGTAAGCTTAATAGAATGCTGTGTAGATTTCTGGAAAAACAGTAAGTAGATGCTTGTTATAATTATATTAGATTACATAGTTGCTAAAAATTGCTATCTCCTCATTGCTTCTATGAATCTGATCAAACTCCTGCCACAAAGAATGCCATTATAAACTCATTAGAATTAAATAGAGAATTTTAGAAAAACACTTATTGAATGTTTGTTATGGTTTCTTTGAATTACATAGATTTAGTCCTGCTTGATATCTCCGCTGTATTGTTATGAATCCTTTCAATCTCTCCGCGCTATGAACACCAGTGTAAGCTTAATAGAATGCTGTGTAGAATTCTGGAAAAACAGTAAGCAGATGCTTGTTATAATTTTATTAGATTACATAGTTGCTAAAAATTGCTACCTCCTCATTGCTTCTATGAATCTGATCAAACTCCTGCCACAAAGAATGCCATTGTAAACTGATTAGAATTAAACGGAGAATTTTAGAAAAACATTAGCAAATGTTTGTTATGGTTACTTTGAATTACATAGATTTAGTCCTGCTTTACATCAACGCTGTACTGTTATGAATCCTTTCAATCTCTCCCCGCTATGAACACCAGTGTAAACTTAATAGAATGCTGTGTAGAATTTTGGAAAAACAGCAACCAGATGCTTGTTATAATTATATTAGATTACATAGTTGCTAAAAATTGCTATCTCCTCATTGCTTCTATGAATTTGATCAATCTCGTGCCGCAAAGAATGCCATTGTAAACTCATTATAATGAAACGGAGAATTTTAGGAAAACATTAGCAAATGTTTGTTATGGTTACTTTGAATTACATAGATTTAGTCCTGCTTTACTGTTATGAATCCTTTCAATCTCTCCCCGCTATGAACACCAATGTAAGCTTAATAGAATGCTGTGTAGAATTTTGGAAAAACACTAAGCAGATGCTTGTTATAATTATATTAGATGACATAGTTGCTAAAGATTGCTATCTCCTCATTGCTTCTATGAATCTGATCAAACTCCTGCCACAAAGAATGCCATTGTAAACTCATTAGAATTAAATAGAGAATTTTAGAAAAACACTTATTGAATGTGTGTTATAGTTTCCTTGAATTACATAGATTTAGTCCTGCTTGATATCTCCGCTGTATTGTTATGAATCCTTTCAATCTCTCCCCGCTATGAACACCAGTGTAAGCTTAATAGAATGCTGTGTAGAATTCTGGAAAAACAGTAAGTAGATGCTTGTTATAATTACATTAGATTTCATGGTTGCTAAAAATTGCTATCTCCTCATTGCTTCTATGAATATGATCAAACTCCTGCCACAAAGAATGCCATTGTAAACTGATTAGAATTAAATAGAGAATTTTAGAAAAACACTTATTGAATGTTTGTTATGGTTTCCTTGAATTACATAGATTTAGTCCTGCTTGATATCTCCGCAGTACCGTTAAGAATCCGTTCAATCGCTTTCCGCTATGAACCCGAATGTAAACTTAATAGAATGCTATGTAGAATTTCGGAAAAACAGTAAGTAGATGCTTGTAATAATTATGTAAGATTACATAGATGCTAAAAATTGCTATCACCTCATTGCTTGTATGAATCCGATCAAACTCCTGCCACAATGGTAACCATTGTGAACTGATTAGAATTCAACGGAGAATTTTAGAAAAACACTTAGCAAATGTTTGTTATGGTTACTTTGAATTAATTTAGATTTAGTCCTGCTTTATATCTCCGCTGTATTGTTATGAATCCTTTCAATCTCTCCCCACTATGAACACCAGTGTAAGCTTAATAGAATGCTGTGTCGAATTTTGGAAAAACAGTAAGCAGATGCTTGTTATAATTATATTAGTTTACATAGTTGCTAAAAATTGCTATCTCCTCATTGCTTCTATGAATCTGATCAAACTCCTGCCACAAAGAATGCCATTGTAAACTCATTAGAATTAAATAGAGAATTTTAGAAAAACTCTTATTGAATGTTTGTTATGGTTTCCTTGAATTACATAGATTTAGTCCTGCTTGATATCTCCGCTGTATTGTTATGAATCCTTTCAATCTCTCCGCGCTATGAACACCAGTGTAAGCTTAATAGAATGCTGTGTAGAATTCTGGAAAAACAGTAAGTAGATGCTTGTTATAATTACATTAGATTACATTGTTGCTAAAAATTGCTATCTCCTCATTGCTTCTATGAATCTGATCAAACTCCTGCCACAAAGAATGCCATTGTAAACTGATTAGAATTAAATAGAGAATTTTAGAAAAACACTTATTGAATGTTTGTTATGGTTTCCTTGAATTACATAGATTTAGTCCTGCTTGATATCTCCGCAGTACCGTTAAGAATCCGTTCAATCGCTTTCCGCTATGAACCCGAATGTAAACTTAATAGAATGCTATGTAGAATTTTGGAAAAACAGTAAGTAGATGCTTCTAATAGTTATATAAGATTACATAGTTGCTAAAAATTGCTATCACCTCATTGCTTGTATGAATCCGATCAAACTCCTGCCACAAAGGTAACCATTGTGAACTGATTAGAATTAAACGGAGAATTTTAGAAAAACACATAGCAAATGTTTGTTACGGTTACTTTGAATTAATTTAGATTTAGTCCTGCTTTATATCTCCGCTGTATTGTTATGAATCCTTTCAATCTCTTTACGCCATGAACACCAGTGTAAGCTTAATAGAATGCTGTGTAGATTTCTGGAAAAACAGTAAGTAGATGCTTGTTATAATTATATTAGATTACATAGTTGCTAAAAATTGCTATCTCCTCATTGCTTCTATGAATCTGATCAAACTCCTGCCACAAAGAATGCCATTGTAAACTCATTAGAATTAAATAGAGAATTTTAGAAAAACACTTATTGAATGTTTGTTATGGTTTCTTTGAATTACATAGATTTAGTCCTGCTTGATATCTCCGCTGTATTGTTATGAATCCTTTCAATCTCCCCGCGCTATGAACACCAGTGTAAGCTTAATAGAATGCTGTGTAGAATTCTGGAAAAACAGTAAGCAGATGCTTGTTATAATTTTATTAGATTACATAGTTGCTAAAAATTGCTACCTCCTCATTGCTTCTATGAATCTGATCAAACTCCTGCCACAAAGAATGCCATTGTAAACTGATTAGAATTAAACGGAGAATTTTAGAAAAACATTAGCAAATGTTTGTTATGGTTACTTTGAATTACATAGATTTAGTCCTGCTTTACATCTACGCTGTACTGTTATGAATCCTTTCAATCTCTCCCCGCTATGAACACTAGTGTAAACTTAATAGAATGCTGTGTAGAATTCTGGAAAAACAGTAAGCAGATGCTTGTTATAATTATATTAGATTACATAGTTGCTAAAAATTACTATCTCCTCATTGCTTCTATGAATTTGATCAATCTCGTGCCGCAAAGAATGCCATTGTAAACTCCTTATAATGAAACGGAGAATTTTAGGAAAACATTAGCAAATGTTTGTTATGGTTACTTTGAATTACATAGATTTAGTCCTGCTTTACATCTCCGCTGTATTGTTATGAATCCTTTAAACTCTCCCCGCTATGAACACCAATGTAAGCTTAATAGAATGCTGTGTAGAATTTTGGAAAAACACTAAGCAGATGCTTGTTATAATTATATTAGATGACATAGTTGCTAAAGATTGCTATCTCCTCATTGCTTCTATGAATCTGATCAAACTCCTGCCACAAAGAATGCCATTGTAAACTCATTAGAATTAAATAGAGAATTTTAGAAAAACACTTATTGAATGTGTGTTATAGTTTCCTTGAATTACATAGATTTAGTCCTGCTTGATATCTCCGCTGTATTGTTATGAATCCTTTCAATCTCTCCCCGCTATGAACACCAGTGTAAGCTTAATAGAATGTTGTGTAGAATTCTGGAAAAACAGTAAGTAGATGCTTGTTATAATTACATTAGATTTCATGGTTGCTAAAAATTGCTATCTCCTCATTGCTTCTATGAATATGATCAAACTCCTGCCACAAAGAATGCCATTGTAAACTGATTAGAATTAAATAGAGAATTTTAGAAAAACACTTATTGAATGTTTGTTATGGTTTCCTTGAATTACATAGATTTAGTCCTGCTTGATATCTCCGCAGTACCGTTAAGAATCCGTTCAATCGCTTTCCGCTATGAACCCGAATGTAAACTTAATAGAATGCTATGTAGAATTTCGGAAAAACAGTAAGTAGATGCTTGTAATAATTATGTAAGATTACATAGATGCTAAAAATTGCTATCACCTCATTGCTTGTATGAATCCGATCAAACTCCTGCCACAATGGTAACCATTGTGAACTGATTAGAATTCAACGGAGAATTTTAGAAAAACACTTAGCAAATGTTTGTTATGGTTACTTTGAATTAATTTAGATTTAGTCCTGCTTTATATCTCCGCTGTATTGTTATGAATCCTTTCAATCTCTCCCCGCTATGAACACCAGTGTAAGCTTAATAGAATGCTGTGTCGAATTTTGGAAAAACAGTAAGCAGATGCTTGTTATAATTATATTAGTTTACATAGTTGCTAAAAATTGCTATCTCCTCATTGCTTCTATGAATCTGATCAAACTCCTGCCACAAAGAATGCCATTGTAAACTCATTAGAATTAAATAGAGAATTTTAGAAAAACTCTTATTGAATGTTTGTTATGGTTTCCTTGAATTACATAGATTTAGTCCTGCTTGATATCTCCGCTGTATTGTTATGAATCCTTTCAATCTCTCCGCGCTATGAACACCAGTGTAAGCTTAATAGAATGCTGTGTAGAATTCTGGAAAAACAGTAAGTAGATGCTTGTTATAATTACATTAGATTACATAGTTGCTAAAAATTGCTATCTCCTCATTGCTTCTATGAATCTGATCAAACTCCTGCCACAAAGAATGCCATTGTAAACTGATTAGAATTAAATAGAGAATTTTAGAAAAACACTTATTGAATGTTTGTTATGGTTTCCTTGAATTACATAGATTTAGTCCTGCTTGATATCTCCGCAGTACCGTTAAGAATCCGTTCAATCGCTTTCCGCTATGAACCCGAATGTAAACTTAATAGAATGCTATGTAGAATTTCAGAAAAACAGTAAGTAGATGCTTGTAATAATTATGTAAGATTACATAGATGCTAAAAATTGCTATCACCTCATTGCTTGTATGAATCCGATCAAACTCCTGCCACAAAGGTAACCATTGTGAACTGATTAGAATTAAACGGAGAATTTTAGAAAAACACATAGTAAATGTTTGTTACGGTTACTTTGAATTAATTTAGATTTAGTCCTGCTTTATATCTCCGCTGTATTGTTATGAATCCTTTCAATCTCTTTACGCCATGAACACCAGTGTAAGCTTAATAGAATGCTGTGTAGATTTCTGGAAAAACAGTAAGTAGATGCTTGTTATAATTATATTAGATTACATAGTTGCTAAAAATTGCTATCTCCTCATTGCTTCTATGAATCTGATCAAACTCCTGCCACAAAGAATGCCATTGTAAACTCATTAGAATTAAATAGAGAATTTTAGAAAAACACTTATTGAATGTTTGTTATGGTTTCTTTGAATTACATAGATTTAGTCCTGCTTGATATCTCCGCTGTATTGTTATGAATCCTTTCAATCTCCCCGCGCTATGAACACCAGTGTAAGCTTAATAGAATGCTGTGTAGAATTCTGGAAAAACAGTAAGCAGATGCTTGTTATAATTTTATTAGATTACATAGTTGCTAAAAATTGCTACCTCCTCATTGCTTCTATGAATCTGATCAAACTCCTGCCACAAAGAATGCCATTGTAAACTGATTAGAATTAAACGGAGAATTTTAGAAAAACATTAGCAAATGTTTGTTATGGTTACTTTGAATTACACAGATTTAGTCCTGCTTTACATCTACGCTGTACTGTTATGAATCCTTTCAATCTCTCCCCGCTATGAACACTAGTGTAAACTTAATAGAATGCTGGGTAGAATTCTGGAAAAACAGTAAGCAGATGCTTGTTATAATTATATTAGATTACATAGTTGCTAAAAATTGCTATCTCCTCATTGCTTCTATGAATTTGATCAATCTCGTGCCGCAAAGAATGCCATTGTAAACTCCTTATAATGAAACGGAGAATTTTAGGAAAACATTAGCAAATGTTTGTTATGGTTACTTTGAATTACATAGATTTAGTCCTGCTTTACATCTCCGCTGTATTGTTATGAATCCTTTCAATCTCTCCCCGCTATGAACACCAATGTAAGCTTAATAGAATGCTGTGTAGAATTTTGGAAAAACACTAAGCAGATGCTTGTTATAATTATATTAGATGACATAGTTGCTAAAGATTGCTATCTCCTCATTGCTTCTATGAATCTGATCAAACTCCTGCCACAAAGAATGCCATTGTAAACTCATTAGAATTAAATAGAGAATTTTAGAAAAACACTTATTGAATGTGTGTTATAGTTTCCTTGAATTACATAGATTTAGTCCTGCTTGATATCTCCGCTGTATTGTTATGAATCCTTTCAATCTCTCCCCGCTATGAACACCAGTGTAAGCTTAATAGAATGCTGTGTAGAATTCTGGAAAAACAGTAAGTAGATGCTTGTTATAATTACATAAGATTTAATGGTTGCTAAAAATTGCTATCTCCTCATTGCTTCTATGAATATGATCAAACTCCTGCCACAAAGAATGCCATTGTAAACTGATTAGAATTAAATAGAGAATTTTAGAAAAACACTTATTGAATGTTTGTTATGGTTTCCTTGAATTACATAGATTTAGTCCTGCTTGATATCTCCGCAGTACCGTTAAGAATCCGTTCAATCGCTTTCCGCTATGAACCCGAATGTAAACTTAATAGAATGCTATGTAGAATTTCGAAAAAACAGTAAGTAGATGCTTGTAATAATTATATAAGATTACATAGATGCTAAAAATTGCTATCACCTCATTGCTTGTATGAATCCGATCAAACTCCTGCCACAATGGTAACCATTGTGAACTGATTAGAATTCAACGGAGAATTTTAGAAAAACACTTAGCAAATGTTTGTTATGGTTACTTTGAATTAATTTAGATTTAGTCCTGCTTTATATCTCCGCTGTATTGTTATGAATCCTTTCAATCTCTCCCCGCTATGAACACCAGTGTAAGCTTAATAGAATGCTGTGTCGAATTTTGGAAAAACAGTAAGCAGATGCTTGTTATAATTATATTAGTTTACATAGTTGCTAAAAATTGCTATCTCCTCATTGCTTCTATGAATCTGATCAAACTCCTGCCACAAAGAATGCCATTGTAAACTCATTAGAATTAAATAGAGAATTTTAGAAAAACTCTTATTGAATGTTTGTTATGGTTTCCTTGAATTACATAGATTTAGTCCTGCTTGATATCTCCGCTGTATTGTTATGAATCCTTTCAATCTCTCCGCGCTATGAACACCAGTGTAAGCTTAATAGAATGCTGTGTAGAATTCTGGAAAAACAGTAAGTAGATGCTTGTTATAATTACATTAGATTTCATAGTTGCTAAAAATTGCTATCTCCTCATTGCTTCTATGAATCTGATCAAACTCCTGCCACAAAGAATGCCATTGTAAACCGATTAGAATTAAATAGAGAATTCTAGAAAAACACTTATTGAATGTTTGTTATGGTTTTCCTTGAATTACATAGATTTAGTCCTGCTTGATATCTCCGCCGTACCGTTAAGAATCCGTTCAATCGCTTTCCTCTATGAACCCGAATGTAAATTTAATAGAATGCTATGTAGAATTTCGGAAAAACAGTAAGTAGATGCTTCTAATAATTATGTAAGATTACATAGTTGCTAAAAATTGCTATCTCCTCATTGCTTGTATGAATCCGATCAAACTCCTGCCACAAAGGTAGCCATTGTGAACTGATTAGAATTAAACGGAGAATTTTAGAAAAACACTTAGCAAATGTTTGTTCTGGTTACTTTGAATTACATAGATTTAGTCCTGCTTTTCATCTACGCTGTACTGTTATGAATCCTTTCAATCTCTCCACGCTATGAACCCCATTGTAAGCTTAATAGAATGCTGTGTAGAATTCTGGAAAAACAGTAAGTAGAGGCTTGTTATAATTATATTAGATTACATAGATGCTAAAAATTGCTATCTCCTCATTGCTTCTATGAATCTGATCAAACTCCTGCCACAAAGAATGCCTTTGTAAACTCATTAGAATTAAATAGAGAATTTTAGAAAAACACTTATTGAATGTTTGTTATGGTTTCCTTGAATTACATAGATTTAGTCCTGCTTGATATCTCCGCTGTATTGTTATGAATCCTTTCAATCTCTCCCCGCCATGAACACCACTGTAAGCTTAATAGAATGCTGTGTAGATTTCTGGAAAAACACTAAGTAGATGCTTGTTATAATTATATTAGATTACATAGTTGCTAAAAATTGCTATCTCCTCATTGCTTCTATGAATTTGATCAATCTCCTGCCGCAAAGAATGCCATTGTAAACTGATTAGAATTAAATAGAGAATTTTAGAAAAACACTTATTGAATGTTTGTTATGGTTTCCTTGAATTACATAGATTTAGTCCTGCTTGATATCTCCGCAGTACCGTTAAGAATCCGTTCAATCGCTTTCCGCTATGAACCCGAATGTAAACTTAATAGAATGCTATGTAGAATTTCGGAAAAACAGTAAGTAGATGCTTCTAATAATTATGTAAGATTACATAGTTGCTAAAAATTGCTATCTCCTCATTGCTTGTATGAATCCGATCAAACTCCTGCCACAAAGAATGCCATTGTAAACTGATTAGAATTAAATAGAGAATTTTAGAAAAACACTTATTGAATGTTTGTTATGGTTTCCTTGAATTACATAGATTTAGTCCTGCTTGATATCTCCGCAGTACCGTTAAGAATCCGTTCAATCGCTTTCCGCTATGAACCCGAATGTAAACTTAATAGAACGCTATGTAGAATTTCGGAAAAACAGTAAGTAGATGCTTCTAATAATTATGTAAGATTACATAATTGCTAAAAATTGCTATCTCCTCATTGCTTCTATGAATCTGATCAAACTCCTGCCACAAAGAATGCTGTTGTAAACTCATTAGAATTAAATAGAGAATTTTAGAAAAACACTTATTGAATGTTTGTTATGGTTTCTTTGAATTACATAGATTTAGTCCTGCTTGGTATCTCCGCGTATTGTTATGAATCCTTTCAATCGCTCCCCGCTATGAACACTAGTGTAAGCTTAATAGAATGCTGTGTAGATTTCTGGAAAAACAGTAAGTAGATGCTTGTTATAATTATATTAGTTTACATAGTTGCTAAAAATTGCTATCTCCTCATTGCTTCTATGAATCTGATCAATCTCCTGCCGCAAAGAATGCCATTGTAAACTGATTAGAATTAAACGGAGAATTTTAGAAAAACATTAGCAAATGTTTGTTATGGTTACTTTGAATTACATAGATTTAGTCCTGCTTTACATCTACGCTGTACTGTTATGAATCCCTTCAATCTCTCCCCGCTATGAACACCAGTGTAAACTTAATAGAATGCTGTGTAGAATTTTGGAAAAACAGTAAGCAGATGCTTGTTATAATTATATTAGATTACATAGTTGCTAAAAATTGCTATCTCCTCATTGCTTCTATAAATCTGATCAAAATCCTGCCACAAAGAATGCCATTGTAAACTGATTAGAATTAAATAGAGAATTCTAGAAAAACACTTATTGAATGTTTGTTATGGTTTCCTTGAATTACATAGATTTAGTCCTGCTTGATATCTCCGCAGTACCGTTAAGAATCCGTTCAATCGCTTTCCGCTATGAACCCGAATGTAAACTTAATAGAATGCTATGTAGAATTTCGGAAAAACAGTAAGTAGATGCTTGTAATAATTATGTAAGATTACATAGATGCTAAAAATTGCTATCACCTCATTGCTTGTATGAATCCGATCAAACTCCTGCCACAATGGTAACCATTGTGAACTGATTAGAATTCAACGGAGAATTTTAGAAAAACACTTAGCAAATGTTTGTTATGGTTACTTTGAATTAATTTAGATTTAGTCCTGCTTTATATCTCCGCTGTATTGTTATGAATCCTTTCAATCTCTCCCCGCTATGAACACCAGTGTAAGCTTAATAGAATGCTGTGTCGAATTTTGGAAAAACAGTAAGCAGATGCTTGTTATAATTATATTAGATTACATAGTTGCTAAAAATTGCTATCTCCTCATTGCTTTTATGAATCTGATCGAACTCCTGCCACAAAGAATGCCATTGTAAACTCATTAGAATTAAATAGAGAATTTTAGAAAAACTCTTATTGAATGTTTGTTATGGTTTCTTTGAATTACATAGATTTAGTCCTGCTTGATATCTCCGCTGTATTGTTATGAATCCTTTCAATCTCTCCGCGCTATGAACACCAGTGTAAGCTTAATAGAATGCTGTGTAGAATTCTGGAAAAACAGTAAGTAGATGCTTGTTATAATTACATTAGATTACATAGTTGCTAAAAATTGCTATCTCCTCATTGCTTCTATGAATCTGATCAAACTCCTGCCACAAAGAATGCCATTGTAAACTGATTAGAATTAAACGGAGAATTTTAGAAAAACATTAGCAAATGTTTGTTATGGTTACTTTGAATTACATAGATTTAGTCCTGCTTTACATCAACGCTGTACTGTTATGAATCCTTTCAATCTCTCCCCGCTATGAACACCAGTGTAAACTTAATAGAATGCTGTGTAGAATTTTGGAAAAACAGCAACCAGATGCTTGTTATAATTATATTAGATTACATAGTTGCTAAAAATTGCTATCTCCTCATTGCTTCTATGAATTTGATCAATCTCGTGCCGCAAAGAATGCCATTGTAAACTCATTATAATGAAACGGAGAATTTTAGGAAAACATTAGCAAATGTTTGTTATGGTTACTTTGAATTACATAGATTTAGTCCTGCTTTACATCTCCGCTGTATTGTTATGAATCCTTTCAATCTCTCCCCGCTATGAACACCAATGTAAGCTTAATAGAATGCTGTGTAGAATTTTGGAAAAACACTAAGCAGATGCTTGTTATAATTATATTAGATGACATAGTTGCTAAAGATTGCTATCTCCTCATTGCTTCTATGAATCTGATCAAACTCCTGCCACAAAGAATGCCATTGTAAACTCATTAGAATTAAATAGAGAATTTTAGAAAAACACTTATTGAATGTGTGTTATAGTTTCCTTGAATTACATAGATTTAGTCCTGCTTGATATCTCCGCTGTATTGTTATGAATCCTTTCAATCTCTCCCCGCTATGAACACCAGTGTAAGCTTAATAGAATGCTGTGTAGAATTCTGGAAAAACAGTAAGTAGATGCTTGTTATAATTACATTAGATTTCATGGTTGCTAAAAATTGCTATCTCCTCATTGCTTCTATGAATATGATCAAACTCCTGCCACAAAGAATGCCATTGTAAACTGATTAGAATTAAATAGAGAATTTTAGAAAAACACTTATTGAATGTTTGTTATGGTTTCCTTGAATTACATAGATTTAGTCCTGCTTGATATCTCCGCAGTACCGTTAAGAATCCGTTCAATCGCTTTCCGCTATGAACCCGAATGTAAACTTAATAGAATGCTATGTAGAATTTCGGAAAAACAGTAAGTAGATGCTTGTAATAATTATGTAAGATTACATAGATGCTAAAAATTGCTATCACCTCATTGCTTGTATGAATCCGATCAAACTCCTGCCACAATGGTAACCATTGTGAACTGATTAGAATTCAACGGAGAATTTTAGAAAAACACTTAGCAAATGTTTGTTATGGTTACTTTGAATTAATTTAGATTTAGTCCTGCTTTATATCTCCGCTGTATTGTTATGAATCCTTTCAATCTCTCCCCGCTATGAACACCAGTGTAAGCTTAATAGAATGCTGTGTCGAATTTTGGAAAAACAGTAAGCAGATGCTTGTTATAATTATATTAGTTTACATAGTTGCTAAAAATTGCTATCTCCTCATTGCTTCTATGAATCTGATCAAACTCCTGCCACAAAGAATGCCATTGTAAACTCATTAGAATTAAATAGAGAATTTTAGAAAAACTCTTATTGAATGTTTGTTATGGTTTCCTTGAATTACATAGATTTAGTCCTGCTTGATATCTCCGCTGTATTGTTATGAATCCTTTCAATCTCTCCGCGCTATGAACACCAGTGTAAGCTTAATAGAATGCTGTGTAGAATTCTGGAAAAACAGTAAGTAGATGCTTGTTATAATTACATTAGATTACATAGTTGCTAAAAATTGCTATCTCCTCATTGCTTCTATGAATCTGATCAAACTCCTGCCACAAAGAATGCCATTGTAAACTCATTAGAATTAAATAGAGAATTTTAGAAAAACACTTATTGAATGTTTGTTATGGTTTCCTTGAATTACATAGATTTAGTCCTGCTTGATATCTCCGCAGTACCGTTAAGAATCCGTTCAATCGCTTTCCGCTATGAACCCGAATGTAAACTTAATAGAATGCTATGTAGAATTTCAGAAAAACAGTAAGTAGATGCTTGTAATAATTATGTAAGATTACATAGATGCTAGAAATTGCTATCACCTCATTGCTTGTATGAATCCGATCAAACTCCTGCCACAAAGGTAACCATTGTGAACTGATTAGAATTAAACGGAGAATTTTAGAAAAACACATAGCAAATGTTTGTTACGGTTACTTTGAATTAATTTAGATTTAGTCCTGCTTTATATCTCCGCTGTATTGTTATGAATCCTTTCAATCTCTTTACGCCATGAACACCAGTGTAAGCTTAATAGAATGCTGTGTAGATTTCTGGAAAAACAGTAAGTAGATGCTTGTTATAATTATATTAGATTACATAGTTGCTAAAAATTGCTATCTCCTCATTGCTTCTATGAATCTGATCAAACTCCTGCCACAAAGAATGCCATTGTAAACTGATTAGAATTAAACGGAGAATTTTAGAAAAACATTAGCAAATGTTTGTTATGGTTACTTTGAATTACACAGATTTAGTCCTGCTTTACATCTACGCTGTACTGTTATGAATCCTTTCAATCTCTCCCCGCTATGAACACTAGTGTAAACTTAATAGAATGCTGTGTAGAATTCTGGAAAAACAGTAAGCAGATGCTTGTTATAATTATATTAGATTACATAGTTGCTAAAAATTGCTATCTCCTCATTGCTTCTATGAATTTGATCAATCTCGTGCCGCAAAGAATGCCATTGTAAACTCCTTATAATGAAACGGAGAATTTTAGGAAAACATTAGCAAATGTTTGTTATGGTTACTTTGAATTACATAGATTTAGTCCTGCTTTACATCTCCGCTGTATTGTTATGAATCCTTTCAATCTCTCCCCGCTATGAACACCAATGTAAGCTTAATAGAATGCTGTGTAGAATTTTGGAAAAACACTAAGCAGATGCTTGTTATAATTATATTAGATGACATAGTTGCTAAAGATTGCTATCTCCTCATTGCTTCTATGAATCTGATCAAACTCCTGCCACAAAGAATGCCATTGTAAACTCATTAGAATTAAATAGAGAATTTTAGAAAAACACTTATTGAATGTGTGTTATAGTTTCCTTGAATTACATAGATTTAGTCCTGCTTGATATCTCCGCTGTATTGTTATGAATCCTTTCAATCTCTCCCCGCTATGAACACCAGTGTAAGCTTAATAGAATGCTGTGTAGAATTCTGGAAAAACAGTAAGTAGATGCTTGTTATAATTACATAAGATTTCATGGTTGCTAAAAATTGCTATCTCCTCATTGCTTCTATGAATATGATCAAACTCCTGCCACAAAGAATGCCATTGTAAACTGATTAGAATTAAATAGAGAATTTTAGAAAAACACTTATTGAATGTTTGTTATGGTTTCCTTGAATTACATAGATTTAGTCCTGCTTGATATCTCCGCAGTACCGTTAAGAATCCGTTCAATCGCTTTCCGCTATGAACCCGAATGTAAACTTAATAGAATGCTATGTAGAATTTCGAAAAAACAGTAAGTAGATGCTTGTAATAATTATATAAGATTACATAGATGCTAAAAATTGCTATCACCTCATTGCTTGTATGAATCCGATCAAACTCCTGCCACAATGGTAACCATTGTGAACTGATTAGAATTCAACGGAGAATTTTAGAAAAACACTTAGCAAATGTTTGTTATGGTTACTTTGAATTAATTTAGATTTAGTCCTGCTTTATATCTCCGCTGTATTGTTATGAATCCTTTCAATCTCTCCCCGCTATGAACACCAGTGTAAGCTTAATAGAATGCTGTGTCGAATTTTGGAAAAACAGTAAGCAGATGCTTGTTATAATTATATTAGTTTACATAGTTGCTAAAAATTGCTATCTCCTCATTGCTTTTATGAATCTGATCAAACTCCTGCCACAAAGAATGCCATTGTAAACTCATTAGAATTAAATAGAGAATTTTAGAAAAACTCTTATTGAATGTTTGTTATGGTTTCCTTGAATTACATAGATTTAGTCCTGCTTGATATCTCCGCTGTATTGTTATGAATCCTTTCAATCTCTCCGCGCTATGAACACCAGTGTAAGCTTAATAGAATGCTGTGTAGAATTCTGGAAAAACAGTAAGTAGATGCTTGTTATAATTACATTAGATTTCATAGTTGCTAAAAATTGCTATCTCCTCATTGCTTCTATGAATCTGATCAAACTCCTGCCACAAAGAATGCCATTGTAAACCGATTAGAATTAAATAGAGAATTCTAGAAAAACACTTATTGAATGTTTGTTATGGTTTTCCTTGAATTACATAGATTTAGTCCTGCTTGATATCTCCGCCGTACCGTTAAGAATCCGTTCAATCGCTTTCCGCTATGAACCCGAATGTAAATTTAATAGAATGCTATGTAGAATTTCGGAAAAACAGTAAGTAGATGCTTCTAATAATTATGTAAGATTACATAGTTGCTAAAAATTGCTATCTCCTCATTGCTTGTATGAATCCGATCAAACTCCTGCCACAAAGGTAGCCATTGTGAACTGATTAGAATTAAACGGAGAATTTTAGAAAAACACTTAGCAAATGTTTGTTCTGGTTACTTTGAATTACATAGATTTAGTCCTGCTTTTCATCTACGCTGTACTGTTATGAATCCTTTCAATCTCTCCACGCTATGAACCCCATTGTAAGCTTAATAGAATGCTGTGTAGAATTCTGGAAAAACAGTAAGTAGAGGCTTGTTATAATTATATTAGATTACATAGATGCTAAAAATTGCTATCTCCTCATTGCTTCTATGAATCTGATCAAACTCCTGCCACAAAGAATGCCTTTGTAAACTCATTAGAATTAAATAGAGAATTTTAGAAAAACACTTATTGAATGTTTGTTATGGTTTCCTTGAATTACATAGATTTAGTCCTGCTTGATATCTCCGCTGTATTGTTATGAATCCTTTCAATCTCTCCCCGCCATGAACACCACTGTAAGCTTAATAGAATGCTGTGTAGATTTCTGGAAAAACACTAAGTAGATGCTTGTTATAATTATATTAGATTACATAGTTGCTAAAAATTGCTATCTCCTCATTGCTTCTATGAATTTGATCAATCTCCTGCCGCAAAGAATGCCATTGTAAACTGATTAGAATTAAATAGAGAATTTTAGAAAAACACTTATTGAATGTTTGTTATGGTTTCCTTGAATTACATAGATTTAGTCCTGCTTGATATCTCCGCAGTACCGTTAAGAATCCGTTCAATCGCTTTCCGCTATGAACCCGAATGTAAACTTAATAGAATGCTATGTAGAATTTCGGAAAAACAGTAAGTAGATGCTTCTAATAATTATGTAAGATTACATAGTTGCTAAAAATTGCTATCTCCTCATTGCTTGTATGAATCCGATCAAACTCCTGCCACAAAGAATGCCATTGTAAACTGATTAGAATTAAGTAGAGAATTTTAGAAAAACACTTATTGAATGTTTGTTATGGTTTCCTTGAATTACATAGATTTAGTCCTGCTTGATATCTCCGCAGTACCGTTAAGAATCCGTTCAATCGCTTTCCGCTATGAACCCGAATGTAAACTTAATAGAACGCTATGTAGAATTTCGGAAAAACAGTAAGTAGATGCTTCTAATAATTATGTAAGATTACATAATTGCTAAAAATTGCTATCTCCTCATTGCTTCTATGAATCTGATCAAACTCCTGCCACAAAGAATGCTGTTGTAAACTCATTAGAATTAAATAGAGAATTTTAGAAAAACACTTATTGAATGTTTGTTATGGTTTCTTTGAATTACATAGATTTAGTCCTGCTTGGTATCTCCGCGTATTGTTATGAATCCTTTCAATCGCTCCCCGCTATGAACACCAGTGTAAGCTTAATAGAATGCTGTGTAGATTTCTGGAAAAACAGTAAGTAGATGCTTGTTATAATTATATTAGTTTACATAGTTGCTAAAAATTGCTATCTCCTCATTGCTTCTATGAATCTGATCAATCTCCTGCCGCAAAGAATGCCATTGTAAACTGATTAGAATTAAACGGAGAATTTTAGAAAAACATTAGCAAATGTTTGTTATGGTTACTTTGAATTACATAGATTTAGTCCTGCTTTACATCTACGCTGTACTGTTATGAATCCCTTCAATCTCTCCCCGCTATGAACACCAGTGTAAACTTAATAGAATGCTGTGTAGAATTTTGGAAAAACAGTAAGCAGATGCTTGTTATAATTATATTAGATTACATAGTTGCTAAAAATTGCTATCTCCTCATTGCTTTTTTAAATCTGATCAAAATCCTGCCACAAAGAATGCCATTGTAAACTGATTAGAATTAAATAGAGAATTCTAGAAAAACACTTATTGAATGTTTTTTATGGTTTCCTTGAATTACATAGATTTAGTCCTGCTTGATATCTCCGCAGTACCGTTAAGAATCCGTTCAATCGCTTTCCGCTATGAACCCGAATGTAAACTTAATAGAATGCTATGTAGAATTTCGGAAAAACAGTAAGTAGATGCTTGTAATAATTATGTAAGATTACATAGATGCTAAAAATTGCTATCACCTCATTGCTTGTATGAATCCGATCAAACTCCTGCCACAATGGTAACCATTGTGAACTGATTAGAATTCAACGGAGAATTTTAGAAAAACACTTAGCAAATGTTTGTTATGGTTACTTTGAATTAATTTAGATTTAGTCCTGCTTTATATCTCCGCTGTATTGTTATGAATCCTTTCAATCTCTCCCCGCTATGAACACCAGTGTAAGCTTAATAGAATGCTGTGTCGAATTTTGGAAAAACAGTAAGCAGATGCTTGTTATAATTATATTAGATTACATAGTTGCTAAAAATTGCTATCTCCTCATTGCTTCTATGAATCTGATCAAACTCCTGCCACAAAGAATGCCTTTGTAAACTCATTAGAATTAAATAGAGAATTTTAGAAAAACACTTATTGAATGTTTGTTATGGTTTCTGTCATGGGTGCTGGGGACCCTGCAGAGGAAGACGAGTCTGCCAAGGAAACTGTACCCCTGCCACCTGCACCAGTACCCCTGCCTCCTGCTGAAGAAGATCCCAGCCCCCCTGCCTCGCCCTCTCGGGTGGCTCGTGTGCGTGACCGCCTCCGTCAGGACCTCAGGGATCGGAGGAGGGCGGCACGCTCACAAGCAAGACGCTCCCTGAGTCCTGAGTTTTGAGAGGATTCTGGCCCTCCTAAGAGCAAGGATGCTTGAGTTGTAACAGGATCCTGGCTGCCTCCCAGAGCCAGCAATTAGCCCAAATGGGCAACAGCCAGCAGAGGGCTATATAGCTGTGGGCTTTGGGAGGAGGCTTTGTGGAAGCAACTAGTCGTCTCCCTGACGTTCTAGCATCCACTCCGGCTTGACTTTGGTTCCTGACTCCCTGACTTTGGCTTTTGACTTCTGGACTCCCTGACCTCGGCTTCTGGACCTCGGACCTGCGATACTTGCACAGTGATTTGGATTTGGCACCTCGGACACTCCTGCTTGCTGGCTACAGACCTCGGCCTGCCTTTGGACTTTGCCTGACCCGGCCCCAGCCGTGACAGATTGCTTCCACCCAACAAACACCCACTCCACAGGATGGAGGCTGAAGCAAGTGAAACCACCGAACTACTGGCTGCGCTCCAAGCCCAGGTACAGCAGCTAACACAGGCAGTAGTGCACTTGCAGCAACAACCTGCGGCCAGTGCTCCAGCCAAGTGCCCAGTTCCCCCACCTGACAGATTTGGGGGTGCCGTGGAAGAATTTCCTGCTTTCCTGGCACAGTGTCAGCTGTACTTTGAACTAAGAGCACGGGACTTCCCCAATGACAAGACGAAGGTGTGTTTTATCATTAGTCTGTTAAAGGGGCAGGCGGCCAAGTGGGCCACACCCCTACTGGTTGGGTCCTCTCCCCTACTGACTGATTACCAGGGGTTTGAGGCCTACCTGTCTGCTGCCTTCTCCAACCCAGTCCAAGCAGCCACAGCCAACCGGAAAATCAGGGCCCTGAAACAAGGCCAGTCCTCGGTGGCTCAGTATGCCACCGAATTCAAGCTCCTGGCCCAAGACTTGGCGTGGAATGAGGCTGCTCAGATGGACCAGTTTACCGAGGGGTTGGCAGAGGAAGTCCTGGACGAACTGGCCAGGGTGGAGCGGCCCCCCACGCTCCAGGAACTTATCACCCTCTGCCTCCGCATCGATGGCCGCCTGGAAAGTCGCCGCCAAGCCAAGACCCGAGGGCACCAGCTCCCTGCGCCATGCCACTTGGCTCCTCTCCCATCCCCAGCTAGTACCAGAAACGAGGGTGAGCCTATGCAGCTTGGAGCTGCTCGACCCCGCCTGACTCCAGAAGAGAAGGCCCGACGCCGCACGCAGAACCTGTGCCTCTACTGCGGCACGGCAGGCCACTATGCCTCTGGCTGCCCTGCTAAACATCGGATACCCGGACCTACATTGCCACCGCCGCCAAAAGGCCAGCCCCAGGCGTAAGTGGACCCTCCTGCCTGGGGCGACTAGCTGGGTCCTCCGAACAACAGGCTGATACCCCGGGCCCGTTCCTGCTACCAGTCAAACTCCGTCTGCCCGATGGACGCTGGCTGTTCGTGTATGCCATGCTGGACTCGGGAGCGGCCCACTGTTTCGTAGATGCCGCCTTTGTAAAGCAGCACCAGATTCCAGTGCAGCCAAAAGAGACTCCAACACTGGTGGAGGCTATTGACGGGCGCCTCCTCCGTTCTGGCCCCGTCACCCAGGAGACCTGTCCCATCACCTTCCACGTCCAGCAGCACCAAGAACAGCTGCAGTTTGATGTCGCCCGCATGCCTCGCTTCCCGCTGATTCTAGGCCTTTCCTGGCTGAAGCTGCACAACCCCATCGTGGACTGGGCCCAGCAGGAACTACGCTTCCGAGACCCATGCCCCCATCTGACTCCTCCCACCACTCTAGCAGCCGGCATCCCGAGTGGTGGTCCTCAGCTCCCTCAGAAGTATGCGGATTTCGCCGATGTCTTTGAGGAGACAGGAGCGGATCAGCTTCCCCCTCACCGACCCTATGACTGTGCCATTGATTTGGTACCTGGGGCACCACTCCCGGTGGGGCGTCTGTACCCAATGTCGGAGCCTGAGTTGGCAGCTTTGCGAGACTACCTGGACAAGAACCTGAAACGCGGATTCATCCGACCCTCAACTTCTCCCCTGTCTGCCCCAGTCCTCTTCGTGAAGAAGAAAAGTGGGGAGCTCCGGCTGTGCAATGACTACCGGGCCCTGAACAAGATCACCATCCGCGACCGGTACCCTCTACCACTGATCCCTGAACTCTTGGATCGTTTAAAGGGGGCCCAAATCTACACCAAGCTGGACCTCCGCGGAGCGTACAATTTGGTGCGCATACGGCCCGGAGACGAATGGAAGACCGCGTTTGGGACCCGATACGGGCAGTACGAGCACCTGGTGATGCCCTTCGGATTGACCAACGCCCCCGCTGTCTTCCAGAGGTTCATGAATGATGTATTCCGGGACCTGCTCGACCGCTTCGCGATCATATACCTGGATGACATCCTAATCTACTCCCGCAATCCTGCCCAGCACGCCGAGCACGTCCGCCAGGTCCTGCAGCGCCTACGAGCCCATGGCCTCTACGCCAAGCTGGAGAAGTGCGACTTTGACCTGCGCTCTGTCGAGTTCCTTGGTCACATTGTGTCACCACAGGGAATCCTCATGGACCCGAAAAAAGTGGAAGCGGTCCTGACCTGGCAGGCCCCTCAGAATCGCAAAGACCTGCAGCGGTTCCTTGGTTTCGCCAATTACTATCGGCAATTCATCCCGGCCTATGCATCTCTGACCACGCCCCTGACTCAACTACTCCGCCCCAAAGAACCTTTCCACTGGTCCCCAGAGGCCGATAATGCCTTCTCCACTCTGAAGACCTGTTTTGCCACCGGGCCACTCCTGAGATACCCTGACCCCCAGCTTCCCTTTACGGTGGAAGCTGATGCCTCCAACGTGGCCCTGGGAGCAGTGCTGTCCCAGCGCGAGGAGCCGTCTCAGCCACTCCAGCCCTGCGCCTATTACTCGCGCCAGCTCACCACTGCGGAGAAGAACTACACCATCTGGGAGAGAGAGTTGCTCGCGATCAAGGCGGCTTTTGAGGTTTGGAGGCATTACCTCGAAGGGGCTCGCCACCCTGTTCAAGTGCTCACCGACCACCGGAACTTAGAGCACCTCCAGACCACCCGCCGTCTCAACCAGCGCCAGATCCGGTGGTCCCTATTCTTCTCTCGCTTTGACTTCCAGATCTCCTACATCCCCCATACCCAGAACCGGAAAGCAGATGCACTCTCCCGGAAACCGGAATACGCCCCTGCTTCAACTGAGGCCGCGCCCGCTGCTCCCATCCTGCCGCCCTCAGTGTTTGCAGCCACCTCCACTTCACCCACACTCGTGGAGGACATTCGCGCTAGCCAGGCCAACGATCCCTGGGTCCAGCAACACCTCCAGGCCCTCCAAGTTGACTCGGCAGGCGAGTTCACGACTCGAGGCGGTCTCTTGCTACACCGCGAACGCCTCTATGTGCCGCCCGGGCCCTTACGGGCAGAAGTGCTACGCCTGACCCACGACTCGTTGCCCGCCGGGCACTTCGGACAGCATAAGACCACCCACTTGCTGACGCGAGAATTCTGGTGGCCACGAGTTCGCTCCGATGTTGCCCGTTATGTCAGCTCCTGTGACGTCTGTCGGCGGGCCAAAGACGTCCCGGCCAAACCCTCGGGGTTGTTACAGCCCTTGCCCGCACCCTCAGGACCCTGGGATACCATCTCGATGGACTTCATCACGGAACTCCCACGATCCAAAGGTCAGACTTGCATCTTGGTGGTCGTCGACCTATTTACCAAGATGGCCCACTTCATTCCGTGCCCAAAACTTCCCACAGCTCAGGAGACAGCTCAGCTCTACCTGCAACACATCTTTCGTCTGCACGGGCTCCCAGCCCACCTGATCTCAGACCGGGGACCCCAGTTCTCCTCTCGGTTCTGGCAAGCCCTCCATTCCAGCCTGGGTACTCGAGTGCACCTGTCCTCAGCCTACCACCCGCAGACAGATGGTCAGACAGAGCGCACCAATGCCACGCTAGAGCAATATCTCCGCTGCTACACCTGCTACCAGCAGGACGACTGGACCACTCTGTTGCCTCTAGCGGAGTTTGCATACAACAACGCGGTCCACTCGTCTACCCAAATGACCCCGTTTGCTGCAACCTACGGCTACCACCCTCGGTTCTTCCCGGCGATCCTGCCACCCACGAATGTCCCCGCCGTCGAGGCCTACCTGCAAGAACTCCGCGCCAGCCAAGACTTGCTCCGAGAGCAGCTACAGCGGGCCAAGGAAGCCTATAAACTGGCTGCAGACCGGAAGAGGCAGGAAGGCCCCCCAGTCCAGCCGGGGGATCAGGTGTGGCTCTCGACTCGCTACCTGCGCCGGCCTGGTCGGTCTCACAAGCTGGATGCGCGGTTCATCGGACCCTACCCCGTCATGGACCAAATAAACCCCGTTGCTTTCAGGCTCCAGTTGCCACCTCACCTCCGCATTCACCCTGTGTTCCATCGCTCCCTCCTTGTTCCAGCTGCACCCCCTGACCCAGCTCGGCCTCCTTGCCCACCGCCGCCACCACCGGTGTTGGTGGATGATGAGGAAGAATACGAGGTGCGCCAGATCCTGGACTCCCGGTACCATCGCGGAGGCCTCCAGTACCTTGTGGACTGGGAGGGATACGGCCCAGAAGACCGGTCTTGGGAGCCTGTGGACAATCTTCATGCCCCGGACTTGGTGCAACAGTTCCACAACGACCACCCCGACCTCCCAGGTCCCTCGACGGAGGGGGGCCCTGGGGGGGGGATAGTGTCATGGGTGCTGGGGACCCTGCAGAGGAAGACGAGTCTGCCAAGGAAACTGTACCCCTGCCACCTGCACCAGTACCCCTGCCTCCTGCTGAAGAAGATCCCAGCCCCCCTGCCTCGCCCTCTCGGGTGGCTCGTGTGCGTGACCGCCTCCGTCAGGACCTCAGGGATCGGAGGAGGGCGGCACGCTCACAAGCAAGACGCTCCCTGAGTCCTGAGTTTTGAGAGGATTCTGGCCCTCCTAAGAGCAAGGATGCTTGAGTTGTAACAGGATCCTGGCTGCCTCCCAGAGCCAGCAATTAGCCCAAATGGGCAACAGCCAGCAGAGGGCTATATAGCTGTGGGCTTTGGGAGGAGGCTTTGTGGAAGCAACTAGTCGTCTCCCTGACGTTCTAGCATCCACTCCGGCTTGACTTTGGTTCCTGACTCCCTGACTTTGGCTTTTGACTTCTGGACTCCCTGACCTCGGCTTCTGGACCTCGGACCTGCGATACTTGCACAGTGATTTGGATTTGGCACCTCGGACACTCCTGCTTGCTGGCTACAGACCTCGGCCTGCCTTTGGACTTTGCCTGACCCGGCCCCAGCCGTGACAGATTGCTTCCACCCAACAAACACCCACTCCACAGGATGGAGGCTGAAGCAAGTGAAACCACCGAACTACTGGCTGCGCTCCAAGCCCAGGTACAGCAGCTAACACAGGCAGTAGTGCACTTGCAGCAACAACCTGCGGCCAGTGCTCCAGCCAAGTGCCCAGTTCCCCCACCTGACAGATTTGGGGGTGCCGTGGAAGAATTTCCTGCTTTCCTGGCACAGTGTCAGCTGTACTTTGAACTAAGAGCACGGGACTTCCCCAATGACAAGACGAAGGTGTGTTTTATCATTAGTCTGTTAAAGGGGCAGGCGGCCAAGTGGGCCACACCCCTACTGGTTGGGTCCTCTCCCCTACTGACTGATTACCAGGGGTTTGAGGCCTACCTGTCTGCTGCCTTCTCCAACCCAGTCCAAGCAGCCACAGCCAACCGGAAAATCAGGGCCCTGAAACAAGGCCAGTCCTCGGTGGCTCAGTATGCCACCGAATTCAAGCTCCTGGCCCAAGACTTGGCGTGGAATGAGGCTGCTCAGATGGACCAGTTTACCGAGGGGTTGGCAGAGGAAGTCCTGGACGAACTGGCCAGGGTGGAGCGGCCCCCCACGCTCCAGGAACTTATCACCCTCTGCCTCCGCATCGATGGCCGCCTGGAAAGTCGCCGCCAAGCCAAGACCCGAGGGCACCAGCTCCCTGCGCCATGCCACTTGGCTCCTCTCCCATCCCCAGCTAGTACCAGAAACGAGGGTGAGCCTATGCAGCTTGGAGCTGCTCGACCCCGCCTGACTCCAGAAGAGAAGGCCCGACGCCGCACGCAGAACCTGTGCCTCTACTGCGGCACGGCAGGCCACTATGCCTCTGGCTGCCCTGCTAAACATCGGATACCCGGACCTACATTGCCACCGCCGCCAAAAGGCCAGCCCCAGGCGTAAGTGGACCCTCCTGCCTGGGGCGACTAGCTGGGTCCTCCGAACAACAGGCTGATACCCCGGGCCCGTTCCTGCTACCAGTCAAACTCCGTCTGCCCGATGGACGCTGGCTGTTCGTGTATGCCATGCTGGACTCGGGAGCGGCCCACTGTTTCGTAGATGCCGCCTTTGTAAAGCAGCACCAGATTCCAGTGCAGCCAAAAGAGACTCCAACACTGGTGGAGGCTATTGACGGGCGCCTCCTCCGTTCTGGCCCCGTCACCCAGGAGACCTGTCCCATCACCTTCCACGTCCAGCAGCACCAAGAACAGCTGCAGTTTGATGTCGCCCGCATGCCTCGCTTCCCGCTGATTCTAGGCCTTTCCTGGCTGAAGCTGCACAACCCCATCGTGGACTGGGCCCAGCAGGAACTACGCTTCCGAGACCCATGCCCCCATCTGACTCCTCCCACCACTCTAGCAGCCGGCATCCCGAGTGGTGGTCCTCAGCTCCCTCAGAAGTATGCGGATTTCGCCGATGTCTTTGAGGAGACAGGAGCGGATCAGCTTCCCCCTCACCGACCCTATGACTGTGCCATTGATTTGGTACCTGGGGCACCACTCCCGGTGGGGCGTCTGTACCCAATGTCGGAGCCTGAGTTGGCAGCTTTGCGAGACTACCTGGACAAGAACCTGAAACGCGGATTCATCCGACCCTCAACTTCTCCCCTGTCTGCCCCAGTCCTCTTCGTGAAGAAGAAAAGTGGGGAGCTCCGGCTGTGCAATGACTACCGGGCCCTGAACAAGATCACCATCCGCGACCGGTACCCTCTACCACTGATCCCTGAACTCTTGGATCGTTTAAAGGGGGCCCAAATCTACACCAAGCTGGACCTCCGCGGAGCGTACAATTTGGTGCGCATACGGCCCGGAGACGAATGGAAGACCGCGTTTGGGACCCGATACGGGCAGTACGAGCACCTGGTGATGCCCTTCGGATTGACCAACGCCCCCGCTGTCTTCCAGAGGTTCATGAATGATGTATTCCGGGACCTGCTCGACCGCTTCGCGATCATATACCTGGATGACATCCTAATCTACTCCCGCAATCCTGCCCAGCACGCCGAGCACGTCCGCCAGGTCCTGCAGCGCCTACGAGCCCATGGCCTCTACGCCAAGCTGGAGAAGTGCGACTTTGACCTGCGCTCTGTCGAGTTCCTTGGTCACATTGTGTCACCACAGGGAATCCTCATGGACCCGAAAAAAGTGGAAGCGGTCCTGACCTGGCAGGCCCCTCAGAATCGCAAAGACCTGCAGCGGTTCCTTGGTTTCGCCAATTACTATCGGCAATTCATCCCGGCCTATGCATCTCTGACCACGCCCCTGACTCAACTACTCCGCCCCAAAGAACCTTTCCACTGGTCCCCAGAGGCCGATAATGCCTTCTCCACTCTGAAGACCTGTTTTGCCACCGGGCCACTCCTGAGATACCCTGACCCCCAGCTTCCCTTTACGGTGGAAGCTGATGCCTCCAACGTGGCCCTGGGAGCAGTGCTGTCCCAGCGCGAGGAGCCGTCTCAGCCACTCCAGCCCTGCGCCTATTACTCGCGCCAGCTCACCACTGCGGAGAAGAACTACACCATCTGGGAGAGAGAGTTGCTCGCGATCAAGGCGGCTTTTGAGGTTTGGAGGCATTACCTCGAAGGGGCTCGCCACCCTGTTCAAGTGCTCACCGACCACCGGAACTTAGAGCACCTCCAGACCACCCGCCGTCTCAACCAGCGCCAGATCCGGTGGTCCCTATTCTTCTCTCGCTTTGACTTCCAGATCTCCTACATCCCCCATACCCAGAACCGGAAAGCAGATGCACTCTCCCGGAAACCGGAATACGCCCCTGCTTCAACTGAGGCCGCGCCCGCTGCTCCCATCCTGCCGCCCTCAGTGTTTGCAGCCACCTCCACTTCACCCACACTCGTGGAGGACATTCGCGCTAGCCAGGCCAACGATCCCTGGGTCCAGCAACACCTCCAGGCCCTCCAAGTTGACTCGGCAGGCGAGTTCACGACTCGAGGCGGTCTCTTGCTACACCGCGAACGCCTCTATGTGCCGCCCGGGCCCTTACGGGCAGAAGTGCTACGCCTGACCCACGACTCGTTGCCCGCCGGGCACTTCGGACAGCATAAGACCACCCACTTGCTGACGCGAGAATTCTGGTGGCCACGAGTTCGCTCCGATGTTGCCCGTTATGTCAGCTCCTGTGACGTCTGTCGGCGGGCCAAAGACGTCCCGGCCAAACCCTCGGGGTTGTTACAGCCCTTGCCCGCACCCTCAGGACCCTGGGATACCATCTCGATGGACTTCATCACGGAACTCCCACGATCCAAAGGTCAGACTTGCATCTTGGTGGTCGTCGACCTATTTACCAAGATGGCCCACTTCATTCCGTGCCCAAAACTTCCCACAGCTCAGGAGACAGCTCAGCTCTACCTGCAACACATCTTTCGTCTGCACGGGCTCCCAGCCCACCTGATCTCAGACCGGGGACCCCAGTTCTCCTCTCGGTTCTGGCAAGCCCTCCATTCCAGCCTGGGTACTCGAGTGCACCTGTCCTCAGCCTACCACCCGCAGACAGATGGTCAGACAGAGCGCACCAATGCCACGCTAGAGCAATATCTCCGCTGCTACACCTGCTACCAGCAGGACGACTGGACCACTCTGTTGCCTCTAGCGGAGTTTGCATACAACAACGCGGTCCACTCGTCTACCCAAATGACCCCGTTTGCTGCAACCTACGGCTACCACCCTCGGTTCTTCCCGGCGATCCTGCCACCCACGAATGTCCCCGCCGTCGAGGCCTACCTGCAAGAACTCCGCGCCAGCCAAGACTTGCTCCGAGAGCAGCTACAGCGGGCCAAGGAAGCCTATAAACTGGCTGCAGACCGGAAGAGGCAGGAAGGCCCCCCAGTCCAGCCGGGGGATCAGGTGTGGCTCTCGACTCGCTACCTGCGCCGGCCTGGTCGGTCTCACAAGCTGGATGCGCGGTTCATCGGACCCTACCCCGTCATGGACCAAATAAACCCCGTTGCTTTCAGGCTCCAGTTGCCACCTCACCTCCGCATTCACCCTGTGTTCCATCGCTCCCTCCTTGTTCCAGCTGCACCCCCTGACCCAGCTCGGCCTCCTTGCCCACCGCCGCCACCACCGGTGTTGGTGGATGATGAGGAAGAATACGAGGTGCGCCAGATCCTGGACTCCCGGTACCATCGCGGAGGCCTCCAGTACCTTGTGGACTGGGAGGGATACGGCCCAGAAGACCGGTCTTGGGAGCCTGTGGACAATCTTCATGCCCCGGACTTGGTGCAACAGTTCCACAACGACCACCCCGACCTCCCAGGTCCCTCGACGGAGGGGGGCCCTGGGGGGGGGATAGTGTCATGGGTGCTGGGGACCCTGCAGAGGAAGACGAGTCTGCCAAGGAAACTGTACCCCTGCCACCTGCACCAGTACCCCTGCCTCCTGCTGAAGAAGATCCCAGCCCCCCTGCCTCGCCCTCTCGGGTGGCTCGTGTGCGTGACCGCCTCCGTCAGGACCTCAGGGATCGGAGGAGGGCGGCACGCTCACAAGCAAGACGCTCCCTGAGTCCTGAGTTTTGAGAGGATTCTGGCCCTCCTAAGAGCAAGGATGCTTGAGTTGTAACAGGATCCTGGCTGCCTCCCAGAGCCAGCAATTAGCCCAAATGGGCAACAGCCAGCAGAGGGCTATATAGCTGTGGGCTTTGGGAGGAGGCTTTGTGGAAGCAACTAGTCGTCTCCCTGACGTTCTAGCATCCACTCCGGCTTGACTTTGGTTCCTGACTCCCTGACTTTGGCTTTTGACTTCTGGACTCCCTGACCTCGGCTTCTGGACCTCGGACCTGCGATACTTGCACAGTGATTTGGATTTGGCACCTCGGACACTCCTGCTTGCTGGCTACAGACCTCGGCCTGCCTTTGGACTTTGCCTGACCCGGCCCCAGCCGTGACAGTTTCCTTGAATTACATAGATTTAGTCCTGCTTGATATCTCCGCTGTATTGTTATGAATCCTTTCAATCTCTCCCCGCCATGAACACCACTGTAAGCTTAATAGAATGCTGTGTAGATTTCTGGAAAAACACTAAGTAGATGCTTGTTATAATTATATTAGATTACATAGTTGCTAAAAATTGCTATCTCCTCATTGCTTGTATGAATCCGATCAAACTCCTGCCACAAAGAATGCCATTGTAAACTGATTAGAATTAAATAGAGAATTTTAGAAAAACACTTATTGAATGTTTGTTATGGTTTCCTTGAATTACATAGATTTAGTCCTGCTTGATATCTCCGCAGTACCGTTAAGAATCCGTTCAATTGCTTTCCGCTATGAACCCGAATGTAAACTTAATAGAATGCTATGTAGAATTTCGGAAAAACAGTAAGTAGATGCTTCTAATAATTATGTAAGATTACATAGTTGCTAAAAATTGCTATCTCCTCATTGCTTGTATGAAACCGATCAAACTCCTGCCACAAAGGTAGCCATTGTGAACTGATTAGAATTAAACGGAGAATTTTAGAAAAACACTTAGCAAATGTTTGTTATGGTTTCCTTGAATTACATAGATTTAGTCCTGCTTGATATCTCCGCTGTATTGTTATGAATCCTTTCAATCTCTCCGCGCTATGAACACCAGTGTAAGCTTAATAGAATGCTGTGTAGAATTCTGGAAAAACAGTAAGTAGATGCTTGTTATAATTACATTAGATTACATAGTTGCTAAAAATTGCTATCTCCTCATTGCTTCTATGAATCTGATCAATCTCCTGCCGCAAAGAATGCCATTGTAAACTGATTAGAATTAAACGGAGAATTTTAGAAAAACATTAGCAAATGTTTGTTATGGTTACTTTGAATTACATAGATTTAGTCCTGCTTTACATCTACGCTGTACTGTTATGAATCCTTTCAATCTCTCCGCGCTATGAACACCAGTGTAAGCTTAATAGAATGCTGTGTAGAATTCTGGAAAAGCAGTAAGTAGATGCTTGTTATAATTACATTAGATTACATAGTTGCTAAAAATTGCTATCTCCTCATTGCTTCTATGAATCCGATCAAACTCCTGCCACAAAGAATGCCATTGTAAACTGATTAGAATTAAATAGAGAATTTTAGAAAAACACTTATTGAATGTTTGTTATGGTTTCCTTGAATTACATAGATTTAGTCCTGCTTGATATCTCCGCAGTACCGTTAAGAATCCGTTCAATTGCTTTCCGCTATGAACCCGAATGTAAACTTAATAGAATGCTATGTAGAATTTCGGAAAAACAGTAAGTAGATGCTTCTAATAATTATGTAAGATTACATAGTTGCTAAAAATTGCTATCTCCTCATTGCTTGTATGAAACCGATCAAACTCCTGCCACAAAGGTAGCCATTGTGAACTGATTAGAATTAAACGGAGAATTTTAGAAAAACACTTAGCAAATGTTTGTTATGGTTTCCTTGAATTACATAGATTTAGTCCTGCTTGATATCTCCGCTGTATTGTTATGAATCCTTTCAATCTCTCCGCGCTATGAACACCAGTGTAAGCTTAATAGAATGCTGTGTAGAATTCTGGAAAAACAGTAAGTAGATGCTTGTTATAATTACATTAGATTACATAGTTGCTAAAAATTGCTATCTCCTCATTGCTTCTATGAATCTGATCAATCTCCTGCCGCAAAGAATGCCATTGTAAACTGATTAGAATTAAATAGAGAATTTTAGAAAAACACTTATTGAATGTTTGTTATGGTTTCTTTGAATTACGTAGATTTAGTCCTGCTTGGTATCTCCGCGTATTGTTATGAATCCTTTCAATCGCTCCCCGCTATGAACACCAGTGTAAGCTTAATAGAATGCTGTGTAGATTTCTGGAAAAACAGTAAGTAGATGCTTGTTATAATTATATTAGTTTACATAGTTGCTAAAAATTGCTATCTCCTCATTGCTTCTATGAATCTGATCAATCTCCTGCCGCAAAGAATGCCATTGTAAACTGATTAGAATTAAACGGAGAATTTTAGAAAAACATTAGCAAATGTTTGTTATGGTTACTTTGAATTACATAGATTTAGTCCTGCTTTACATCTACGCTGTACTGTTATGAATCCTTTCAATCTCTCCCCGCTATGAACACCAGTGTAAACTTAATAGAATGCTGTGTAGAATTTTGGAAAAACAGTAAGCAGATGCTTGTTATAATTATATTAGATTACATAGTTGCTAAAAATTGCTATCTCCTCATTGCTTCTATAAATCTGATCAAAATCCTGCCACAAAGAATGCCATTGTAAACTGATTAGAATTAAATAGAGAATTCTAGAAAAACACTTATTGAATGTTTGTTATGGTTTTCCTTGAATTACATAAATTTAGTCCTGCTTGATATCTCCGCCGTACCGTTAAGAATCCGTTCAATCGCTTTCCGCTATGAACCCGAATGTAAATTTAATAGAATGCTATGTAGAATTTCGGAAAAACAGTAAGTAGATGCTTCTAATAATTATGTAAGATTACATAGTTGCTAAAAATTGCTATCTCCTCATTGCTTGTATGAATCCGATCAAACTCCTGCCACAAAGGTAGCCATTGTGAACTGATTAGAATTAAACGGAGAATTTTAGAAAAACACTTAGCAAATGTTTGTTCTGGTTACTTTGAATTACATAGATTTAGTCCTGCTTTACATCTACGCTGTACTGTTATGAATCCTTTCAATCTCTCCACGCTATGAACCCCATTGTAAGCTTAATAGAATGCTGTGTAGAATTCTGGAAAAGCAGTAAGTAGAGGCTTGTTATAATTATATTAGATTACATAGATGCTAAAAATTGCTATCTCCTCATTGCTTCTATGAATCTGATCAAACTCCTGCCACAAAGAATGCCTTTGTAAACTCATTAGAATTAAATAGAGAATTTTAGAAAAACACTTATTGAATGTTTGTTATGGTTTCCTTGAATTACATAGATTTAGTCCTGCTTGATATCTCCGCTGTATTGTTATGAATCCTTTCAATCTCTCCCCGCCATGAACACCACTGTAAGCTTAATAGAATGCTGTGTAGATTTCTGGAAAAACACTAAGTAGATGCTTGTTATAATTATATTAGATTACATAGTTGCTAAAAATTGCTATCTCCTCATTGCTTGTATGAATCCGATCAAACTCCTGCCACAAAGAATGCCATTGTAAACTGATTAGAATTAAATAGAGAATTTTAGAAAAACACTTACTGAATGTTTGTTATGGTTTCCTTGAATTACATAGATTTAGTCCTGCTTGATATCTCCGCAGTACCGTTAAGAATCCGTTCAATTGCTTTCCGCTATGAACCCGAATGTAAACTTAATAGAATGCTATGTAGAATTTCGGAAAAACAGTAAGTAGATGCTTCTAATAATTATGTAAGATTACATAGTTGCTAAAAATTGCTATCTCCTCATTGCTTGTATGAAACCGATCAAACTCCTGCCACAAAGGTAGCCATTGTGAACTGATTAGAATTAAACGGAGAATTTTAGAAAAACACTTAGCAAATGTTTGTTATGGTTTCCTTGAATTACATAGATTTAGTCCTGCTTGATATCTCCGCTGTATTGTTATGAATCCTTTCAATCTCTCCGCGCTATGAACACCAGTGTAAGCTTAATAGAATGCTGTGTAGAATTCTGGAAAAGCAGTAAGTAGAGGCTTGTTATAATTATATTAGATTACATAGATGCTAAAAATTGCTATCTCCTCATTGCTTCTATGAATCTGATCAAACTCCTGCCACAAAGAATGCCATTGTAAACTGATTAGAATTAAATAGAGAATTTTAGAAAAACACTTATTGAATGTTTGTTATGGTTTCTTTGAATTACATAGATTTAGTCCTGCTTGGTATCTCCGCGTATTGTTATGAATCCTTTCAATCGCTCCCCGCTATGAATACCAGTGTAAGCTTAATAGAATGCTGTGTAGATTTCTGGAAAAACAATAAGTAGATGCTTGTTATAATTATATTAGTTTACATAGTTGCTAAAAATTGCTATCTCCTCATTGCTTCTATGAATCTGATCAATCTCCTGCCGCAAAGAATGCCATTGTAAACTGATTAGAATTAAACGGAGAATTTTAGAAAAACATTAGCAAATGTTTGTTATGGTTACTTTGAATTACATAGATTTAGTCCTGCTTTACATCTACGCTGTACTGTTATGAATCCTTTCAATCTCTCCCCGCTATGAACACCAGTGTAAACTTAATAGAATGCTGTGTAGAATTTTGGAAAAACAGTAAGCAGATGCTTGTTATAATTATATTAGATTACATAGTTGCTAAAAATTGCTATCTCCTCATTGCTTCTATAAATCTGATCAAAATCCTGCCACAAAGAATGCCATTGTAAACTGATTAGAATTAAATAGAGAATTCTAGAAAAACACTTATTGAATGTTTGTTATGGTTTTCCTTGAATTACATAGATTTAGTCCTGCTTGATATCTCCGCCGTACCGTTAAGAATCCGTTCAATCGCTTTCCGCTATGAACCCGAATGTAAATTTAATAGAATGCTATGTAGAATTTCGGAAAAACAGTAAGTAGATGCTTCTAATAATTATGTAAGATTACATAGTTGCTAAAAATTGCTATCTCCTCATTGCTTGTATGAATCCGATCAAACTCCTGCCACAAAGGTAGCCATTGTGAACTGATTAGAATTAAACGGAGAATTTTAGAAAAACACTTAGCAAATGTTTGTTCTGGTTACTTTGAATTACATAGATTTAGTCCTGCTTTACATCTACGCTGTACTGTTATGAATCCTTTCAATCTCTCCACGCTATGAACCCCATTGTAAGCTTAATAGAATGCTGTGTAGAATTCTGGAAAAACAGTAAGTAGAGGCTTGTTATAATTATATTAGATTACATAGATGCTAAAAATTGCTATCTCCTCATTGCTTCTATGAATCTGATCAAACTCCTGCCACAAAGAATGCCTTTGTAAACTCATTAGAATTAAATAGAGAATTTTAGAAAAACACTTATTGAATGTTTGTTATGGTTTCCTTGAATTACATAGATTTAGTCCTGCTTGATATCTCCGCTGTATTGTTATGAATCCTTTCAATCTCTCCCCGCCATGAACACCACTGTAAGCTTAATAGAATGCTGTGTAGATTTCTGGAAAAACACTAAGTAGATGCTTGTTATAATTATATTAGATTACATAGTTGCTAAAAATTGCTATCTCCTCATTGCTTGTATGAATCCGATCAAACTCCTGCCGCAAAGAATGCCATTGTAAACTGATTAGAATTAAACGGAGAATTTTAGAAAAACATTAGCAAATGTTTGTTATGGTTACTTTGAATTACATAGATTTAGTCCTGCTTTACATCTACGCTGTACTGTTATGAATCCCTTCAATCTCTCCCCGCTATGAACACCAGTGTAAACTTAATAGAATGCTGTGTAGAATTTTGGAAAAACAGTAAGCAGATGCTTGTTATAATTATATTAGATTACATAGTTGCTAAAAATTGCTATCTCCTCATTGCTTCTATAAATCTGATCAAAATCCTGCCACAAAGAATGCCATTGTAAACTGATTAGAATTAAATAGAGAATTCTAGAAAAACACTTATTGAATGTTTGTTATGGTTTCCTTGAATTACATAGATTTAGTCCTGCTTGATATCTCCGCAGTACCGTTAAGAATCCGTTCAATCGCTTTCCGCTATGAACCCGAATGTAAACTTAATAGAATGCTATGTAGAATTTTGGAAAAACAGTAAGCAGATGCTTGTTATAATTATATTAGTTTACATAGTTGCTAAAAATTGCTATCTCCTCATTGCTTCTATGAATCTGATCAAACTCCTGCCACAAAGAATGCCATTGTAAACTCATTAGAATTAAATAGAGAATTCTAGAAAAACACTTATTGAATGTTTGTTATGGTTTCCTTGAATTACATAGATTTAGTCCTGCTTGATATCTCCGCAGTACCGTTAAGAATCCGTTCAATCGCTTTCCGCTATGAACCCGAATGTAAACTTAATAGAATGCTATGTAGAATTTTGGAAAAACAGTAAGCAGATGCTTGTTATAATTATATTAGTTTACATAGTTGCTAAAAATTGCTATCTCCTCATTGCTTCTATGAATCTGATCAAACTCCTGCCACAAAGAATGCCATTGTAAACTCATTAGAATTAAATAGAGAATTTTAGAAAAACTCTTATTGAATGTTTGTTATGGTTTCCTTGAATTACATAGATTTAGTCCTGCTTGATATCTCCGCTGTATTGTTATGAATCCTTTCAATCTCTCCGCGCTATGAACACCAGTGTAAGCTTAATAGAATGCTGTGTAGAATTCTGGAAAAACCGTAAGTAGATGCTTGTTATAATTACATTAGATTTCATAGTTGCTAAAAATTGCTATCTCCTCATTGCTTCTATGAATCTGATCAAACTCCTGCCACAAAGAATGCCATTGTAAACTCATTAGAATTAAATAGAGAATTTTAGAAAAACTCTTATTGAATGTTTGTTATGGTTTCTTTGAATTACATAGATTTAGTCCTGCTTGGTATCTCCGCGTATTGTTATGAATCCTTTCAATCGCTCCCCGCTATGAACACCAGTGTAAGCTTAATAGAATGCTGTGTAGATTTCTGGAAAAACAGTAAGTAGATGCTTGTTATAATTATATTAGTTTACATAGTTGCTAAAAATTGCTATCTCCTCATTGCTTCTATGAATCTGATCAATCTCCTGCCGCAAAGAATGCCATTGTAAACTGATTAGAATTAAACGGAGAATTTTAGAAAAACATTAGCAAATGTTTGTTATGGTTACTTTGAATTACATAGATTTAGTCCTGCTTTACATCTACGCTGTACTGTTATGAATCCTTTCAATCTCTCCGCGCTATGAACACCAGTGTAAGCTTAATAGAATGCTGTGTAGAATTCTGGAAAAGCAGTAAGTAGATGCTTGTTATAATTACATTAGATTACATAGTTGCTAAAAATTGCTATCTCCTCATTGCTTCTATGAATCTGATCAAACTCCTGCCACAAAGAATGCCATTGTAAACTGATTAGAATTAAATAGAGAATTTTAGAAAAACACTTATTGAATGTTTGTTATGGTTTCCTTGAATTACATAGATTTAGTCCTGCTTGATATCTCCGCAGTACCGTTAAGAATCCGTTCAATCGCTTTCCGCTATGAACCCGCATGTAAACTTAATAGAATGCTATGTAGAATTTTGGAAAAACAGTAAGTAGATGCTTCTAATAGTTATATAAGATTACATAGTTGCTAAAAATTGCTATCACCTCATTGCTTGTATGAATCCGATCAAACTCCTGCCACAAAGGTAACCATTGTGAACTGATTAGAATTCAACGGAGAATTTTAGAAAAACACATAGCAAATGCTTGTTACGGTTACTTTGAATTAATTTAGATTTAGTCCTGCTTGATATCTCCGCTGTATTGTTATGAATCCTTTCAATCTCTCCCCGCTATGAACACCAGTGTAAGCTTAATAGAATGCTGTGTCGAATTTTGGAAAAACAGTAAGCAGATGCTTGTTATAATTATATTAGTTTACATAGTTGCTAAAAATTGCTATCTCCTCATTGCTTCTATGAATCTGATCAAACTCCTGCCACAAAGAATGCCATTGTAAACTCATTAGAATTAAATAGAGAATTTTAGAAAAACTCTTATTGAATGTTTGTTATGGTTTCCTTGAATTACATAGATTTAGTCCTGCTTGATATCTCCGCTGTATTGTTATGAATCCTTTCAATCTCTCCGCGCTATGAACACCAGTGTAAGCTTAATAGAATGCTGTGTAGAATTCTGGAAAAACAGTAAGTAGATGCTTGTTATAATTACATTAGATTACATAGTTGCTAAAAATTGCTATCTCCTCATTGCTTCTATGAATCTGATCAAACTCCTGCCACAAAGAATGCCATTGTAAACTCATTAGAATTAAATAGAGAATTTTAGAAAAACACTTATTGAATGTTTGTTATGGTTTCTTTGAATTACATAGATTTAGTCCTGCTTGGTATCTCCGCGTATTGTTATGAATCCTTTCAATCGCTCCCCGCTATGAACACCAGTGTAAGCTTAATAGAATGCTGTGTAGATTTCTGGAAAAACAGTAAGTAGATGCTTGTTATAATTATATTAGTTTACATAGTTGCTAAAAATTGCTATCTCCTCATTGCTTCTATGAATCTGATCAATCTCCTGCCGCAAAGAATGCCATTGTGAACTGATTAGAATTAAACGGAGAATTTTAGAAAAACACTTAGCAAATGTTTGTTCTGGTTACTTTGAATTACATAGATTTAGTCCTGCTTTTCATCTACGCTGTACTGTTATGAATCCTTTCAATCTCTCCACGCTATGAACCCCATTGTAAGCTTAATAGAATGCTGTGTAGAATTCTGGAAAAGCAGTAAGTAGAGGCTTGTTATAATTATATTAGATTACATAGATGCTAAAAATTGCTATCTCCTCATTGCTTCTATGAATCTGATCAAACTCCTGCCACAAAGAATGCCTTTGTAAACTCATTAGAATTAAATAGAGAATTTTAGAAAAACACTTATTGAATGTTTGTTATGGTTTCCTTGAATTACATAGATTTAGTCCTGCTTGATATCTCCGCTCTATTGTTATGAATCCTTTCAATCTCTCCCCGCCATGAACACCACTGTAAGCTTAATAGAATGCTGTGTAGATTTCTGGAAAAACACTAAGTAGATGCTTGTTATAATTATATTAGATTACATAGTTGCTAAAAATTGCTATCTCCTCATTGCTTGTATGAATCCGATCAAACTCCTGCCGCAAAGAATGCCATTGTAAACTGATTAGAATTAAACGGAGAATTTTAGAAAAACATTAGCAAATGTTTGTTATGGTTACTTTGAATTACATAGATTTAGTCCTGCTTTACATCTACGCTGTACTGTTATGAATCCCTTCAATCTCTCCCCGCTATGAACACCAGTGTAAACTTAATAGAATGCTGTGTAGAATTTTGGAAAAACAGTAAGCAGATGCTTGTTATAATTATATTAGATTACATAGTTGCTAAAAATTGCTATCTCCTCATTGCTTCTATAAATCTGATCAAAATCCTGCCACAAAGAATGCCATTGTAAACTGATTAGAATTAAATAGAGAATTCTAGAAAAACACTTATTGAATGTTTGTTATGGTTTCCTTGAATTACATAGATTTAGTCCTGCTTGATATCTCCGCAGTACCGTTAAGAATCCGTTCAATCGCTTTCCGCTATGAACCCGAATGTAAACTTAATAGAATGCTATGTAGAATTTTGGAAAAACAGTAAGCAGATGCTTGTTATAATTATATTAGTTTACATAGTTGCTAAAAATTGCTATCTCCTCATTGCTTCTATGAATCTGATCAAACTCCTGCCACAAAGAATGCCATTGTAAACTCATTAGAATTAAATAGAGAATTTTAGAAAAACTCTTATTGAATGTTTGTTATGGTTTCCTTGAATTACATAGATTTAGTCCTGCTTGATATCTCCGCTGTATTGTTATGAATCCTTTCAATCTCTCCGCGCTATGAACACCAGTGTAAGCTTAATAGAATGCTGTGTAGAATTCTGGAAAAACCGTAAGTAGATGCTTGTTATAATTACATTAGATTTCATAGTTGCTAAAAATTGCTATCTCCTCATTGCTTCTATGAATCTGATCAAACTCCTGCCACAAAGAATGCCATTGTAAACTCATTAGAATTAAATAGAGAATTTTAGAAAAACTCTTATTGAATGTTTGTTATGGTTTCCTTGAATTACATAGATTTAGTCCTGCTTGATATCTCCGCTGTATTGTTATGAATCCTTTCAATCTCTACGCGCTATGAACACCAGTGTAAGCTTAATAGAATGCTGTGTAGAATTCTGGAAAAACAGTAAGTAGATGCTTGTTATAATTACATTAGATTACATAGTTGCTAAAAATTGCTATCTCCTCATTGCTTCTATGAATCTGATCAAACTCCTGCCACAAAGAATGCCATTGTAAACTCATTAGAATTAAATAGAGAATTTTAGAAAAACACTTATTGAATGTTTGTTATGGTTTCTTTGAATTACATAGATTTAGTCCTGCTTGGTATCTCCGCGTATTGTTATGAATCCTTTCAATCGCTCCCCGCTATGAACACCAGTGTAAGCTTAATAGAATGCTGTGTAGATTTCTGGAAAAACAGTAAGTAGATGCTTGTTATAATTATATTAGTTTACATAGTTGCTAAAAATTGCTATCTCCTCATTGCTTCTATGAATCTGATCAATCTCCTGCCGCAAAGAATGCCATTGTAAACTGATTAGAATTAAACGGAGAATTTTAGAAAAACATTAGCAAATGTTTGTTATGGTTACTTTGAATTACATAGATTTAGTCCTGCTTTACATCTACGCTGTACTGTTATGAATCCTTTCAATCTCTCCGCGCTATGAACACCAGTGTAAGCTTAATAGAATGCTGTGTAGAATTCTGGAAAAGCAGTAAGTAGATGCTTGTTATAATTACATTAGATTACATAGTTGCTAAAAATTGCTATCTCCTCATTGCTTCTATGAATCTGATCAAACTCCTGCCACAAAGAATGCCATTGTAAACTGATTAGAATTAAATAGAGAATTTTAGAAAAACACTTATTGAATGTTTGTTATGGTTTCCTTGAATTACATAGATTTAGTCCTGCTTGATATCTCCGCAGTACCGTTAAGAATCCGTTCAATCGCTTTCCGCTATGAACCCGCATGTAAACTTAATAGAATGCTATGTAGAATTTTGGAAAAACAGTAAGTAGATGCTTCTAATAGTTATATAAGATTACATAGTTGCTAAAAATTGCTATCACCTCATTGCTTGTATGAATCCGATCAAACTCCTGCCACAAAGGTAACCATTGTGAACTGATTAGAATTCAACGGAGAATTTTAGAAAAACACATAGCAAATGCTTGTTACGGTTACTTTGAATTAATTTAGATTTAGTCCTGCTTGATATCTCCGCTGTATTGTTATGAATCCTTTCAATCTCTCCCCGCTATGAACACCAGTGTAAGCTTAATAGAATGCTGTGTCGAATTTTGGAAAAACAGTAAGCAGATGCTTGTTATAATTATATTAGTTTACATAGTTGCTAAAAATTGCTATCTCCTCATTGCTTCTATGAATCTGATCAAACTCCTGCCACAAAGAATGCCATTGTAAACTCATTAGAATTAAATAGAAAATTTTAGAAAAACTCTTATTGAATGTTTGTTATGGTTTCCTTGAATTACATAGATTTAGTCCTGCTTGATATCTCCGCTGTATTGTTATGAATCCTTTCAATCTCTCCGCGCTATGAACACCAGTGTAAGCTTAATAGAATGCTGTGTAGAATTCTGGAAAAACCGTAAGTAGATGCTTGTTATAATTACATTAGATTTCATAGTTGCTAAAAATTACTATCTCCTCATTGCTTCTATGAATCTGATCAAACTCCTGCCACAAAGAATGCCATTGTAAACTCATTAGAATTAAATAGAGAATTTTAGAAAAACACTTATTGAATGTTTGTTATGGTTTCCTTGAATTACATAGATTTAGTCCTGCTTGATATCTCCGCTGTATTGTTATGAATCCTTTCAATCTCTCCGCGCTATGAACACCAGTGTAAGCTTAATAGAATGCTGTGTAGAATTCTGGAAAAACAGTAAGTAGATGCTTGTTATAATTACATTAGATTACATAGTTGCTAAAAATTGCTATCTCCTCATTGCTTCTATGAATCTGATCAAACTCCTGCCACAAAGAATGCCATTGTAAACTCATTAGAATTAAATAGAGAATTTTAGAAAAACACTTATTGAATGTTTGTTATGGTTTCTTTGAATTACATAGATTTAGTCCTGCTTGGTATCTCCGCGTATTGTTATGAATCCTTTCAATCGCTCCCCGCTATGAACACCAGTGTAAGCTTAATAGAATGCTGTGTAGATTTCTGGAAAAACAGTAAGTAGATGCTTGTTATAATTATATTAGTTTACATAGTTGCTAAAAATTGCTATCTCCTCATTGCTTCTATGAATCTGATCAATCTCCTGCCGCAAAGAATGCCATTGTGAACTGATTAGAATTAAACGGAGAATTTTAGAAAAACACTTAGCAAATGTTTGTTCTGGTTACTTTGAATTACATAGATTTAGTCCTGCTTTTCATCTACGCTGTACTGTTATGAATCCTTTCAATCTCTCCACGCTATGAACCCCATTGTAAGCTTAATAGAATGCTGTGTAGAATTCTGGAAAAGCAGTAAGTAGACGCTTGTTATAATTATATTAGATTACATAGATGCTAAAAATTGCTATCTCCTCATTGCTTCTATGAATCTGATCAAACTCCTGCCACAAAGAATGCCTTTGTAAACTCATTAGAATTAAATAGAGAATTTTAGAAAAACACTTATTGAATGTTTGTTATGGTTTCCTTGAATTACATAGATTTAGTCCTGCTTGATATCTCCGCTCTATTGTTATGAATCCTTTCAATCTCTCCCCGCCATGAACACCACTATAAGCTTAATAGAATGCTGTGTAGATTTCTGGAAAAACACTAAGTAGATGCTTGTTATAATTATATTAGATTACATAGTTGCTAAAAATTGCTATCTCCTCATTGCTTCTATGAATTTGATCAATCTCCTGCCGCAAAGAATGCCATTGTAAACTGATTAGAATTAAATAGAGAATTTTAGAAAAACACTTATTGAATGTTTGTTATGGTTTCTTTGAATTACATAGATTTAGTCCTGCTTGGTATCTCCGCGTATTGTTATGAATCCTTTCAATCGCTCCCCGCTATGAACACCAGTGTAAGCTTAATAGAATGCTGTGTAGATTTCTGGAAAAACAGTAAGTAGATGCTTGTTATAATTATATTAGTTTACATAGTTGCTAAAAATTGCTATCTCCTCATTGCTTCTATGAATCTGATCAATCTCCTGCCGCAAAGAATGCCATTGTAAACTGATTAGAATTAAACGGAGAATTTTAGAAAAACATTAGCAAATGTTTGTTATGGTTACTTTGAATTACATAGATTTAGTCCTGCTTTACATCTACGCTGTACTGTTATGAATCCTTTCAATCTCTCCCCGCTATGAACACCAGTGTAAACTTAATAGAATGCTGTGTAGAATTTTGGAAAAACAGTAAGCAGATGCTTGTTATAATTATATTAGATTACATAGTTGCTAAAAATTGCTATCTCCTCATTGCTTCTATAAATCTGATCAAAATCCTGCCACAAAGAATGCCATTGAAAACTGATTAGAATTAAATAGAGAATTCTAGAAAAACACTTATTGAATGTTTGTTATGGTTTTCCTTGAATTACATAGATTTAGTCCTGCTTGATATCTCCGCAGTACCGTTAAGAATCCGTTCAATCGCTTTCCGCTATGAACCCGAATGTAAACTTAATAGAATGCTATGTAGAATTTCGGAAAAACAGTAAGTAGATGCTTCTAATAATTATGTAAGATTACATAGTTGCTAAAAATTGCTATCTCCTCATTGCTTGTATGAATCCGATCAAACTCCTGCCACAAAGGTAGCCATTGTGAACTGATTAGAATTAAATGGAGAATTTTAGAAAAACACTTAGCAAATGTTTGTTCTGGTTACTTTGAATTACATAGATTTAGTCCTGCTTTTCATCTACGCTGTACTGTTATGAATCCTTTCAATCTCTCCACGCTATGAACCCCATTGTAAGCTTAATAGAATGCTGTGTAGAATTCTGGAAAAGCAGTAAGTAGAGGCTTGTTATAATTATATTAGATTACATAGATGCTAAAAATTGCTATCTCCTCATTGCTTCTATGAATCTGATCAAACTCCTGCCACAAAGAATGCCTTTGTAAACTCATTAGAATTAAATAGAGAATTTTAGAAAAACACTTATTGAATGTTTGTTATGGTTTCCTTGAATTACATAGATTTAGTCCTGCTTGATATCTCCGCTCTATTGTTATGAATCCTTTCAATCTCTCCCCGCCATGAACACCACTGTAAGCTTAATAGAATGCTGTGTAGATTTCTGGAAAAACACTAAGTAGATGCTTGTTATAATTATATTAGATTACATAGTTGCTAAAAATTGCTATCTCCTCATTGCTTCTATGAATTTGATCAATCTCCTGCCGCAATGAATGCCATTGTAAACTGATTAGAATTAAATAGAGAATTTTAGAAAAACACTTATTGAATGTTTGTTATGGTTTCCTTGAATTACATAGATTTAGTCCTGCTTGATATCTCCGCAGTACCGTTAAGAATCCGTTCAATCGCTTTCCGCTATGAACCCGAATGTAAACTTAATAGAATGCTATGTAGAATTTCGGAAAAACAGTAAGTAGATGCTTCTAATAATTATGTAAGATTACATAGTTGCTAAAAATTGCTATCTCCTCATTGCTTGTATGAATCCGATGAAACTCCTGCCACAAAGAATGCCATTGTAAACTGATTAGAATTAAATAGAGAATTTTAGAAAAACACTTATTGAATGTTTGTTATGGTTTCCTTGAATTACATAGATTTAGTCCTGCTTGATATCTCCGCAGTACCGTTAAGAATCCGTTCAATTGCTTTCCGCTATGAACCCGAATGTAAACTTAATAGAATGCTATGTAGAATTTCGGAAAAACAGTAAGTAGATGCTTCTAATAATTATGTAAGATTACATAGTTGCTAAAAATTGCTATCTCCTCATTGCTTCTATGAATCTGATCAAACTCCTGCCACAAAGAATGCTATTGTAAACTCATTAGAATTAAATAGAGAATTTTAGAAAAACACTTATTGAATGTTTGTTATGGTTTCTTTGAATTACAGAGATTTAGTCCTGCTTGGTATCTCCGCATATTGTTATGAATCCTTTCAATCGCTCCCCGCTATGAACACCAGTGTAAGCTTAATAGAATGCTGTGTAGATTTCTGGAAAAACAGTAAGTAGATGCTTGTTATAATTATATTAGTTTACATAGTTGCTAAAAATTGCTATCTCCTCATTGCTTCTATGAATCTGATCAATCTCCTGCCGCAAGGAATGCCATTGTAAACTGATTAGAATTAAACGGAGAATTTTAGAAAAACATTAGCAAATGTTTGCTATGGTTACTTTGAATTACATAGATTTAGTCCTGCTTTACATCTACGCTGTACTGTTATGAATCCCTTCAATCTCTCCCCGCTATGAACACCAGTGTAAACTTAATAGAATGCTGTGTAGAATTTTGGAAAAACAGTAAGCAGATGCTTGTTTTAATTATATTAGATTACATAGTTGCTAAAAATTGCTATCTCCTCATTGCTTCTATAAATCTGATCAAAATCCTGCCACAAAGAATGCCATTGTAAACTGATTAGAATTAAATAGAGAATTCTAGAAAAACACTTATTGAATGTTTGTTATGGTTTTCCTTGAATTACATAGATTTAGTCCTGCTTGATATCTCCGCAGTACCGTTAAGAATCCGTTCAATCGCTTTCCGCTATGAACCCGAATGTAAACTTAATAGAATGCTATGTAGAATTTCGGAAAAACAGTAAGTAGATGCTTGTAATAATTATGTAAGATTACATAGATGCTAAAAATTGCTATCACCTCATTGCTTGTATGAATCCGATCAAACTCCTGCCACAATGGTAACCATTGTGAACTGATTAGAATTCAACGGAGAATTTTAGAAAAACACTTAGCAAATGTTTGTTATGGTTACTTTGAATTAATTTAGATTTAGTCCTGCTTTATATCTCCGCTGTATTGTTATGAATCCTTTCAATCTCTCCCCGCTATGAACACCAGTGTAAGCTTAATAGAATGCTGTGTCGAATTTTGGAAAAACAGTAAGCAGATGCTTGTTATAATTATATTAGTTTACATAGTTGCTAAAAATTGCTATCTCCTCATTGCTTCTATGAATCTGATCAAACTCCTGCCACAAAGAATGCCATTGTAAACTCATTAGAATTAAATAGAGAATTTTAGAAAAACTCTTATTGAATGTTTGTTATGGTTTCCTTGAATTACATAGATTTAGTCCTGCTTGATATCTCCGCTGTATTGTTATGAATCCTTTCAATCTCTCCGCGCTATGAACACCAGTGTAAGCTTAATAGAATGCTGTGTAGAATTCTGGAAAAACCGTAAGTAGATGCTTGTTATAATTACATTACATTTCATAGTTGCTAAAAATTGCTATCTCCTCATTGCTTCTATGAATCTGATCAAACTCCTGCCACAAAGAATGCCATTGTAAACTCATTAGAATTAAATAGAGAATTTTAGAAAAACTCTTATTGAATGTTTGTTATGGTTTCCTTGAATTACATAGATTTAGTCCTGCTTGATATCTCCGCTGTATTGTTATGAATCCTTTCAATCTCTCCGCGCTATGAACACCAGTGTAAGCTTAATAGAATGCTGTGTAGAATTCTGGAAAAACAGTAAGTAGATGCTTGTTATAATTACATTAGATTACATAGTTGCTAAAAATTGCTATCTCCTCATTGCTTCTATAAATCTGATCAAAATCCTGCCACAAAGAATGCCATTGAAAACTGATTAGAATTAAATAGAGAATTCTAGAAAAACACTTATTGAATGTTTGTTATGGTTTTCCTTGAATTACATAGATTTAGTCCTGCTTGATATCTCCGCCGTACCGTTAAGAATCCGTTCAATCGCTTTCCGCTATGAACCCGAATGTAAATTTAATAGAATGCTATGTAGAATTTCGGAAAAACAGTAAGTAGATGCTTCTAATAATTATGTAAGATTACATAGTTGCTAAAAATTGCTATCTCCTCATTGCTTGTATGAATCCGATCAAACTCCTGCCACAAAGGTAGCCATTGTGAACTGATTAGAATTAAACGGAGAATTTTAGAAAAACACTTAGCAAATGTTTGTTCTGCTTACTTTGAATTACATAGATTTAGTCCTGCTTTACATCTACGCTGTACTGTTATGAATCCCTTCAATCTCTCCCCGCTATGAACACCAGTGTAAACTTAATAGAATGCTGTGTAGAATTTTGGAAAAACAGTAAGCAGATGCTTGTTATAATTATATTAGATTACATAGTTGCTAAAAATTGCTATCTCCTCATTGCTTCTATAAATCTGATCAAAATCCTGCCACAAAGAATGCCATTGTAAACTGATTAGAATTAAATAGAGAATTCTAGAAAAACACTTATTGAATGTTTGTTATGGTTTCCTTGAATTACATAGATTTAGTCCTGCTTTACATCTACGCTGTACTGTTATGAATCCTTTCAATCTCTCCCCGCCATGAACACCAGTGTAAGCTTAATAGAATGCTGTGTAGATTTCTGGAAAAACAGTAAGTAGATGCTTGTAATAATTATGTAAGATTACATAGATGCTAAAAATTGCTATCTCCTCATTGCTTGTATGAATCCGATCAAACTCCTGCCACAAAGAATGCCATTGTAAACTGATTAGAATTAAATAGAGAATTTTAGAAAAACACTTATTGAATGTTTGTTATGGTTTCCTTGAATTACATAGATTTAGTCCTGCTTGATATCTCCGCTGTATTGTTATGAATCCTTTCAATCTCTCCCCGCTATGAACACCAGTGTAAGCTTAATAGAATGCTGTGTAGAATTCTGGAAAAACAGTAAGCAGATGCTTGTTATAATTATATTAGTTTACATAGTTGCTAAAAATTGCTATCTCCTCATTGCTTCTATGAATCTGATCAAACTCCTGCCACAAAGAATGCCATTGTAAACTCATTAGAATTAAATAGAGAATTTTAGAAAAACTCTTATTGAATGTTTGTTATGGTTTCCTTGAATTACATAGATTTAGTCCTGCTTGATATCTCCGCTGTATTGTTATGAATCCTTTCAATCTCTCCCCGCTATGAACACCAGTGTAAGCTTAATAGAATGCTGTGTCGAATTTTGGAAAAACAGTAAGCAGATGCTTTTTATAATTACATTAGATTACATAGTTGCTAAAAATTGCTATCTCCTCATTGCTTCTATGAATCTGATCAATCTCCTGCCGCAAAGAATGCCATTGTAAACTGATTAGAATTAAACGGAGAATTTTAGAAAAACATTAGCAAATGTTTGTTATGGTTACTTTGAATTACATAGATTTAGTCCTGCTTTACATCTACGCTGTACTGTTATGAATCCCTTCAATCTCTCCCCGCTATGAACACCACTGTAAGCTTAATAGAATGCTGTGTAGATTTCTGGAAAAACACTAAGTAGATGCTTGTTATAATTATATTAGATTACATAGTTGCTAAAAATTGCTATCTCCTCATTGCTTCTATGAATTTGATCAATCTCCTGCCGCAAAGAATGCCATTGTAAACTGATTAGAATTAAATAGAGAATTTTAGAAAAACACTTATTGAATGTTTGTTATGGTTTCCTTGAATTACATAGATTTAGTCCTGCTTGATATCTCCGCAGTACCGTTAAGAATCCGTTCAATCGCTTTCCGCTATGAACCCGAATGTAAACGTAATAGAATGCTATGTAGAATTTCGGAAAAACAGTAAGTAGATGCTTCTAATAATTATGTAAGATTACATAGTTGCTAAAAATTGCTATCTCCTCATTACTTGTATGAATCCGATCAAACTCCTGCCACAAAGGTAGCCATTGTGAACTGATTAGAATTAAACGGAGAATTTTAGAAAAACACTTATTGAATGTTTGTTATGGTTTCCTTGAATTACATAGATTTAGTCCTGCTTGATATCTCCGCTGTATTGTTATGAATCCTTTCAATCTCTCCCCGCTATGAACACCAGTGTAAGCTTAATAGAATGCTGTGTAGAATTCTGGAAAAACAGTAAGCAGATGCTTGTTATAATTATATTAGTTTACATAGTTGCTAAAAATTGCTATCTCCTCATTGCTTCTATGAATCTGATCAAACTCCTGCCACAAAGAATGCCATTGTAAACTCATTAGAATTAAATAGAGAATTTTAGAAAAACTCTTATTGAATGTTTGTTATGGTTTCCTTGAATTACATAGATTTAGTCCTGCTTGATATCTCCGCTGTATTGTTATGAATCCTTTCAATCTCTCCGCGCTATGAACACCAGTGTAAGCTTAATAGAATGCTGTGTAGTATTCTGGAAAAACAGTAAGTAGATGCTTGTTATAATTACATTAGATTACATAGTTGCTAAAAATTGCTATCTCCTCATTGCTTCTATGAATCCGATCAAACTCCTGCCACAAAGAATGCCATTGTAAACTCATTAGAATTAAATAGAGAATTTTAGAAAAACACTTATTGAATGTTTGTTATGGTTTCTTTGAATTACATAGATTTAGTCCTGCTTGGTATCTCCGCGTATTGTTATGAATCCTTTCAATCGCTCCCCGCTATGAACACCAGTGTAAGCTTAATAGAATGCTGTGTAGATTTCTGGAAAAACAGTAAGTAGATGCTTGTTATAATTATATTAGTTTACATAGTTGCTAAAAATTGCTATCTCCTCATTGCTTCTATGAATCTGATCAATCTCCTGCCGCAAAGAATGCCATTGTAAACTGATTAGAATTAAACGGAGAATTTTAGAAAAACATTAGCAAATGTTTGTTATGGTTACTTTGAATTACATAGATTTAGTCCTGCTTTACATCTACGCTGTACTGTTATGAATCCTTTCAATCTCTCCCCGCTATGAACACCAGTGTAAACTTAATAGAATGCTGTGTAGAATTTTGGAAAAACAGTAAGCAGATGCTTGTTATAATTATATTAGATTACATAGTTGCTAAAATTTGCTATCTCCTCATTGCTTCTATAAATCTGATCAAAATCCTGCCACAAAGAATGCCATTGTAAACTGATTAGAATTAAATAGAGAATTCTAGAAAAACACTTATTGAATGTTTGTTATGGTTTTTCATGAATTACATAGATTTAGTCCTGCTTGATATCTCCGCCGTACCGTTAAGAATCCGTTCAATCGCTTTCCGCTATGAACCCGAATGTAAATTTAATAGAATGCTATGTAGAATTTCGGAAAAACAGTAAGTAGATGCTTCTAATAATTATGTAAGATTACATAGTTGCTAAAAATTGCTATCTCCTCATTGCTTCTATGAATCCGATCAAACTCCTGCCACAAAGGTAGCCATTGTGAACTGATTAGAATTAAACGGAGAATTTTAGAAAAACACTTAGCAAATGTATGTTCTGGTTACTTTGAATTACATAGATTTAGTCCTGCTTTACATCTACGCTGTACTGTTATGAATCCTTTCAATCTCTCCACGCTATGAACCCCATTGTAAGCTTAATAGAATGCTGTGTAGATTTCTGGAAAAACAGTAAGTAGAGGCTTGTTATAATTATATTAGTTTACATAGTTGCTAAAAATTGCTATCTCCTCATTGCTTCTATGAATCTGATCAATCTCCTGCCGCAAAGAATGCCATTGTAAACTGATTAGAATTAAACGGAGAATTTTAGAAAAACATTAGCAAATGTTTGTTATGGTTACTTTGAATTACATAGATTTAGTCCTGCTTTACATCTACGCTGTACTGTTATGAATCCCTTCAATCTCTCCCCGCTATGAACACCACTGTAAGCTTAATAGAATGCTGTGTAGATTTCTGGAAAAACACTAATTTAGATTTAGTCCTGCTTTATATCTCCGCTGTATTGTTATGAATCCTTTCAATCTCTCCCCGCTATGAACACCAGTGTAAGCTTAATAGAATGCTGTGTCGAATTTTGGAAAAACAGTAAGCAGATGCTTTTTATAATTACATTAGATTACATAGTTGCTAAAAATTGCTATCTCCTCATTGCTTCTATGAATCTGATCAATCTCCTGCCGCAAAGAATGCCATTGTAAACTGATTAGAATTAAACGGAGAATTTTAGAAAAACATTAGCAAATGTTTGTTATGGTTACTTTGAATTACATAGATTTAGTCCTGCTTTACATCTACGCTGTACTGTTATGAATCCCTTCAATCTCTCCCCGCTATGAACACCACTGTAAGCTTAATAGAATGCTGTGTAGATTTCTGGAAAAACACTAAGTAGATGCTTGTTATAATTATATTAGATTACATAGTTGCTAAAAATTGCTATCTCCTCATTGCTTCTATGAATTTGATCAATCTCCTGCAGCAAAGAATGCCATTGTAAACTGATTAGAATTAAATAGAGAATTTTAGAAAAACACTTATTGAATGTTTGTTATGGTTTCCTTGAATTACATAGATTTAGTCCTGCTTGATATCTCCGCAGTACCGTTAAGAATCCGTTCAATCGCTTTCCGCTATGAACCCGAATGTAAACGTAATAGAATGCTATGTAGAATTTCGGAAAAACAGTAAGTAGATGCTTCTAATAATTATGTAAGATTACATAGTTGCTAAAAATTGCTATCTCCTCATTACTTGTATGAATCCGATCAAACTCCTGCCACAAAGGTAGCCATTGTGAACTGATTAGAATTAAACGGAGAATTTTAGAAAAACACTTAGCAAATGTTTGTTATGGTTTCCTTGAATTACATAGATTTAGTCCTGCTTGATATCTCCGCTGTATTGTTATGAATCCTTTCAATCTCTCCGCGCTATGAACACCAGTGTAAGCTTAATAGAATGCTGTGTAGAATTCTGGAAAAACAGTAAGTAGATGCTTGTTATAATTACATTAGATTACATAGTTGCTAAAAATTGCTATCTCCTCATTGCTTCTATGAATCTGATCAAACTCTTGCCACAAAGAATGCCATTGTAAACTCATTAGAATTAAATAGAGAATTTTAGAAAAACACTTATTGAATGTTTGTTATGGTTTCCTTGAATTACATAGATTTAGTCCTGCTTGATATCTCCGCTGTATTGTTATGAATCCTTTCAATCTCTCCCCGCTATGAACACCAGTGTAAGCTTAATAGAATGCTGTGTAGAATTCTGGAAAAACAGTAAGCAGATGCTTGTTATAATTATATTAGTTTACATAGTTGCTAAAAATTGCTATCTCCTCATTGCTTCTATGAATCTGATCAAACTCCTGCCACAAAGAATGCCATTGTAAACTCATTAGAATTAAATAGAGAATTTTAGAAAAACTCTTATTGAATGTTTGTTATGGTTTCCTTGAATTACATAGATTTAGTCCTGCTTGATATCTCCGCTGTATTGTTATGAATCCTTTCAATCTCTCCGCGCTATGAACACCAGTGTAAGCTTTATAGAATGCTGCGTAGAATTCTGGAAAAACCGTAAGTAGATGCTTGTTATAATTACATTAGATTTCATAGTTGCTAAAAATTGCCTTCTCCTCATTGCTTCTATGAATCTGATCAAACTCCTGCCACAAAGAATGCCATTGTAAACTCATTAGAATTAAATAGAGAATTTTAGAAAAACACTTATTGAATGTTTGTTATGGTTTCTTTGAATTACATAGATTTAGTCCTGCTTGGTATCTCCGCGTATTGTTATGAATCCTTTCAATCGCTCCCCGCTATGAACACCAGTGTAAGCTTAATAGAATGCTGTGTAGATTTCTGGAAAAACAGTAAGTAGATGCTTGTTATAATTATATTAGTTTACATAGTTGCTAAAAATTGCTATCTCCTCATTGCTTCTATGAATCTGATCAATCTCCTGCCGCAAAGAATGCCATTGTAAACTGATTAGAATTAAACGGAGAATTTTAGAAAAACATTAGCAAATGTTTGTTATGGTTACTTTGAATTACATAGATTTAGTCCTGCTTTACATCTACGCTGTACTGTTATGAATCCTTTCAATCTCTCACCGCTATGAACACCAGTGTAAACTTAATAGAATGCTGTGTAGAATTTTGGAAAAACAGTAAGCAGATGCTTGTTATAATTATATTAGATTACATAGTTGCTAAAATTTGCTATCTCCTCATTGCTTCTATAAATCTGATCAAAATCCTGCCACAAAGAATGCCATTGTAAACTGATTAGAATTAAATAGAGAATTCTAGAAAAACACTTATTGAATGTTTGTTATGGTTTTTCTTGAATTACATAGATTTAGTCCTGCTTGATATCTCCGCCGTACCGTTAAGAATCCGTTCAATCGCTTTCCGCTATGAACCCGAATGTAAATTTAATAGAATGCTATGTAGAATTTCAGAAAAACAGTAAGTAGATGCTTCTAATAATTATGTAAGATTACATAGTTGCTAAAAATTGCTATCTCCTCATTGCTTCTATGAATCCGATCAAACTCCTGCCACAAAGGTAGCCATTGTGAACTGATTAGAATTAAACGGAGAATTTTAGAAAAACACTTAGCAAAAGTATGTTCTGGTTACTTTGAATTACATAGATTTAGTCCTGCTTTACATCTACGCTGTACTGTTATGAATCCTTTCAATCTCTCCACGCTATGAACCCCAGTGTAAGCTTAATAGAATGCTGTGTAGATTTCTGGAAAAACAGTAAGTAGAGGCTTGTTATAATTATATTAGTTTACATAGTTGCTAAAAATTGCTATCTCCTCATTGCTTCTATGAATCTGATCAATCTCCTGCCGCAAAGAATGCCATTGTAAACTGATTAGAATTAAACGGAGAATTTTAGAAAAACATTAGCAAATGTTTGTTATGGTTACTTTGAATTACATAGATTTAGTCCTGCTTTACATCTACGCTGTACTGTTATGAATCCCTTCAATCTCTCCCCGCTATGAACACCACTGTAAGCTTAATAGAATGCTGTGTAGATTTCTGGAAAAACACTAATTTAGATTTAGTCCTGCTTTATATCTCCGCTGTATTGTTATGAATCCTTTCAATCTCTCCCCGCTATGAACACCAGTGTAAGCTTAATAGAATGCTGTGTCGAATTTTGGAAAAACAGTAAGCAGATGCTTTTTATAATTACATTAGATTACATAGTTGCTAAAAATTGCTATCTCCTCATTGCTTCTATGAATCTGATCAATCTCCTGCCGCAAAGAATGCCATTGTAAACTGATTAGAATTAAACGGAGAATTTTAGAAAAACATTAGCAAATGTTTGTTATGGTTACTTTGAATTACATAGATTTAGTCCTGCTTTACATCTACGCTGTACTGTTATGAATCCTTTCAATCTCTCCCCGCTATGAACACCAGTGTAAACTTAATAGAATGCTGTGTAGAATTTTGGAAAAACAGTAAGCAGATGCTTGTTATAATTATATTAGATTACATAGTTGCTGAAATTTGCTATCTCCTCATTGCTTCTATAAATCTGATCAAAATCCTGCCACAAAGAATGCCATTGTAAACTGATTAGAATTAAATAGAGAATTCTAGAAAAACACTTATTGAATGTTTGTTATGGTTTTTCATGAATTACATAGATTTAGTCCTGCTTGATATCTCCGCCGTACCGTTAAGAATCCGTTCAATCGCTTTCCGCTATGAACCCGAATGTAAATTTAATAGAATGCTATGTAGAATTTCGGAAAAACAGTAAGTAGATGCTTCTAATAATTATGTAAGATTACATAGTTGCTAAAAATTGCTATCTCCTCATTGCTTCTATGAATCCGATCAAACTCCTGCCACAAAGGTAGCCATTGTGAACTGATTAGAATTAAACGGAGAATTTTAGAAAAACACTTAGCAAATGTATGTTCTGGTTACTTTGAATTACATAGATTTAGTCCTGCTTTACATCTACGCTGTACTGTTATGAATCCTTTCAATCTCTCCACGCTATGAACCCCATTGTAAGCTTAATAGAATGCTGTGTAGATTTCTGGAAAAACAGTAAGTAGAGGCTTGTTATAATTATATTAGTTTACATAGTTGCTAAAAATTGCTATCTCCTCATTGCTTCTATGAATCTGATCAATCTCCTGCCGCAAAGAATGCCATTGTAAACTGATTAGAATTAAACGGAGAATTTTAGAAAAACATTAGCAAATGTTTGTTATGGTTACTTTGAATTACATAGATTTAGTCCTGCTTTACATCTACGCTGTACTGTTATGAATCCCTTCAATCTCTCCCCGCTATGAACACCACTGTAAGCTTAATAGAATGCTGTGTAGATTTCTGGAAAAACACTAATTTAGATTTAGTCCTGCTTTATATCTCCGCTGTATTGTTATGAATCCTTTCAATCTCTCCCCGCTATGAACACCAGTGTAAGCTTAATAGAATGCTGTGTCGAATTTTGGAAAAACAGTAAGCAGATGCTTTTTATAATTACATTAGATTACATAGTTGCTAAAAATTGCTATCTCCTCATTGCTTCTATGAATCTGATCAATCTCCTGCCGCAAAGAATGCCATTGTAAACTGATTAGAATTAAACGGAGAATTTTAGAAAAACATTAGCAAATGTTTGTTATGGTTACTTTGAATTACATAGATTTAGTCCTGCTTTACATCTACGCTGTACTGTTATGAATCCCTTCAATCTCTCCCCGCTATGAACACCACTGTAAGCTTAATAGAATGCTGTGTAGATTTCTGGAAAAACACTAAGTAGATGCTTGTTATAATTATATTAGATTACATAGTTGCTAAAAATTGCTATCTCCTCATTGCTTCTATGAATTTGATCAATCTCCTGCCGCAAAGAATGCCATTGTAAACTGATTAGAATTAAATAGAGAATTTTAGAAAAACACTTATTGAATGTTTGTTATGGTTTCCTTGAATTACATAGATTTAGTCCTGCTTGATATCTCCGCAGTACCGTTAAGAATCCGTTCAATCGCTTTCCGCTATGAACCCGAATGTAAACGTAATAGAATGCTATGTAGAATTTCGGAAAAACAGTAAGTAGATGCTTCTAATAATTATGTAAGATTACATAGTTGCTAAAAATTGCTATCTCCTCATTACTTGTATGAATCCGATCAAACTCCTGCCACAAAGGTAGCCATTGTGAACTGATTAGAATTAAACGGAGAATTTTAGAAAAACACTTAGCAAATGTTTGTTATGGTTTCCTTGAATTACATAGATTTAGTCCTGCTTGATATCTCCGCTGTATTGTTATGAATCCTTTCAATCTCTCCGCGCTATGAACACCAGTGTAAGCTTAATAGAATGCTGTGTAGAATTCTGGAAAAACAGTAAGTAGATGCTTGTTATAATTACATTAGATTACATAGTTGCTAAAAATTGCTATCTCCTCATTGCTTCTATGAATCTGATCAAACTCTTGCCACAAAGAATGCCATTGTAAACTCATTAGAATTAAATAGAGAATTTTAGAAAAACACTTATTGAATGTTTGTTATGGTTTCCTTGAATTACATAGATTTAGTCCTGCTTGATATCTCCGCTGTATTGTTATGAATCCTTTCAATCTCTCCCCGCTATGAACACCAGTGTAAGCTTAATAGAATGCTGTGTAGAATTCTGGAAAAACAGTAAGCAGATGCTTGTTATAATTATATTAGTTTACATAGTTGCTAAAAATTGCTATCTCCTCATTGCTTCTATGAATCTGATCAAACTCCTGCCACAAAGAATGCCATTGTAAACTCATTAGAATTAAATAGAGAATTTTAGAAAAACTCTTATTGAATGTTTGTTATGGTTTCCTTGAATTACATAGATTTAGTCCTGCTTGATATCTCCGCTGTATTGTTATGAATCCTTTCAATCTCTCCGCGCTATGAACACCAGTGTAAGCTTTATAGAATGCTGCGTAGAATTCTGGAAAAACCGTAAGTAGATGCTTGTTATAATTACATTAGATTTCATAGTTGCTAAAAATTGCCTTCTCCTCATTGCTTCTATGAATCTGATCAAACTCCTGCCACAAAGAATGCCATTGTAAACTCATTAGAATTAAACGGAGAATTTTAGAAAAACACTTAGCAAATGTTTGTTATGGTTTCCTTGAATTACATAGATTTAGTCCTGCTTGATATCTCCGCTGTATTGTTATGAATCCTTTCAATCTCTCCGCGCTATGAACACCAGTGTAAGCTTAATAGAATGCTGTGTAGAATTCTGGAAAAACAGTAAGTAGATGCTTGTTATAATTACATTAGATTACATAGTTGCTAAAAATTGCTATCTCCTCATTGCTTCTATGAATCTGATCAAACTCTTGCCACAAAGAATGCCATTGTAAACTCATTAGAATTAAATAGAGAATTTTAGAAAAACACTTATTGAATGTTTGTTATGGTTTCCTTGAATTACATAGATTTAGTCCTGCTTGATATCTCCGCTGTATTGTTATGAATCCTTTCAATCTCTCCCCGCTATGAACACCAGTGTAAGCTTAATAGAATGCTGTGTAGAATTCTGGAAAAACAGTAAGCAGATGCTTGTTATAATTATATTAGTTTACATAGTTGCTAAAAATTGCTATCTCCTCATTGCTTCTATGAATCTGATCAAACTCCTGCCACAAAGAATGCCATTGTAAACTCATTAGAATTAAATAGAGAATTTTAGAAAAACTCTTATTGAATGTTTGTTATGGTTTCCTTGAATTACATAGATTTAGTCCTGCTTGATATCTCCGCTGTATTGTTATGAATCCTTTCAATCTCTCCGCGCTATGAACACCAGTGTAAGCTTTATAGAATGCTGCGTAGAATTCTGGAAAAACCGTAAGTAGATGCTTGTTATAATTACATTAGATTTCATAGTTGCTAAAAATTGCCTTCTCCTCATTGCTTCTATGAATCTGATCAAACTCCTGCCACAAAGAATGCCATTGTAAACTCATTAGAATTAAATAGAGAATTTTAGAAAAACACTTATTGAATGTTTGTTATGGTTTCTTTGAATTACATAGATTTAGTCCTGCTTGGTATCTCCGCGTATTGTTATGAATCCTTTCAATCGCTCCCCGCTATGAACACCAGTGTAAGCTTAATAGAATGCTGTGTAGATTTCTGGAAAAACAGTAAGTAGATGCTTGTTATAATTATATTAGTTTACATAGTTGCTAAAAATTGCTATCTCCTCATTGCTTCTATGAATCTGATCAATCTCCTGCCGCAAAGAATGCCATTGTAAACTGATTAGAATTAAACGGAGAATTTTAGAAAAACATTAGCAAATGTTTGTTATGGTTACTTTGAATTACATAGATTTAGTCCTGCTTTACATCTACGCTGTACTGTTATGAATCCTTTCAATCTCTCACCGCTATGAACACCAGTGTAAACTTAATAGAATGCTGTGTAGAATTTTGGAAAAACAGTAAGCAGATGCTTGTTATAATTATATTAGATTACATAGTTGCTAAAATTTGCTATCTCCTCATTGCTTCTTTAAATCTGATCAAAATCCTGCCACAAAGAATGCCATTGTAAACTGATTAGAATTAAATAGAGAATTCTAGAAAAACACTTATTGAATGTATGTTATGGTTTTTCTTGAATTACATAGATTTAGTCCTGCTTGATATCTCCGCCGTACCGTTAAGAATCCGTTCAATCGCTTTCCGCTATGAACCCGAATGTAAATTTAATAGAATGCTATGTAGAATTTCGGAAAAACAGTAAGTAGATGCTTCTAATAATTATGTAAGATTACATAGTTGCTAAAAATTGCTATCTCCTCATTGCTTCTATGAATCCGATCAAACTCCTGCCACAAAGGTAGCCATTGTGAACTGATTAGAATTAAACGGAGAATTTTAGAAAAACACTTAGCAAAAGTATGTTCTGGTTACTTTGAATTACATAGATTTAGTCCTGCTTTACATCTACGCTGTACTGTTATGAATCCTTTCAATCTCTCCACGCTATGAACCCCAGTGTAAGCTTAATAGAATGCTGTGTAGATTTCTGGAAAAACAGTAAGTAGAGGCTTGTTATAATTATATTAGTTTACATAGTTGCTAAAAATTGCTATCTCCTCATTGCTTCTATGAATCTGATCAATCTCCTGCCGCAAAGAATGCCATTGTAAACTGATTAGAATTAAACGGAGAATTTTAGAAAAACATTAGCAAATGTTTGTTATGGTTACTTTGAATTACATAGATTTAGTCCTGCTTTACATCTACGCTGTACTGTTATGAATCCCTTCAATCTCTCCCCGCTATGAACACCACTGTAAGCTTAATAGAATGCTGTGTAGATTTCTGGAAAAACACTAATTTAGATTTAGTCCTGCTTTATATCTCCGCTGTATTGTTATGAATCCTTTCAATCTCTCCCCGCTATGAACACCAGTGTAAGCTTAATAGAATGCTGTGTCGAATTTTGGAAAAACAGTAAGCAGATGCTTTTTATAATTACATTAGATTACATAGTTGCTAAAAATTGCTATCTCCTCATTGCTTCTATGAATCTGATCAATCTCCTGCCGCAAAGAATGCCATTGTAAACTGATTAGAATTAAACGGAGAATTTTAGAAAAACATTAGCAAATGTTTGTTATGGTTACTTTGAATTACATAGATTTAGTCCTGCTTTACATCTACGCTGTACTGTTATGAATCCCTTCAATCTCTCCCCGCTATGAACACCACTGTAAGCTTAATAGAATGCTGTGTAGATTTCTGGAAAAACACTAAGTAGATGCTTGTTATAATTATATTAGATTACATAGTTGCTAAAAATTGCTATCTCCTCATTGCTTCTATGAATTTGATCAATCTCCTGCCGCAAAGAATGCCATTGTAAACTGATTAGAATTAAATAGAGAATTTTAGAAAAACACTTATTGAATGTTTGTTATGGTTTCCTTGAATTACATAGATTTAGTCCTGCTTGATATCTCCGCAGTACCGTTAAGAATCCGTTCAATCGCTTTCCGCTATGAACCCGAATGTAAACGTAATAGAATGCTATGTAGAATTTCGGAAAAACAGTAAGTAGATGCTTCTAATAATTATGTAAGATTACATAGTTGCTAAAAATTGCTATCTCCTCATTACTTGTATGAATCCGATCAAACTCCTGCCACAAAGGTAGCCATTGTGAACTGATTAGAATTAAACGGAGAATTTTAGAAAAACACTTAGCAAATGTTTGTTATGGTTTCCTTGAATTACATAGATTTAGTCCTGCTTGATATCTCCGCTGTATTGTTATGAATCCTTTCAATCTCTCCGCGCTATGAACACCAGTGTAAGCTTAATAGAATGCTGTGTAGAATTCTGGAAAAACAGTAAGTAGATGCTTGTTATAATTACATTAGATTACATAGTTGCTAAAAATTGCTATCTCCTCATTGCTTCTATGAATCTGATCAAACTCTTGCCACAAAGAATGCCATTGTAAACTCATTAGAATTAAATAGAGAATTTTAGAAAAACACTTATTGAATGTTTGTTATGGTTTCTTTGAATTACATAGATTTAGTCCTGCTTGGTATCTCCGCGTATTGTTATGAATCCTTTCAATCGCTCCCCGCTATGAACACCAGTGTAAGCTTAATAGAATGCTGTGTAGATTTCTGGAAAAACAGTAAGTAGATGCTTGTTATAATTATATTAGTTTACATAGTTGCTAAAAATTGCTATCTCCTCATTGCTTCTATGAATCTGATCAATCTCCTGCCGCAAAGAATGCCATTGTAAACTGATTAGAATTAAACGGAGAATTTTAGAAAAACATTAGCAAATGTTTGTTATGGTTACTTTCAATTACATAGATTTAGTCCTGCTTTACATCTACGCTGTATTGTTATGAATCCTTTCAATCTCTCCCCGCTATGAACACCAGTGTAAGCTTAATAGAATGCTGTGTAGAATTCTGGAAAAACAGTAAGTAGATGCTTCTTATAATTATATTAGATTACATAGTTGCTAAAAATTGCTATCTTCTCTTTGCTTGTATGAATCCGAGCAAACTCCTGCCACAAAGAATGCCGTTGTAAACTTATTAGAATTAAATGGAGGATTTTAGAAAAACACTTAGCATATGTTTGTTATGGTTACTTTGAATTACATAGATTTAGTCCTGCTTTACATCTACGCTGTACTGTTATGAATCCTTTCAATCTCTCCCCGCTATGAACACTAGTGTAAACTTAATAGAATGCTGTGTAGAATTTTGGAAAAACAGTAAGCAGATGCTTGTTATAATTATATTAGATTACATAGTTTCTAAAAATTGCTATCTCCTCATTGCTTCTATGAATTTGATCAATCTCCTGCCGCAAAGAATGCCATTGTAAACTGATTAGAATTAAATGGAGAATTTTAGGAAAACATTAGCAAATGTTTGTTATGGTTACTTTGAATTACATAGATTTAGTCCTGCTTTACATCTACGCTGTACTGTTATGAATCCTTTCAATCTCTCCCCGCCATGAACACCAGTGTAAGCTTAATAGAATGCTGTGTAGATTTCTGGAAAAACAGTAAGTAGATGCTTGTTATAATTACATTAGATTACATAGTTGCTAAAAATTGCTATCTCCTCATTGCTTCTATGAATCTGATCAAACTCCTGCCACAAAGAATGCCATTGTAAACTGATTAGAATTAAATAGAGAATTTTAGAAAAACACTTATTGAATGTTTGTTATGGTTTCCTTGAATTACATAGATTTAGTCCTGCTTGATATCTCCGCTGTATTGTTATGAATCCTTTCAATCTCTCGGCGCTATGAACACCAGTGTAAGCTTAATAGAATGCTGTGTAGAATTCTGGAAAAACAGTAAGTAGATGCTTGTTATAATTACATTAGATTACATAGTTGCTAAAAATTGCTATCTCCTCATTGCTTCTATAAATCTGATCAAAATCCTGCCACAAAGAATGCCATTGTACACTGATTAGAATTAAATAGAGAATTTTAGAAAAACTCTTATTGAATGTTTGTTATGGTTCCCTTGAATTACATAGATTTAGTCCTGCTTGATATCTCCGCAGTACCGTTAAGAATCCGTTCAATCGGTTTCCGCTATAAACCCGAATGTAAACTTAATAGAATGCTATGTAGAATTTCGGAAAAACAGTAAGTAGATGCTTCTAATAATTATGTAAGATTACATAGTTGCTAAAAATTGCTATCTCCTCATTGCTTGTATGAAACCGATCAAACTCCTGGCACAAAGGTAGCCATTGTGAACTGATTAGAATTAAACGGAGAATTTTAGAAAAACACTTAGCAAATGTTTGTTATGGTTTCCTTGAATTACATAGATTTAGTCCTGCTTGATATCTCCGCTGTATTGTTATGAATCCTTTCAATCTCTCCGCGCTATGAACACCAGTGTAAGCTTAATAGAATGCTGTGTAGAATTCTGGAAAAACAGTAAGTAGATGCTTGTTATAATTACATTAGATTACATAGTTGCTAAAAATTGCTATCTCCTCATTGCTTCTATGAATCTGATCAAACTCCTGCCACAAAGAATGCCATTGTAAACTCATTAGAATTAAATAGAGAATTTTAGAAAAACACTTATTGAATGTTTGTTATGGTTTCTTTGAATTACATAGATTTAGTCCTGCTTGGTATCTCCGTGTATTGTTATGAATCCTTTCAATCGCTCCCCGCTATGAACACCAGTGTAAGCTTAATAGAATGCTGTGTAGATTTCTGGAAAAACAGTAAGTAGATGCTTGTTATAATTATATTAGTTTACATAGTTGCTAAAAATTGCTATCTCCTCATTGCTTCTATGAATCTGATCAATCTCCTGCCGCAAAGAATGCCATTGTAAACTGATTAGAATTAAACGGAGAATTTTAGAAAAACATTAGCAAATGTTTGTTATGGTTACTTTGAATTACATAGATTTAGTCCTGCTTTACATCTACGCTGTACTGTTATGAATCCCTTCAATCTCTCCCCGCTATGAACACCACTGTAAGCTTAATAGAATGCTGTGTAGATTTCTGGAAAAACACTAAGTAGATGCTTGTTATAATTATATTAGATTACATAGTTGCTAAAAATTGCTATCTCCTCATTGCTTCTATGAATTTGATCAATCTCCTGCCGCAAAGAATGCCATTGTAAACTGATTAGAATTAAATAGAGAATTTTAGAAAAACACTTATTGAATGTTTGTTATGGTTTCCTTGAATTACATAGATTTAGTCCTGCTTGATATCTCCGCAGTACCGTTAAGAATCCGTTCAATCGCTTTCCGCTATGAACCCGAATGTAAACGTAATAGAATGCTATGTAGAATTTCGGAAAAACAGTAAGTAGATGCTTCTAATAATTATGTAAGATTACATAGTTGCTAAAAATTGCTATCTCCTCATTACTTGTATGAATCCGATCAAACTCCTGCCACAAAGGTAGCCATTGTGAACTGATTAGAATTAAACGGAGAATTTTAGAAAAACACTTAGCAAATGTTTGTTATGGTTTCCTTGAATTACATAGATTTAGTCCTGCTTGATATCTCCGCTGTATTGTTATGAATCCTTTCAATCTCTCCGCGCTATGAACACCAGTGTAAGCTTAATAGAATGCTGTGTAGAATTCTGGAAAAACAGTAAGTAGATGCTTGTTATAATTACATTAGATTACATAGTTGCTAAAAATTGCTATCTCCTCATTGCTTCTATGAATCTGATCAAACTCCTGCCACAAAGAATGCCATTGTAAACTCATTAGAATTAAATAGAGAATTTTAGAAAAACACTTATTGAATGTTTGTTATGGTTTCTTTGAATTACATAGATTTAGTCCTGCTTGGTATCTCCGCGTATTGTTATGAATCCTTTCAATCGCTCCCCGCTATGAACACCAGTGTAAGCTTAATAGAATGCTGTGTAGATTTCTGGAAAAACAGTAAGTAGATGCTTGTTATAATTATATTAGTTTACATAGTTGCTAAAAATTGCTATCTCCTCATTGCTTCTATGAATCTGATCAATCTCCTGCCGCAAAGAATGCCATTGTAAACTGATTAGAATTAAACGGAGAATTTTAGAAAAACATTAGCAAATGTTTGTTATGGTTACTTTGAATTACATAGATTTAGTCCTGCTTTACATCTACGCTGTACTGTTATGAATCCCTTCAATCTCTCCCCGCTATGAACACCACTGTAAGCTTAATAGAATGCTGTGTAGATTTCTGGAAAAACACTAAGTAGATGCTTGTTATAATTATATTAGATTACATAGTTGCTAAAAATTGCTATCTCCTCATTGCTTCTATGAATTTGATCAATCTCCTGCCGCAAAGAATGCCATTGTAAACTGATTAGAATTAAATAGAGAATTTTAGAAAAACACTTATTGAATGTTTGTTATGGTTTCCTTGAATTACATAGATTTAGTCCTGCTTGATATCTCCGCAGTACCGTTAAGAATCCGTTCAATCGCTTTCCGCTATGAACCCGAATGTAAACGTAATAGAATGCTATGTAGAATTTCGGAAAAACAGTAAGTAGATGCTTCTAATAATTATGTAAGATTACATAGTTGCTAAAAATTGCTATCTCCTCATTACTTGTATGAATCCGATCAAACTCCTGCCACAAAGGTAGCCATTGTGAACTGATTAGAATTAAACGGAGAATTTTAGAAAAACACTTAGCAAATGTTTGTTATGGTTTCCTTGAATTACATAGATTTAGTCCTGCTTGATATCTCCGCTGTATTGTTATGAATCCTTTCAATCTCTCCGCGCTATGAACACCAGTGTAAGCTTAATAGAATGTTGTGTAGAATTCTGGAAAAACAGTAAGTAGATGCTTGTTATAATTACATTAGATTACATAGTTGCTAAAAATTGCTATCTCCTCATTGCTTCTATGAATCTTATCAAACTCCTGCCACAAAGAATGCCATTGTAAACTCATTAGAATTAAATAGAGAATTTTAGAAAAACACTTATTGAATGTTTGTTATGGTTTCTTTGAATTACATAGATTTAGTCCTGCTTGGTATCTCCGCGTATTGTTATGAATCCTTTCAATCGCTCCCCGCTATGAACACCAGTGTAAGCTTAATAGAATGCTGTGTAGATTTCTGGAAAAACAGTAAGTAGATGCTTGTTATAATTATATTAGTTTACATAGTTGCTAAAAATTGCTATCTCCTCATTGCTTCTATGAATCTGATCAATCTCCTGCCGCAAAGAATGCCATTGTAAACTGATTAGAATTAAACGGAGAATTTTAGAAAAACATTAGCAAATGTTTGTTATGGTTACTTTCAATTACATAGATTTAGTCCTGCTTTACATCTACGCTGTATTGTTATGAATCCTTTCAATCTCTCCCCGCTATGAACACCAGTGTAAGCTTAATAGAATGCTGTGTAGAATTCTGGAAAAACAGTAAGTAGATGCTTCTTATAATTATATTAGATTACATAGTTGCTAAAAATTGCTATCTTCTCTTTGCTTGTATGAATCCGAGCAAACTCCTGCCACAAAGAATGCCGTTGTAAACTTATTAGAATTAAATGGAGGATTTTAGAAAAACACTTAGCATATGTTTGTTATGGTTACTTTGAATTACATAGATTTAGTCCTGCTTTACATCTACGCTGTACTGTTATGAATCCTTTCAATCTCTCCCCGCTATGAACACTAGTGTAAACTTAATAGAATGCTGTGTAGAATTTTGGAAAAACAGTAAGCAGATGCTTGTTATAATTATATTAGATTACATAGTTTCTAAAAATTGCTATCTCCTCATTGCTTCTATGAATTTGATCAATCTCCTGCCGCAAAGAATGCCATTGTAAACTGATTAGAATTAAATGGAGAATTTTAGGAAAACATTAGCAAATGTTTGTTATGGTTACTTTGAATTACATAGATTTAGTCCTGCTTTACATCTACGCTGTACTGTTATGAATCCTTTCAATCTCTCCCCGCCATGAACACCAGTGTAAGCTTAATAGAATGCTGTGTAGATTTCTGGAAAAACAGTAAGTAGATGCTTGTTATAATTACATTAGATTACATAGTTGCTAAAAATTGCTATCTCCTCATTGCTTCTATGAATCTGATCAAACTCCTGCCACAAAGAATGCCATTGTAAACTGATTAGAATTAAATAGAGAATTTTAGAAAAACACTTATTGAATGTTTGTTATGGTTTCCTTGAATTACATAGATTTAGTCCTGCTTGATATCTCCGCTGTATTGTTATGAATCCTTTCAATCTCTCGGCGCTATGAACACCAGTGTAAGCTTAATAGAATGCTGTGTAGAATTCTGGAAAAACAGTAAGTAGATGCTTGTTATAATTACATTAGATTACATAGTTGCTAAAAATTGCTATCTCCTCATTGCTTCTATAAATCTGATCAAAATCCTGCCACAAAGAATGCCATTGTACACTGATTAGAATTAAATAGAGAGTTTTAGAAAAACACTTATTGAATGTTTGTTATGGTTCCCTTGAATTACATAGATTTAGTCCTGCTTGATATCTCCGCAGTACCGTTAAGAATCCGTTCAATCGGTTTCCGCTATAAACCCGAATGTAAACTTAATAGAATGCTATGTAGAATTTCGGAAAAACAGTAAGTAGATGCTTCTAATAATTATGTAAGATTACAAAGTTGCTAAAAATTGCTATCTCCTCATTGCTTGTATGAATCCGATCAAACTCCTGGCACAAAGGTAGCCATTGTGAACTGATTAGAATTAAACGGAGAATTTTAGAAAAACACTTAGCAAATGTTTGTTATGGTTACTTTGAAATAATTTAGATTTAGTCCTGCTTTATATCTCCGCTGTATTGTTATGAATCCTTTCAATCTCTCCCCGCTATGAACACCAGTGTAAGCTTAATAGAATGCTGTGTCGAATTTTGGAAAAACAGAAAGCAGATGCTTTTTATAATTACATTAGATTACATAGTTGCTAAAAATTGCTATCTCCTCATTGCTTCTATGAATTTGATCAATCTCCTGCCGCAAAGAATGCCATTGTAAACTGATTAGAATTAAACGGAGAATTTTAGGAAAACATTAGCAAGTGTTTGTTATGGTTACTTTGAATTACATAGATTTAGTCCTGCTTTACATCTACGCTGTACTGTTATGAATCCTTTCAATCTCTCCCCGCCATGAACACCAGTGTAAGCTTAATAGAATGCTGTGTAGAATTTTGGAAAAACAGTAAGTAGATGCTTGTTATAATTACATTAGATTACATAGTTGCTAAAAATTGCTATCTCCTCATTGCTTCTATGAATTTGATCAATCTCCTGCCGCAAAGAATGCCATTGTAAACTGATTAGAATTAAATAGAGAATTTTAGAAAAACACTTATTGAATGTTTGTTATGGTTTCCTTGAATTACATAGATTTAGTCCTGCTTGATATCTCCGCAGTACCGTTAAGAATCCGTTCAATCGCTTTCCGCTATGAACCCGAATGTAAACGTAATAGAATGCTATGTAGAATTTCGGAAAAACAGTAAGTAGATGCTTCTAATAATTATGTAAGATTGCATAGTTGCTAAAAATTGCTATCTCCTCATTACTTGTATGAATCCGATCAAACTCCTGCCACAAAGGTAGCCATTGTGAACTGATTAGAATTAAACGGAGAATTTTAGAAAAACACTTAGCAAATGTTTGTTATGGTTTCCTTGAATTACATAGATTTAGTCCTGCTTGATATCTCCGCTGTATTGTTATGAATCCTTTCAATCTCTCCGCGCTATGAACACCAGTGTAAGCTTAATAGAATGCTGTGTAGAATTCTGGAAAAACAGTAAGTAGATGCTTGTTATAATTACATTAGATTACATAGTTGCTAAAAATTGCTATCTCCTCATTGCTTCTATGAATCTGATCAAACTCCTGCCACAAAGAATGCCATTGTAAACTCATTAGAATTAAATAGAGAATTTTAGAAAAACACTTATTGAATGTTTGTTATGGTTTCTTTGAATTACATAGATTTAGTCCTGCTTGGTATCTCCGCGTATTGTTATGAATCCTTTCAATCGCTCCCCGCTATGAACACCAGTGTAAGCTTAATAGAATGCTGTGTAGATTTCTGGAAAAACAGTAAGTAGATGCTTGTTATAATTATATTAGTTTACATAGTTGCTAAAAATTGCTATCTCCTCATTGCTTCTATGAATCTGATCAATCTCCTGCCGCAAAGAATGCCATTGTAAACTGATTAGAATTAAACGGAGAATTTTAGAAAAACATTAGCAAATGTTTGTTATGGTTACTTTCAATTACATAGATTTAGTCCTGCTTTACATCTACGCTGTATTGTTATGAATCCTTTCAATCTCTCCCCGCTATGAACACCAGTGTAAGCTTAATAGAATGCTGTGTAGAATTCTGGAAAAACAGTAAGTAGATGCTTCTTATAATTATATTAGATTACATAGTTGCTAAAAATTGCTATCTTCTCTTTGCTTGTATGAATCCGAGCAAACTCCTGCCACAAAGAATGCCGTTGTAAACTTATTAGAATTAAATGGAGGATTTTAGAAAAACACTTAGCATATGTTTGTTATGGTTACTTTGAATTACATAGATTTAGTCCTGCTTTACATCTACGCTGTACTGTTATGAATCCTTTCAATCTCTCCCCGCTATGAACACTAGTGTAAACTTAATAGAATGCTGTGTAGAATTTTGGAAAAACAGTAAGCAGATGCTTGTTATAATTATATTAGATTACATAGTTTCTAAAAATTGCTATCTCCTCATTGCTTCTATGAATTTGATCAATCTCCTGCCGCAAAGAATGCCATTGTAAACTGATTAGAATTAAATGGAGAATTTTAGGAAAACATTAGCAAATGTTTGTTATGGTTACTTTGAATTACATAGATTTAGTCCTGCTTTACATCTACGCTGTACTGTTATGAATCCTTTCAATCTCTCCCCGCCATGAACACCAGTGTAAGCTTAATAGAATGCTGTGTAGATTTCTGGAAAAACAGTAAGTAGATGCTTGTTATAATTACATTAGATTACATAGTTGCTAAAAATTGCTATCTCCTCATTGCTTCTATGAATCTGATCAAACTCCTGCCACAAAGAATGCCATTGTAAACTGATTAGAATTAAATAGAGAATTTTAGAAAAACACTTATTGAATGTTTGTTATGGTTTCCTTGAATTACATAGATTTAGTCCTGCTTGATATCTCCGCTGTATTGTTATGAATCCTTTCAATCTCTCGGCGCTATGAACACCAGTGTAAGCTTAATAGAATGCTGTGTAGAATTCTGGAAAAACAGTAAGTAGATGCTTGTTATAATTACATTAGATTACATAGTTGCTAAAAATTGCTATCTCCTCATTGCTTCTATAAATCTGATCAAAATCCTGCCACAAAGAATGCCATTGTACACTGATTAGAATTAAATAGAGAGTTTTAGAAAAACACTTATTGAATGTTTGTTATGGTTCCCTTGAATTACATAGATTTAGTCCTGCTTGATATCTCCGCAGTACCGTTAAGAATCCGTTCAATCGGTTTCCGCTATAAACCCGAATGTAAACTTAATAGAATGCTATGTAGAATTTCGGAAAAACAGTAAGTAGATGCTTCTAATAATTATGTAAGATTACAAAGCTGCTAAAAATTGCTATCTCCTCATTGCTTCTATGAATTTGATCAATCTCCTGCCGCAAAGAATGCCATTGTAAACTGATTAGAATTAAACGGAGAATTTTAGGAAAACATTAGCAAGTGTTTGTTATGGTTACTTTGAATTACATAGATTTAGTCCTGCTTTACATCTACGCTGTACTGTTATGAATCCTTTCAATCTCTCCCCGCCATGAACACCAGTGTAAGCTTAATAGAATGCTGTGTAGAATTTTGGAAAAACAGTAAGTAGATGCTTGTTATAATTACATTAGATTACATAGTTGCTAAAAATTGCTATCTCCTCATTGCTTCTATGAATCTGATCAAACTCCTGCCACAAAGAATGCCATTGTAAACTCATTAGAATTAAATAGAGAATTTTAGAAAAACACTTATTGAATGTGTGTTATGGTTTATTTGAATTACATAGATTTAGTCCTGCTTGATATCTCCGCTGTTTTGTTATGAATCCTTTCAATCTCTCCCCGCTATGAACACCAGTGTAAGCTTAATGGAATGCTGTGTAGAATTCTGGAAAAACTGTAAGCAGATGCTTGTTATAATTATATTAGATTACATAGTTTCTAAAAATTGCTATCTCCTCATTGCTTCTATGAATTTGATCAATCTCCTGCCGCAAAGAATGCTATTGTAAACTGATTAGAATTAAACGGAGAATTTTAGGAAAACATTAGCAAATGTTTGTTATGGTTACTTTGAATTACATAGATTTAGTCCTGCTTTACATCTACGCTGTACTGTTATGAATCCTTTCAATCTCTCCCCGCCATGAACACCAGTGTACCAGTGTAAGCTTAATAGAATGCTGTGTAGATTTCTGGAAAAACAGTAAGTAGATGCTTGTTATAATTACATTAGATTACATAGTTGCTAAAAATTGCTATCTCCTCATTGCTTCTATAAATCTGATCAAAATCCTGCCACAAAGAATGCCATTGTACACTGATTAGAATTAAATAGAGAGTTTTAGAAAAACACTTATTGAATGTTTGTTATGGTTCCCTTGAATTACATAGATTTAGTCCTGCTTGATATCTCCGCAGTACCGTTAAGAATCCGTTCAATCGCTTTCCGCTATAAACCCGAATGTAAACTTAATAGAATGCTATGTAGAATTTCGGAAAAACAGTAAATAGATGCTTCTAATAATTATGTAAGATTACAAAGTTGCTAAAAATTGCTATCTCCTCATTGCTTGTATGAATCCGATCAAACTCCTGGCACAAAGGTAGCCATTGTGAACTGATTAGAATTAAACGGAGAATTTTAGAAAAACACTTAGCAAATATTTGTTCTGGTTACTTTGAATTACATAGATTTAGTCCTGCTTTACATCTACGCTGTACTGTTATGAATCCTTTCAATCTCTCCCCGCTATGAACACCAGTGTAAGCTTAATAGAATGCTGTGTAGAATTCTGGAAAAACAGTAAGTAGAGGCTTGTTATAATTATATTAGATTACATAGTTGCTAAAAATTGCTATCTCCTCATTGCTTCTATGAATCTGATCAAACTCCTGCCACAAAGCATGCCATTGTAAACTCATTAGAATTAAATAGAGAATTCTAGAAAAACACTTATTGAATGTTTGTTATGGTTTCCTTGAATTACATAGATTTAGTCCTGCTTGATATCTCCGCTGTATGAATCCTTTCACTCTCTCCCCGCTATGAACACCAGTGTAAGCTTAATGGAATGCTGTGTAGAATTCTGGAAAAACTGTAAGCAGATGCTTGTTATAATTATATTAGATTACATAGTTGCTAAAAATTGCTATCTCCTCATTGCTTCTATGAATTTGATCAATCTCCTGCCGCAAAGAATGCCATTGTAAACTGATTAGAATTAAACGGAGAATTTTAGGAAAACATTAGCAAATGTTTGTTATGTTTACTTTGAATTACATAGATTTAGTCCTGCTTGATATCTCCGCAGTACCGTTAAGAATCCGTTCAATCGCTTTCCGCTATGAACCCGAATGTAAACTTAATAGAATGCTATGTAGAATTTCGGAAAAACAGTAAGTAGATGCTTCTAATAATTATGTAAGATTACATAGTTGCTAAAAATTGCTATCTCCTCATTGCTTGTATGAATCCGATCAAACTCCTGCCACAAAGAATGCCATTGTAAACTGATTAGAATTAAATAGAGAATTTTAGAAAAACACTTATTGAATGTTTGTTATGGTTTCCTTGAATTACATAGATTTAGTCCTGCTTGATATCTCCGCAGTACCGTTAAGAATCCGTTCAATTGCTTTCCGCTATGAACCCGAATGTAAACTTAATAGAATGCTATGTAGAATTTCGGAAAAACAGTAAGTAGATGCTTCTAATAATTATGTAAGATTACATAGTTGCTAAAAATTGCTATCTCCTCATTGCTTGTATGAAACCGATCAAACTCCTGCCACAAAGGTAGCCATTGTGAACTGATTAGAATTAAACGGAGAATTTTAGAAAAACACTTAGCAAATGTTTGTTATGGTTTCCTTGAATTACATAGATTTAGTCCTGCTTGATATCTCCGCAGTACCGTTAAGAATCCGTTCAATCGCTTTCCGCTATGAACCCGAATGTAAACTTAATAGAATGCTATGTAGAATTTCGGAAAAACAGTAAGTAGATGCTTGTAATAATTATGTAAGATTACATAGATGCTAAAAATTGCTATCACCTCATTGCTTGTATGAATCCGATCAAACTCCTGCCACAATGGTAACCATTGTGAACTGATTAGAATTCAACGGAGAATTTTAGAAAAACACTTAGCAAATGTTTGTTATGGTTACTTTGAATTAATTTAGATTTAGTCCTGCTTTATATCTCCGCTGTATTGTTATGAATCCTTTCAATCTCTCCCCGCTATGAACACCAGTGTAAGCTTAATAGAATGCTGTGTCGAATTTTGGAAAAACAGTAAGCAGATGCTTGTTATAATTATATTAGTTTACATAGTTGCTAAAAATTGCTATCTCCTCATTGCTTCTATGAATCTGATCAAACTCCTGCCACAAAGAATGCCATTGTAAACTCATAAGAATTAAATAGAGAATTTTAGAAAAACTCTTATTGAATGTTTGTTATGGTTTCCTTGAATTACATAGATTTAGTCCTGCTTGATATCTCCGCTGTATTGTTATGAATCCTTTCAATCTCTCCGCGCTATGAACACCAGTGTAAGCTTAATAGAATGCTGTGTAGAATTCTGGAAAAACAGTAAGTAGATGCTTGTTATAATTACATTAGATTACATAGTTGCTAAAAATTGCTATCTCCTCATTGCTTCTATGAATCTGATCAAACTCCTGCCACAAAGAATGCCATTGTAAACTCATTAGAATTAAATAGAGAGTTTTAGAAAAACACTTATTGAATGTTTGTTATGGTTTCTTTGAATTACATAGATTTAGTCCTGCTTGGTATCTCCACGTATTGTTATGAATCCTTTCAATCGCTCCCCGCTATGAACACCAGTGTAAGCTTAATAGAATGCTGTGTAGATTTCTGGAAAAACAGTAAGTAGATGCTTGTTATAATTATATTAGTTTACATAGTTGCTAAAAATTGCTATCTCCTCATTGCTTCTATGAATCTGATCAATCTCCTGCCGCAAAGAATGCCATTGTAAACTGATTAGAATTAAACGGAGAATTTTAGAAAAACATTAGCGAATGTTTGTTATGGTTACTTTGAATTACATAGATTTAGTCCTGCTTTACATCTACGCTTTACTGTTATGAATCCTTTCAATCTCTCCCCGCTATGAACACCAGTGTAAACTTAATAGAATGCTGTGTAGAATTTTGGAAAAACAGTAAGCAGATGCTTGTTATAATTATATTAGATTACATAGTTGCTAAAAATTGCTATCTCCTCATTGCTTCAATAAATCTGATCAAAATCCTGCCACAAAGAATGCCATTGTAAACTGATTAGAATTAAATAGAGAATTCTAGAAAAACACTTATTGAATGTTTGTTATGGTTTTCCTTGAATTACATAGATTTAGTCCTGCTTGATATCTCCGCCGTACCGTTAAGAATCCGTTCAATCGCTTTCCGCTATGAACCCGAATGTAAATTTAATAGAATGCTATGTAGAATTTCGGAAAAACAGTAAGTAGATGCTTCTAATAATTATGTAAGATTACATAGTTGCTAAAAATTGCTATCTCCTCATTGCTTGTATGAATCCGATCAAACTCCTGCCACAAAGGTAGCCATTGTGAACTGATTAGAATTAAACGGAGAATTTTAGAAAAACACTTAGCAAATGTTTGTTCTGGTTACTTTGAATTACATAGATTTAGTCCTGCTTTACATCTACGCTGTACTGTTATGAATCCTTTCAATCTCTCCACGCTATGAACCCCATTGTAAGCTTAATAGAATGCTGTGTAGAATTCTGGAAAAACAGTAAGTAGAGGCTTGTTATAATTATATTAGATTACATAGATGCTAAAAATTGCTATCTCCTCATTGCTTCTATGAATCTGATCAAACTCCTGCCACAAAGAATGCCTTTGTAAACTCATTAGAATTAAATAGAGAATTTTAGAAAAACACTTATTGAATGTTTGTTATGGTTTCCTTGAATTACATAGATTTAGTCCTGCTTGATATCTCCGCTGTATTGTTATGAATCCTTTCAATCTCTCCCCGCCATGAACACCACTGTAAGCTTAATAGAATGGTGTGGAGATTTCTGGAAAAACACTAAGTAGATGCTTGTTATAATTATATTAGATTACATAGTTGCTAAAAATTGCTATCTCCTCATTGCTTCTATGAATTTGATCAATCTCCTGCCGCAAAGAATGCCATTGTAAACTGATTAGAATTAAATAGAGAATTTTAGAAAAACACTTATTGAATGTTTGTTATGGTTTCCTTGAATTACATAGATTTAGTCCTGCTTGATATCTCCGCAGTACCGTTAAGAATCCGTTCAATCGCTTTCCGCTATGAACCCGAATGTAAACTTAATAGAATGCTATGTAGAATTTCGGAAAAACAGTAAGTAGATGCTTCTAATAATTATGTAAGATTACATAGTTGCTAAAAATTGCTATCTCCTCATTGCTTGTATGAATCCGATCAAACTCCTGCCACAAAGAATGCCATTGTAAACTGATTAGAATTAAATAGAGAATTTTAGAAAAACACTTATTGAATGTTTGTTATGGTTTCCTTGAATTACATAGATTTAGTCCTCCTTGAAATCTCCGCAGTACCGTTAAGAATCCGTTCAATTGCTTTCCGCTATGAACCCGAATGTAAACTTAATAGAATGCTATGTAGAATTTCGGAAAAACAGTAAGTAGATGCTTCTAATAATTATGTAAGATTACATAGTTGCTAAAAATTGCTATCTCCTCATTGCTTGTATGAAACCGATCAAACTCCTGCCACAAAGGTAGCCATTGTGAACTGATTAGAATTAAACGGAGAATTTTAGAAAAACACTTAGCAAATGTTTGTTATGGTTTCCTTGAATTACATAGATTTAGTCCTGCTTGATATCTCCGCTGTATTGTTATGAATCCTTTCAATCTCTCCGCGCTCTGAACACCAGTGTAAGCTTAATAGAATGCTGTGTAGAATTCTGGAAAAACAGTAAGTAGATGCTTGTTATAATTACATTAGATTACATAGTTGCTAAAAATTGCTATCTCCTCATTGCTTCTATGAATCTGATCAAACTCCTGCCACAAAGAATGCCATTGTAAACTCATTAGAATTAAATAGAGAATTTTAGAAAAACACTTATTGAATGTTTGTTATGGTTTCTTTGAATTACATAGATTTAGTCCTGCTTGGTATCTCCGCATATTGTTATGAATCCTTTCAATCGCTCCCCGCTATGAACACCAGTGTAAGCTTAATAGAATGCTGTGTAGATTTCTGGAAAAACAGTAAGTAGATGCTTGTTATAATTATATTAGTTTACATAGTTGCTAAAAATTGCTATCTCCTCATTGCTTCTATGAATCTGATCAATCTCCTGCCGCAAGGAATGCCATTGTAAACTGATTAGAATTAAACGGAGAATTTTAGAAAAACATTAGCAAATGTTTGTTATGGTTACTTTGAATTACATAGATTTATCCTGCTTTACATCTACGCTGTACTGTTATGAATCCCTTCAATCTCTCCCCGCTATGAACACCAGTGTAAACTTAATAGAATGCTGTGTAGAATTTTGGAAAAACAGTAAGCAGATGCTTGTTATAATTATATTAGATTACATAGTTGCTAAAAATTGCTATCTCCTCATTGCTTCTATAAATCTGATCAAAATCCTGCCACAAAGAATGCCATTGTACACTGATTAGAATTAAATAGAGAATTCTAGAAAAACACTTATTGAATGTTTGTTATGGTTTCCTTGAATTACATAGATTTAGTCCTGCTTTACATCTACGCTGTACTGTTATGAATCCTTTCAATCTCTCCCCGCCATGAACACCAGTGTAAGCTTAATAGAATGCTGTGTAGATTTCTGGAAAAACAGTAAGTAGATGCTTGTAATAATTATGTAAGATTACATAGATGCTAAAAATTGCTATCTCCTCATTGCTTGTATGAATCCGATCAAACTCCTGCCACAAAGAATGCCATTGTAAACTGATTAGAATTAAATAGAGAATTTTAGAAAAACACTTATTGAATGTTTGTTATGGTTTCCTTGAATTACATAGATTTAGTCCTGCTTGATATCTCCGCTGTATTGTTATGAATCCTTTCAATCTCTCCCCGCTATGAACACCAGTGTAAGCTTAATAGAATGCTGTGTAGAATTCTGGAAAAACAGTAAGCAGATGCTTGTTATAATTATATTAGTTTACATAGTTGCTAAAAATTGCTATCTCCTCATTGCTTCTATGAATCTGATCAAACTCCTGCCACAAAGAATGCCATTGTAAACTCATTAGAATTAAATAGAGAATTTTAGAAAAACTCTTATTGAATGTTTGTTATGGTTTCCTTGAATTACATAGATTTAGTCCTGCTTGATATCTCCGCTGTATTGTTATGAATCCTTTCAATCTCTCCGCGCTATGAACACCAGTGTAAGCTTAATAGAATGCTGCGTAGAATTCTGGAAAAACCGTAAGTAGATGCTTGTTATAATTACATTAGATTTCATAGTTGCTAAAAATTGCCTTCTCCTCATTGCTTCTATGAATCTGATCAAACTCCTGCCACAAAGAATGCCATTGTAAACTCATTAGAATTAAATAGAGAATTTTAGAAAAACTCTTATTGAATGTTTGTTATGGTTTCCTTGAATTACGTAGATTTAGTCCTGCTTGATATCTCCGCTGTATTGTTATGAATCCTTTCAATCTCTCCGCGCTATGAACACCAGTGTAAGCTTAATAGAATGCTTTGTAGAATTCTGGAAAAACAGTAAGTAGATGCTTGTTATAATTACATTAGATTACATAGTTGCTAAAAATTGCTATCTCCTCATTGCTTCTATGAATCCGATCAAACTCCTGCCACAAAGAATGCCATTGTAAACTCATTAGAATTAAATAGAGAATTTTAGAAAAACACTTATTGAATGTTTGTTATGGTTTCTTTGAATTACATAGATTTAGTCCTGCTTGGTATCTCCGCGTATTGTTATGAATCCTTTCAATCGCTCCCCGCTATGAACACCAGTGTAAGCTTAATAGAATGCTGTGTAGATTTCTGGAAAAACAGTAAGTAGATGCTTGTTATAATTATATTAGTTTACATAGTTGCTAAAAATTGCTATCTCCTCATTGCTTCTATGAATCTGATCAATCTCCTGCCGCAAAGAATGCCATTGTAAACTGATTAGAATTAAACGGAGAATTTTAGAAAAACATTAGCAAATGTTTTTTATGGTTACTTTGAATTACATAGATTTAGTCCTGCTTTACATCTACGCTGTACTGTTATGAATCCTTTCAATCTCTCCCCGCTATGAACACCAGTGTAAACTTAATAGAATGCTGTGTAGAATTTTGGAAAAACAGTAAGCAGATGCTTGTTATAATTATATTAGATTACATAGTTGCTAAAAATTGCTATCTCCTCATTGCTTCTATGAATCTGATCAAACTCCTGCCACAAAGAATGCCATTGTAAACTCATTAGAATTAAATAGAGAGTTTTAGAAAAACACTTATTGAATGTTTGTTATGGTTCCCTTGAATTACATAGATTTAGTCCTGCTTGATATCTCCGCAGTACCGTTAAGAATCCGTTCAATCGCTTTCCGCTATAAACCCGAATGTAAACTTAATAGAATGCTATGTAGAATTTCGGAAAAACAGTAAGTAGATGCTTCTAATAATTATGTAAGATTACAAAGTTGCTAAAAATTGCTATCTCCTCATTGCTTGTATGAATCCGATCAAACTCCTGGCACAAAGGTAGCCATTGTGAACTGATTAGAATTAAACGGAGAATTTTAGAAAAACACTTAGCAAATATTTGTTCTGGTTACTTTGAATTACATAGATTTAGTCCTGCTTTACATCTACGCTGTACTGTTATGAATCCTTTCAATCTCTCCCCGCTATGAACACCAGTGTAAGCTTAATAGAATGCTGTGTAGAATTCTGGAAAAACAGTAAGTAGAGGCTTGTTATAATTATATTAGATTACATAGTTGCTAAAAATTGCTATCTCCTCATTGCTTCTATGAATCTGATCAAACTCCTGCCACAAAGAATGCCATTGTAAACTCATTAGAATTAAATAGAGAATTTTAGAAAAACACATTGAATGTGTGTTATGGTTTATTTGAATTACATAGATTTAGTCCTTCTTGATATCTCCGCTGTATTGTTATGAATCCTTTCAATCTCTCCCCGCTATGAACACCAGTGTAAGCTTAATAGAATGCTGTGTAGAATTCTGGAAAAACAGTAAGTAGATACTTCTTATAATTATATTAGATTACATAGTTGCTAAAAATTGCTATCTTCTCTTTGCTTGTATGAATCCGAGCAAACTCCTGCCACAAAGAATGCCGTTGTAAACTTATTAGAATTAAATGGAGGATTTTAGAAAAACACTTAGAAAATGTTTGTTATGGTTACTTTGAATTACATAGATTTAGTCCTGCTTTACATCTATGCTGTAATGAATCCTTTCAATCTCTCCCCGCTATGTACACCATTGTAAGCTTAATAGAATGCTGTGTAGAATTCTGGAAAAACAGTAAGTAGATGCTTGTTATAATTATATTAGATTACATAGTTGCTAAAAATTGCTATCTCCTCATTGCTTCTATAAATCTGATCAAAATCCTGCCACAAAGAATGCCATTGTACACTGATTAGAATTAAATAGAGAGTTTTAGAAAAACACTTATTGAATGTTTGTTATGGTTCCCTTGAATTACATAGATTTAGTCCTGCTTGATATCTCCGCAGTACCGTTAAGAATCCGTTCAATCGCTTTCCGCTATAAACCCGAATGTAAACTTAATAGAATGCTATGTAGAATTTCGGAAAAACAGTAAGTAGATGCTTCTAATAATTATGTAAGATTACAAAGTTGCTAAAAATTGCTATCTCCTCATTGCTTGTATGAATCCGATCAAACTCCTGGCACAAAGGTAGCCATTGTGAACTGATTAGAATTAAACGGAGAATTTTAGAAAAACACTTAGCAAATATTTGTTCTGGTTACTTTGAATTACATAGATTTAGTCCTGCTTTACATCTACGCTGTACTGTTATGAATCCTTTCAATCTCTCCCCGCTATGAACACCAGTGTAAGCTTAATAGAATGCTGTGTAGAATTCTGGAAAAACAGTAAGTAGAGGCTTGTTATAATTATATTAGATTACATAGTTGCTAAAAATTGCTATCTCCTCATTGCTTCTATGAATCTGATCAAACTCCTGCCACAAAGAATGCCATTGTAAACTCATTAGAATTAAATAGAGAATTCTAGAAAAACACTTAATGAATGTTTGTTATGGTTTCCTTGAATTACATAGATTTAGTCCTGCTTGATATCTCCGCTGTATGAATCCTTTCACTCTCTCCCCGCTATGAACACCAGTGTAAGCTTAATGGAATGCTGTGTAGAATTCTAGAAAAACTGTAAGCAGATGCTTGTTATAATTATATTAGATTACATAGTTGCTAAAAATTGCTATCTCCTCATTGCTTCTATGAATTTGATCAATCTCCTGCCGCAAAGAATGCCATTGTAAACTGATTAGAATTAAACGGAGAACTTTAGGAAAACATTAGCAAATGTTTGTTATGGTTACTTTGAATTACATAGATTTAGTCCTGCTTGATATCTCCGCTGTATTGTTATGAATCCTTTCAATCTCTCCCCGCTATGAACACTAGTGTAAACTTAATAGAATGCTGTGTAGAATTTTGGAAAAACAGTAAGCAGATGCTTGTTATAATTATATTAGATTACATAGTTTCTAAAAATTGCTATCTCCTCATTGCTTCTATGAATTTGATCAATCTCCTGCCGCAAAGAATGCCATTGTAAACTGATTAGAATTAAACGGAGAATTTTAGAAAAACACTTAGCAAATATTTGTTCTGGTTACTTTGAATTACATAGATTTAGTCCTGCTTTACATCTACGCTGTACTGTTATGAATCCTTTCAATCTCTCCCCGCTATGAACACCAGTGTAAGCTTAATAGAATGCTGTGTAGAATTCTGGAAAAACAGTAAGTAGAGGCTTGTTATAATTATATTAGATTACATAGTTGCTAAAAATTGCTATCTCCTCATTGCTTCTATGAATCTGATCAAACTCCTGCCACAAAGAATGCCATTGTAAACTCATTAGAATTAAATAGAGAATTTTAGAAAAACACATTGAATGTGTGTTATGGTTTATTTGAATTACATAGATTTAGTCCTTCTTGATATCTCCGCTGTATTGTTATGAATCCTTTCAATCTCTCCCCGCTATGAACACCAGTGTAAGCTTAATAGAATGCTGTGTAGAATTCTGGAAAAACAGTAAGTAGATGCTTCTTATAATTATATTAGATTACATAGTTGCTAAAAATTGCTATCTTCTCTTTGCTTGTATGAATCCGAGCAAACTCCTGCCACAAAGAATGCCGTTGTAAACTTATTAGAATTAAATGGAGGATTTTAGAAAAACACTTAGAAAATGTTTGTTATGGTTACTTTGAATTACATAGATTTAGTCCTGCTTTACATCTACGCTGTAATGAATCCTTTCAATCTCTCCCCGCTATGTACACCATTGTAAGCTTAATAGAATGCTGTGTAGAATTCTGGAAAAACAGTAAGTAGATGCTTGTTATAATTATATTAGATTACATAGTTGCTAAAAATTGCTATCTCCTCATTGCTTCTATAAATCTGATCAAAATCCTGCCACAAAGAATGCCATTGTACACTGATTAGAATTAAATAGAGAGTTTTAGAAAAACACTTATTGAATGTTTGTTATGGTTCCCTTGAATTACATAGATTTAGTCCTTCTTGATATCTCCGCAGTACCGTTAAGAATCCGTTCAATCGCTTTCCGCTATAAACCCGAATGTAAACTTAATAGAATGCTATGTAGAATTTCGGAAAAACAGTAAGTAGATGCTTCTAATAATTATGTAAGATTACAAAGTTGCTAAAAATTGCTATCTCCTCATTGCTTGTATGAATCCGATCAAACTCCTGGCACAAAGGTAGCCATTGTGAACTGATTAGAATTAAACGGAGAATTTTAGAAAAACACTTAGCAAATATTTGTTCTGGTTACTTTGAATTACATAGATTTAGTCCTGCTTTACATCTACGCTGTACTGTTATGAATCCTTTCAATCTCTCCCCGCTATGAACACCAGTGTAAGCTTAATAGAATGCTGTGTAGAATTCTGGAAAAACAGTAAGTAGAGGCTTGTTATAATTATATTAGATTACATAGTTGCTAAAAATTGCTATCTCCTCATTGCTTCTATGAATCTGATCAAACTCCTGCCACAAAGAATGCCATTGTAAACTCATTAGAATTAAATAGAGAATTCTAGAAAAACACTTAATGAATGTTTGTTATGGTTTCCTTGAATTACATAGATTTAGTCCTGCTTGATATCTCCGCTGTATGAATCCTTTCACTCTCTCCCCGCTATGAACACCAGTGTAAGCTTAATGGAATGCTGTGTAGAATTCTAGAAAAACTGTAAGCAGATGCTTGTTATAATTATATTAGATTACATAGTTGCTAAAAATTGCTATCTCCTCATTGCTTCTATGAATTTGATCAATCTCCTGCCGCAAAGAATGCCATTGTAAACTGATTAGAATTAAACGGAGAATTTTAGGAAAACATTAGCAAATGTTTGTTATGGTTACTTTGAATTACATAGATTTAGTCCTGCTTGATATCTCCGCTGTATTGTTATGAATCCTTTCAATCTCTCCCCGCTATGAACACTAGTGTAAACTTAATAGAATGCTGTGTAGAATTTTGGAAAAACAGTAAGCAGATGCTTGTTATAATTATATTAGATTACATAGTTGCTAAAAATTGCTACCTCCTCATTGCTTCTATGAATCTGATCAAACTCCTGCCACAAAGAATGCCATTATAAACTGATTAGAATTAAACGGAGAATTTTAGAAAAACATTAGCAAATGTTTGTTATGGTTACTTTGAATTACATAGATTTAGTCCTGCTTTACATCTACGCTGTACTGTTATGAATCCTTTCAATCTCTCCCCGCTATGAACACTAGTGTAAACTTAATAGAATGCTGTGTAGAATTCTGGAAAAACAGTAAGCAGATGCTTGTTATAATTACATTAGATTTCATAGTTGCTAAAAATTGCTATCTCCTCATTGCTTCTATGAATCTGATCAAACTCCTGCCACAAAGAATGCCATTATAAACTGATTAGAATTAAACGGAGAATTTTAGAAAAACATTAGCAAATGTTTGTTATGGTTACTTTGAATTACATAGATTTAGTCCTGCTTTACATCTACGCTGTACTGTTATGAATCCTTTCAATCTCTCCCCGCTATGAACACTAGTGTAAACTTAATAGAATGCTGTGTAGAATTCTGGAAAAACAGTAAGCAGATGCTTGTTATAATTACATTAGATTTCATAGTTGCTAAAAATTGCTATCTCCTCATTGCTTCTATGAATCTGATCAAACTCCTGCCACAAAGAATGCCATTGTAAACCGATTAGAATTAAATAGAGAATTCTAGAAAAACACTTATTGAATGTTTGTTATGGTTTCCTTGAATTACATAGATTTAGTCCTGCTTGATATCTCCGCAGTACCGTTAAGAATCCGTTCAATCGCTTTCCGCTATGAACCCGAATGTAAACTTAATAGAATGCTATGTAGAATTTCGGAAAAACAGTAAGTAGATGCTTGTAATAATTATGTAAGATTACATAGATGCTAAAAATTGCTATCACCTCATTGCTTGCATGAATCCGATCAAACGCCTGCCACAATGGTAACCATTGTGAACTGATTAGAATTCAACGGAGAATTTTAGAAAAACACTTAGCAAATGTTTGTTATGGTTACTTTGAATTAATTTAGATTTAGTCCTGCTTTATATCTCCGCTGTATTGTTATGAATCCTTTCAATCTCTCCCCGCTATGAACACCAGTGTAAGCTTAATAGAATGCTGTGTAGAATTCTGGAAAAACAGTAAGTAGATGCTTGTTATAATTACATTAGATTACATAGTTGCTAAAAATTGCTATCTCCTCATTGCTTCTATGAATCTGATCAAACTCCTGCCACAAAGCATGCCATTGTAAACTCATTAGAATTAAATAGAGAATTTTAGAAAAACACTTATTGAATGTTTGTTATGGTTTCTTTGAATTACATAGATTTAGTCCTGCTTGGTATCTCCACGTATTGTTATGAATCCTTTCAATCGCTCCCCGCTATGAACACCAGTGTAAGCTTAATAGAATGCTGTGTAGATTTCTGGAAAAACAGTAAGTAGATGCTTGTTATAATTATATTAGTTTACATAGTTGCTAAAAATTGCTATCTCCTCATTGCTTCTATGAATCTGATCAATCTCCTGCCGCAAAGAATGCCATTGTAAACTGATTAGAATTAAACGGAGAATTTTAGAAAAACATTAGCGAATGTTTGTTATGGTTACTTTGAATTACATAGATTTAGTCCTGCTTTACATCTACGCTGTACTGTTATGAATCCTTTCAATCTCTCCCCGCTATGAACACCAGTGTAAACTTAATAGAATGCTGTGTAGAATTTTGGAAAAACAGAAAGCAGATGCTTGTTATAATTATATTAGATTACATAGTTGCTAAAAATTGCTATCTCCTCATTGCTTCTATAAATCTGATCAAAATCCTGCCACAAAGAATGCCATTGTAAACTGATTAGAATTAAATAGAGAATTCTAGAAAAACACTTATTGAATGTTTGTTATGGTTTTCCTTGAATTACATAGATTTAGTCCTGCTTGATATCTCCGCCGTACCGTTAAGAATCCGTTCAATCGCTTTCCGCTATGAACCCGAATGTAAATTTAATAGAATGCTATGTAGAATTTCGGAAAAACAGTAAGTAGATGCTTCTAATAATTATGTAAGATTACATAGTTGCTAAAAATTGCTATCTCCTCATTGCTTGTATGAATCCGATCAAACTCCTGCCACAAAGGTAGCCATTGTGAACTGATTAGAATTAAACGGAGAATTTTAGAAAAACACTAAGCAAATGTTTGTTCTGGTTACTTTGAATTACATAGATTTAGTCCTGCTTTACATCTACGCTGTACTGTTATGAATCCTTTCAATCTCTCCACGCTATGAACCCCATTGTAAGCTTAATAGAATGCTGTGTAGAATTCTGGAAAAACAGTAAGTAGAGGCTTGTTATAATTATAATAGATTACATAGATGCTAAAAATTGCTATCTCCTCATTGCTTCTATGAATCTGATCAAACTCCTGCCACAAAGAATGCCTTTGTAAACTCATTAGAATTAAATAGAGAATTTTAGAAAAACACTTATTGAATGTTTGTTATGGTTTCCTTGAATTACATAGATTTAGTCCTGCTTGATATCTCCGCTGTATTGTTATGAATCCTTTCAATCTCTCCCCGCCATGAACACCACTGTAAGCTTAATAGAATGCTGTGTAGATTTCTGGAAAAACACTAAGTAGATGCTTGTTATAATTATATTAGATTACATAGTTGCTAAAAATTGCTATCTCCTCATTGCTTCTATGAATTTGATCAATCTCCTGCCGCAAAGAATGCCATTGTAAACTGATTAGAATTAAATAGAGAATTTTAGAAAAACACTTATTGAATGTTTGTTATGGTTTCCTTGAATTACATAGATTTAGTCCTGCTTGATATCTCTGCAGTACCGTTAAGAATCCGTTCAATCGCTTTACGCTATGAACCCGAATGTAAACTTAATAGAATGCTATGTAGAATTTCGGAAAAACAGTAAGTAGATGCTTCTAATAATTATGTAAGATTACATAGTTGCTAAAAATTGCTATCTCCTCATTGCTTGTATGAATCCGATCAAACTCCTGCCACAAAGAATGCCATTGTAAACTGATTAGAATTAAATAGAGAATTTTAGAAAAACACTTATTGAATGTTTGTTATGGTTTCCTTGAATTACATAGATTTAGTCCTGCTTGATATCTCCGCAGTACCGTTAAGAATCCGTTCAATTGCTTTCCGCTATGAACCCGAATGTAAACTTAATAGAATGCTATGTAGAATTTCGGAAAAACAGTAAGTAGATGCTTCTAATAATTATGTAAGATTACATAGTTGCTAAAAATTGCTATCTCCTCATTGCTTGTATGAAACCGATCAAACTCCTGCCACAAAGGTAGCCATTGTGAACTGATTAGAATTAAACGGAGAATTTTAGAAAAACACTTAGCAAATGTTTGTTATGGTTTCCTTGAATTACATAGATTTAGTCCTGCTTGATATCTCCGCTGTATTGTTATGAATCCTTTCAATCTCTCCGCGCTATGAACACCAGTGTAAGCTTAATAGAATGCTGTGTAGAATTCTGGAAAAACAGTAAGTAGATGCTTGTTATAATTACATTAGATTACATAGTTGCTAAAAATTGCTATCTCCTCATTGCTTCTATGAATCTGATCAAACTCCTGCCACAAAGAATGCCATTGTAAACTCATTAGAATTAAATAGAGAATTTTAGAAAAACACTTATTGAATGTTTGTTATGGTTTCTTTGAATTACATAGATTTAGTCCTGCTTGGTATCTCCGCATATTGTTATGAATCCTTTCAATCGCTCCCCGCTATGAACACCAGTGTAAGCTTAATAGAATGCTGTGTAGATTTCTGGAAAAACAGTAAGTAGATGCTTGTTATAATTATATTAGTTTACATAGTTGCTAAAAATTGCTATCTCCTCATTGCTTCTATGAATCTGATCAATCTCCTGCCGCAAAGAATGCCATTGTAAACTGATTAGAATTAAACGGAGAATTTTAGAAAAACATTAGCAAATGTTTGTTATGGTTACTTTGAATTACATAGATTTAGTCCTGCTTTACATCTACGCTGTACTGTTATGAATCCCTTCAATCTCTCCCCGCTATGAACACCAGTGTAAACTTAATAGAATGCTGTGTAGAATTTTGGAAAAACAGTAAGCAGATGCTTGTTATAATTATATTAGATTACATAGTTGCTAAAAATTGCTATCTCCTCATTGCTTCTATAAATCTCATCAAAATCCTGCCACAAAGAATGCCATTGTAAACTGATTAGAATTAAATAGAGAATTCTAGAAAAACACTTATTGAATGTTTGTTATGGTTTCCTTGAATTACATAGATTTAGTCCTGCTTTACATCTACGCTGTACTGTTATGAATCCTTTCAATCTCTCCCCGCCATGAACACCAGTGTAAGCTTAATAGAATGCTGTGTAGATTTCTGGAAAAACAGTAAGTAGATGCTTGTAATAATTATGTAAGATTACATAGATGCTAAAAATTGCTATCTCCTCATTGCTTGTATGAATCCGATCAAACTCCTGCCACAAAGAATGCCATTGTAAACTGATTAGAATTAAATAGAGAATTTTAGAAAAACACTTATTGAATGTTTGTTATGGTTTCCTTGAATTACATAGATTTAGTCCTGCTTGATATCTCCGCTGTATTGTTATGAATCCTTTCAATCTCTCCGCGCTATGAACACCAGTGTAAGCTTAATAGAATGCTGCGTAGAATTCTGGAAAAACCGTAAGTAGATGCTTGTTATAATTACATTAGATTTCATAGTTGCTAAAAATTGCCTTCTCCTCATTGCTTCTATGAATCTGATCAAACTCCTGCCACAAAGAATGCCATTGTAAACTCATTAGAATTAAATAGAGAATTTTAGAAAAACTCTTATTGAATGTTTGTTATGGTTTCCTTGAATTACATAGATTTAGTCCTGCTTGATATCTCCGCTGTATTGTTATGAATCCTTTCAATCTCTCCCCGCCATGAACACCACTGTAAGCTTAATAGAATGCTGTGTAGATTTCTGGAAAAACACTAAGTAGATGCTTGTTATAATTATATTAGATTACATAGTTGCTAAAAATTGCTATCTCCTCATTGCTTCTATGAATTTGATCAATCTCCTGCCGCAAAGAATGCCATTGTAAACTGATTAGAATTAAATAGAGAATTTTAGAAAAACACTTATTGAATGTTTGTTATGGTTTCCTTGAATTACATAGATTTAGTCCTGCTTGATATCTCCGCAGTACCGTTAAGAATCCGTTCAATCGCTTTCCGCTATGAACCCGAATGTAAACGTAATAGAATGCTATGTAGAATTTCGGAAAAACAGTAAGTAGATGCTTCTAATAATTATGTAAGATTACATAGTTGCTAAAAATTGCTATCTCCTCATTGCTTGTATGAATCCGATCAAACTCCTGCCACAAAGGTAGCCATTGTGAACTGATTAGAATTAAACGGAGAATTTTAGAAAAACACTTAGCAAATGTTTGTTATGGTTTCCTTGAATTACATAGATTTAGTCCTGCTTGATATCTCCGCTGTATTGTTATGAATCCTTTCAATCTCTCCGCGCTATGAACACCAGTGTAAGCTTAATAGAATGCTGTGTAGAATTCTGGAAAAACAGTAAGTAGATGCTTGTTATAATTACATTAGATTACATAGTTGCTAAAAATTGCTATCTCCTCATTGCTTCTATGAATCTGATCAAACTCCTGCCACAAAGAATGCCATTGTAAACTCATTACAATTAAATAGAGAATTTTAGAAAAACACTTATTGAATGTTTGTTATGGTTTCTTTGAATTACATAGATTTAGTCCTGCTTGGTATATCCGCGTATTGTTATGAATCCTTTCAATCGCTCCCCGCTATGAACACCAGTGTAACCTTAATAGAATGCTGTGTAGATTTCTGGAAAAACAGTAAGTAGATGCTTGTTATAATTATATTAGTTTACATAGTTGCTAAAAATTGCTATCTCCTCATTGCTTCTATGAATCTGATCAATCTCCTGCCGCAAAGAATGCCGTTGTAAACTTATTAGAATTAAATGGAGGATTTTAGAAAAACACTTAGCATATGTTTGTTATGGTTACTTTGAATTACATAGATTTACTCCTGCTTTACATCTACGCTGTACTATTATGAATCCTTTCAATCTCTCCCCGCTATGAACACTAGTGTAAACTTAATAGAATGCTGTGTAGAATTTTGGAAAAACAGTAAGCAGATGCTTGTTATAATTATATTAGATTACATAGTTTCTAAAAATTGCTATCTCCTCATTGCTTCTATGAATTTGATCAATCTCCTGCCGCAAAGAATGCCATTGTAAACTGATTAGAATTAAATAGAGAGTTTTAGAAAAACACTTATTGAATGTTTGTTATGGTTACTTTGAATTACATAGATTTAGTCCTGCTTTACATCTACGCTGTACTGTTATGAATCCTTTCAATCTCTCCCCGCCATGAACACCAGTGTAAGCTTAATAGAATGCTGTGTAGATTTCTGGAAAAACAGTAAGTAGATGCTTGTTATAATTACATTAGATTACATAGTTGCTAAAAATTGCTATCTCCTCATTGCTTCTATGAATCTGATCAAACTCCTGCCACAAAGAATGCCATTGTAAACTGATTAGAATTAAATAGAGAATTTTAGAAAAACACTTATTGAATGTTTGTTATGGTTTCCTTGAATTACATAGATTTAGTCCTGCTTGATATCTCCGCTGTATTGTTATGAATCCTTTCAATCTCTCCCCGCTATGAACACCAGTGTAAGCTTAATAGAATGCTGTGTAGAATTCCGGAAAAACAGTAAGTAGATGCTTGTTATAATTATATTAGATTACATAGTTGCTAAAAATTGCTATCTCCTCATTGCTTCTATAAATCTGATCAAAATCCTGCCACAAAGAATGCCATTGTACACTGATTAGAATTAAATAGAGAGTTTTAGAAAAACACTTATTGAATGTTTGTTATGGTTTCTTTGAATTACATAGATTTAGTCCTGCTTGGTATCTCCGCGTATTGTTATGAATCCTTTCAATCGCTCCCCGCTATGAACACCAGTGTAAGCTTAATAGAATGCTGTGTAGATTTCTGGAAAAACAGTAAGTAGATGCTTGTTATAATAATATTAGTTTACATAGTTGCTAAAAATTGCTATCTCCTCATTGCTTCTATGAATCTGATCAATCTCCTGCCGCAAAGAATGCCATTGTAAACTGATTAGAATTAAACGGAGAATTTTAGAAAAACATTAGCAAATGTTTGTTATGGTTACTTTGAATTACATAGATTTAGTCCTGCTTTACATCTACGCTGTACTGTTATGAATCCTTTCAATCTCTCCCCGCCATGAACACCAGTGTAAGCTTAATAGAATGCTGTGTAGATTTCTGGAAAAACAGTAAGTAGATGCTTGTTATAATTACATTAGATTACATAGTTGCTAAAAATTGCTATCTCCTCATTGCTTCTATGAATCTGATCAAACTGCTGCCACAAAGAATGCCATTGTAAACTGATTAGAATTAAATAGAGAATTTTAGAAAAACACTTATTGAATATTTGTTATGGTTTCCTTGAATTACATAGATTTAGTCCTGCTTGATATCTCCGCTGTATTGTTATGAATCCTTTCACTCTCTCCCCGCTATGAACACCAGTGTAAGCTTAATGGAATGCTGTGTAGAATTCTGGAAAAACTGTAAGCAGATGCTTGTTATAATTATATTAGATTACATAGTTGCTAAAAATTGCTATCTCCTCATTGCTTCTATTAATTTGATCAATCTCCTGCCACAAAGAATGCCATTGTAAACTGATTAGAATTAAACGGAGAATTTTAGGAAAACATTAGCAAATGTTTGTTATGGTTACTTTGAATTACATAGATTTAGTCCTGCTTGATATCTCCGCTGTATTGTTATGAATCCTTTCAATCTCTCCCCGCTATGAACACCAGTGTAAGCTTAATGGAATGCTGTGTAGAATTCTGGAAAAACAGTAAGTAGAGGCTTGTTATAATTATATTAGATTACATAGATGCTAAAAATTGCTATCTCCTCATTGCTTCTATAAATCTGATCAAAATCCTGCCACAAAGAATGCCATTGTACACTGATTAGAATTAAATAGAGAGTTTTAGAAAAACACTTATTGAATGTTTGTTATGGTTCCCTTGAATTACATAGATTTAGTCCTGCTTGATATCTCCGCAGTACCGTTAAGAATCCGTTCAATCGCTTTCCGCTATAAACCCGAATGTAAACTTAATAGAATGCTATGTAGAATTTCGGAAAAACAGTAAGTAGATGCTTCTAATAATTATGTAAGATTACAAAGTTGCTAAAAATTGCTATCTCCTCATTGCTTGTATGAATCCGATCAAACTCCTGGCACAAAGGTAGCCATTGTGAACTGATTAGAATTAAACGGAGAATTTTAGAAAAACACTTAGCAAATATTTGTTCTGGTTACTTTGAATTACATAGATTTAGTCCTGCTTTACATCTACGCTGTACTGTTATGAATCCTTTCACTCTCTCCCCGCTATGAACACCAGTGTAAGCTTAATAGAATGCTGTGTAGAATTCTGGAAAAACAGTAAGTAGAGGCTTGTCATAATTATATTAGATTACATAGTTGCTAAAAATTGCTATCTCCTCATTGCTTCTATGAATCTGATCAAACTCCTGCCACAAAGAATGCCATTGTAAACTCATTAGAATTAAATAGAGAATTTTAGAAAAACACTTATTGAATGTGTGTTATGGTGTATTTGAATTACATAGATTTAGTCTTTCTTGATATCTCCGCTGTATTGTTATGAATCCTTTCAATCTCTCCCCGCTATGAACACCAGTGTAAGCTTAATAGAATGCTGTGTACAATTCTGGAAAAACAGTAAGTAGATGCTTCTTATAATTATATTAGATTACATAGTTGCTAAAAATTGCTATCTTCTCTTTGCTTGTATGAATCCGAACAAACTCCTGCCACAAAGAATGCCGTTGTAAACTTATTAGAATTAAATGGAGGATTTTAGAAAAACACTTAGCATATGTTTGTTATGGTTACTTTGAATTACATAGATTTAGTCCTGCTTTACATCTACGCTGTACTGTTATGAATCCTTTCAATCTCTCCCCGCTATGAACACTAGTGTAAACTTAATAGAATGCTGTGTAGAATTTTGGAAAAACAGTAAGCAGATGCTTGTTATAATTATATTAGATTACATAGTTTCTAAAAATTGCTATCTCCTCATTGCTTCTATGAATTTGATCAATCTCCTGCCGCAAAGAATGCCATTGTAAACTGATTAGAATTAAACGGAGAATTTTAGGAAAACATTAGCAAATGTTTGTTATGGTTACTTTGAATTACATAGATTTAGTCCTGCTTTACATCTACGCTGTACTGTTATGAATCCTTTCAATCTCTCCCCGCCATGAACACCAGTGTAAGCTTAATAGAATGCTGTGTAGATTTCTGGAAAAACAGTAAGTAGATGCTTGTTATAATTACATTAGATTACATAGTTGCTAAAAATTGCTATCTCCTCATTGCTTCTATAAATCTGATCAAAATCCTGCCACAAAGAATGCCATTGTACACTGATTAGAATTAAATAGAGAGTTTTAGAAAAACACTTATTGAATGTTTGTTATGGTTTCCTTGAATTACATAGATTTAGTCCTGCTTGATATCTCCGCTGTATTGTTATGAATCCTTTCAATCTCTCCCCGCTATGAACACCAGTGTAAGCTTAATAGAATGCTGTGTAGAATTCTGGAAAAACAGTAAGTAGATGCTTGTTATAATTATATTAGATTACATAGTTGCTAAAAATTGCTATCTCCTCATTGCTTCTATAAATCTGATCAAAATCCTGCCACAAAGAATGCCATTGTACACTGATTAGAATTAAATAGAGAGTTTTAGAAAAACACTTATTGAATGTTTGTTATGGTTCCCTTGAATTACATAGATTTAGTCCTGCTTGATATCTCCGCAGTACCGTTAAGAATCCGTTCAATCGCTTTCCGCTATAAACCCGAATGTAAACTTAATAGAATGCTATGTAGAATTTCGGAAAAACAGTAAGTAGATGCTTCTAATAATTATGTAAGATTACAAAGTTGCTAAAAATTGCTATCTCCTCATTGCTTGTATGAATCCGATCAAACTCCTGGCACAAAGGTAGCCATTGTGAACTGATTAGAATTAAACGGAGAATTTTAGAAAAACACTTAGCAAATATTTGTTCTGGTTACTTTGAATTACATAGATTTAGTCCTGCTTTACATCTACGCTGTACTGTTATGAATCCTTTCAATCTCTCCCCGCTATGAACACCAGTGTAAGCTTAATAGAATGCTGTGTAGAATTCTGGAAAAACAGTAAGTAGAGGCTTGTTATAATTATATTAGATTACATAGTTGCTAAAAATTGCTATCTCCTCATTGCTTCTATGAATCTGATCAAACTCCTGCCACAAAGAATGCCATTGTAAACTCATTAGAATTAAATAGAGAATTTTAGAAAAACACTTATTGAATGTGTGTTATGGTTTATTTGAATTACATAGATTTAGTCCTTCTTGATATCTCCGCTGTATTGTTATGAATCCTTTCAATCTCTCCCCGCTATGAACACCAGTGTAAGCTTAATAGAATGCTGTGTAGAATTCTGGAAAAACAGTAAGTAGATGCTTCTTATAATTATATTAGATTACATAGTTGCTAAAAATTGCTATCTTCTCTTTGCTTGTATGAATCCGAGCAAACTCCTGCCACAAAGAATGCCATTGTAAACTTATTAGAATTAAATGGAGGATTTTAGAAAAACACTTAGCATATGTTTGTTATGGTTACTTTGAATTACATAGATTTAGTCCTGCTTTACATCTACGCTGTAATGAATCCTTTCAATCTCTCCCCTCTATGAACACCAGTGTAAGCTTAATAGAATGCTGTGTAGAATTGTGGAAAAACAGTAAGTAGATGCTTGTTATAATTATATTAGATTACATAGTTGCTAAAAATTGCTATCTCCTCATTGCTTCTATAAATCTGATCAAAATCCTGCCACAAAGAATGCCATTGTACACTGATTAGAATTAAATAGAGAGTTTTAGAAAAACACTTATTGAATGTTTGTTATGGTTCCCTTGAATTACATAGATTTAGTCCTGCTTGATATCTCCGCAGTACCGTTAAGAATCCGTTCAATCGCTTTCCGCTATAAACCCGAATGTAAACTTAATAGAATGCTATGTAGCATTTCGGAAAAACAGTAAGTAGATGCTTCTAATAATTATGTAAGATTACAAAGTTGCTAAAAATTGCTATCTCCTCATTGCTTGTATGAATCCGATCAAACTCCTGGCACAAAGGTAGCCATTGTGAACTGATTAGAATTAAACGGAGAATTTAAGAAAAACACTTAGCAAATATTTGTTCTGGTTACTTTGAATTACATAGATTTAGTCCTGCTTTACATCTACGCTGTACTGTTATGAATCCTTTCAATATCTCCCCGCTATGAACACCAGTGTAAGCTTAATAGAATGCTGTGTAGAATTCTGGAAAAACAGTAAGTAGAGGCTTGTTATAATTATATTAGATTACATAGTTGCTAAAAATTGCTATCTCCTCATTGCTTCTATGAATCTGATCAAACTCCTGCCACAAAGAATGCCATTGTAAACTCATTAGAATTAAATAGAGAATTCTAGAAAAACACTTAATGAATGTTTGTTATGGTTTCCTTGAATTACATAGATTTAGTCCTGCTTGATATCTCCGCTGTATGAATCCTTTCACTCTCTCCCCGCTATGAACACCAGTGTAAGCTTAATGGAATGCTGTGTAGAATTCTGGAAAAACTGTAAGCAGATGCTTGTTATAATTATATTAGATTACATAGTTGCTAAAAATTGCTATCTCCTCATTGCTTCTATGAATTTGATCAATCTCCTGCCGCAAAGAATGCCATTGTAAACTGATTAGAATTAAACGGAGAATTTTAGGAAAACATTAGCAAATGTTTGTTATGGTTACTTTGAATTACATAGATTTAGTCCTGCTTGATATCTCCGCTGTATTGTTATGAATCCTTTCAATCTCTCCCCGCTATGAACACTAGTGTAAACTTAATAGAATGCTGTGTAGAATTTTGGAAAAACAGTAAGCAGATGCTTGTTATAATTATATTAGATTACATAGTTTCTAAAAATTGCTATCTCCTCATTGCTTCTATGAATTTGATCAATCTCCTGCCGCAAAGAATGCCATTGTAAACTGATTAGAATTAAATAGAGAGTTTTAGAAAAACACTTATTGAATGTTTGTTATGGTTACTTTGAATTACATAGATTTAGTCCTGCTTTACATCTACGCTGTACTGTTATGAATCCTTTCAATCTCTCCACGCTATGAACCCCATTGTAAGCTTAATAGAATGCTGTGTAGAATTCTGGAAAAACAGTAAGTAGAGGCTTGTTATAATTATATTAGATTACATAGGTGCTAAAAATTGCTATCTCCTCATTGCTTCTATGAATCTGATCAAACTCCTGCCTCAAAGAATGCCTTTGTAAACTCATTAGAATTAAATAGAGAATTTTAGAAAAACACTTATTGAATGTTTGTTATGGTTTCCTTGAATTACATAGATTTAGTCCTGCTTGATATCTCCGCTGTATTGTTATGAATCCTTTCAATCTCTCCCCGCCATGAACACCACTGTAAGCTTAATAGAATGCTGTGTAGATTTCTGGAAAAACACTAAGTAGATGCTTGTTATAATTATATTAGATTACATAGTTGCTAAAAATTGCTATCTCCTCATTGCTTCTATGAATTTGATCAATCTCCTGCCGCAAAGAATGCCATTGTAAACTGATTAGAATTAAATAGAGAATTTTAGAAAAACACTTATTGAATGTTTGTTATGGTTTCCTTGAATTACATAGATTTAGTCCTGCTTGATATCTCCGCAGTACCGTTAAGAATCCGTTCAATCGCTTTCCGCTATGAACCCGAATGTAAACGTAATAGAATGCTATGTAGAATTTCGGAAAAACAGTAAGTAGATGCTTCTAATAATTATGTAAGATTACATAGTTGCTAAAAATTGCTATCTCCTCATTGCTTGTATGAATCCGATCAAACTCCTGCCACAAAGGTAGCCATTGTGAACTGATTAGAATTAAACGGAGAATTTTAGAAAAACACTTAGCAAATGTTTGTTATGGTTTCCTTGAATTACATAGATTTAGTCCTGCTTGATATCTCCGCTGTATTGTTATGAATCCTTTCAATCTCTCCGCGCTATGAACACCAGTGTAAGCTTAATAGAATGCTGTGTAGAATTCTGGAAAAACAGTAAGTAGATGCTTGTTATAATTACATTAGATTACATAGTTGCTAAAAATTGCTATCTCCTCATTGCTTCTATGAATCTGATCAAACTCCTGCCACAAAGAATGCCATTGTAAACTCATTACAATTAAATAGAGAATTTTAGAAAAACACTTATTGAATGTTTGTTATGGTTTCTTTGAATTACATAGATTTAGTCCTGCTTGGTATATCCGCGTATTGTTATGAATCCTTTCAATCGCTCCCCGCTATGAACACCAGTGTAAGCTTAATAGAATGCTGTGTAGATTTCTGGAAAAACAGTAAGTAGATGCTTGTTATAATTATATTAGTTTACATAGTTGCTAAAAATTGCTATCTCCTCATTGCTTCTATGAATCTGATCAATCTCCTGCCGCAAAGAATGCCGTTGTAAACTTATTAGAATTAAATGGAGGATTTTAGAAAAACACTTAGCATATGTTTGTTATGGTTACTTTGAATTACATAGATTTACTCCTGCTTTACATCTACGCTGTACTGTTATGAATCCTTTCAATCTCTCCCCGCTATGAACACTAGTGTAAACCTAATAGAATGCTGTGTAGAATTTTGGAAAAACAGTAAGCAGATGCTTGTTATAATTATATTAGATTACATAGTTTCTAAAAATTGCTATCTCCTCATTGCTTCTATGAATTTGATCAATCTCCTGCCGCAAAGAATGCCATTGTAAACTGATTAGAATTAAACGGAGAATTTTAGGAAAACATTAGCAAATGTTTGTTATGGTTACTTTGAATTACATAGATTTAGTCCTGCTTTACATCTACGCTGTACTGTTATGAATCCTTTCAATCTCTCCCCGCCATGAACACCAGTGTAAGCTTAATAGAATGCTGTGTAGATTTCTGGAAAAACAGTAAGTAGATGCTTGTTATAATTACATTAGATTACATAGTTGCTAAAAATTGCTATCTCCTCATTGCTTCTATGAATCTGATCAAACTCCTGCCACAAAGAATGCCATTGTAAACTGATTAGAATTAAATAGAGAATTTTAGAAAAACACTTATTGAATGTTTGTTATGGTTTCCTTGAATTACATAGATTTAGTCCTGCTTGATATCTCCGCTGTATTGTTATGAATCCTTTCAATCTCTCCCCGCTATGAACACCAGTGTAAGCTTAATAGAATGCTGTGTAGAATTCCGGAAAAACAGTAAGTAGATGCTTGTTATAATTATATTAGATTACATAGTTGCTAAAAATTGCTATCTCCTCATTGCTTCTATAAATCTGATCAAAATCCTGCCACAAAGAATGCCATTGTACACTGATTAGAATTAAATAGAGAGTTTTAGAAAAACACTTATTGAATGTTTGTTATGGTTTCTTTGAATTACATAGATTTAGTCCTGCTTGGTATCTCCGCATATTGTTATGAATCCTTTCAATCGCTCCCCGCTATGAACACCAGTGTAAGCTTAATAGAATGCTGTGTAGATTTCTGGAAAAACAGTAAGTAGATGCTTGTTATAATAATATTAGTTTACATAGTTGCTAAAAATTGCTATCTCCTCATTGCTTCTATGAATCTGATCAATCTCCTGCCGCAAAGAATGCCATTGTAAACTGATTAGAATTAAACGGAGAATTTTAGAAAAACATTAGCAAATGTTTGTTATGGTTACTTTGAATTACATAGATTTAGTCCTGCTTTACATCTACGCTGTACTGTTATGAATCCTTTCAATCTCTCCCCGCCATGAACACCAGTGTAAGCTTAATAGAATGCTGTGTAGATTTCTGGAAAAACAGTAAGTAGATGCTTGTTATAATTACATTAGATTACATAGTTGCTAAAAATTGCTATCTCCTCATTGCTTCTATGAATCTGATCAAACTGCTGCCACAAAGAATGCCATTGTAAACTGATTAGAATTAAATAGAGAATTTTAGAAAAACACTTATTGAATGTTTGTTATGGTTTCCTTGAATTACATAGATTTAGTCCTGCTTGATATCTCCGCTGTATTGTTATGAATCCTTTCAATCTCTCCCCGCTATGAACACCAGTGTAAGCTTAATAGAATGCTGTGTAGAATTCCGGAAAAACAGTAAGTAGATGCTTGTTATAATTATATTAGATTACATAGTTGCTAAAAATTGCTATCTCCTCATTGCTTCTATAAATCTGATCAAAATCCTGCCACAAAGAATGCCATTGTACACTGATTAGAATTAAATAGAGAGTTTTAGAAAAACACTTATTGAATGTTTGTTATGGTTTCTTTGAATTACATAGATTTAGTCCTGCTTGGTATCTCCGCGTATTGTTATGAATCCTTTCAATCGCTCCCTGCTATGAACACCAGTGTAAGCTTAATAGAATGCTGTGTAGATTTCTGGAAAAACAGTAAGTAGATGCTTGTTATAATAATATTAGTTTACATAGTTGCTAAAAATTGCTATCTCCTCATTGCTTCTATGAATCTGATCAATCTCCTGCCGCAAAGAATGCCATTGTAAACTGATTAGAATTAAACGGAGAATTTTAGAAAAACATTAGCAAATGTTTGTTATGGTTACTTTGAATTACATAGATTTAGTCCTGCTTTACATCTACGCTGTACTGTTATGAATCCTTTCAATCTCTCCCCGCCATGAACACCAGTGTAAGCTTAATAGAATGCTGTGTAGATTTCTGGAAAAACAGTAAGTAGATGCTTGTTATAATTACATTAGATTACATAGTTGCTAAAAATTGCTATCTCCTCATTGCTTCTATGAATCTGATCAAACTGCTGCCACAAAGAATGCCATTGTAAACTGATTAGAATTAAATAGAGAATTTTAGAAAAACACTTATTGAATATTTGTTATGGTTTCCTTGAATTACATAGATTTAGTCCTGCTTGATATCTCCGCTGTATTGTTATGAATCCTTTCACTCTCTCCCCGCTATGAACACCAGTGTAAGCTTAATGGAATGCTGTGTAGAATTCTGGAAAAACTGTAAGCAGATGCTTGTTATAATTATATTAGATTACATAGTTGCTAAAAATTGCTATCTCCTCATTGCTTCTATTAATTTGATCAATCTCCTGCCACAAAGAATGCCATTGTAAACTGATTAGAATTAAACGGAGAATTTTAGGAAAACATTAGCAAATGTTTGTTATGGTTACTTTGAATTACATAGATTTAGTCCTGCTTGATATCTCCGCTGTATTGTTATGAATCCTTTCAATCTCTCCCCGCTATGAACACCAGTGTAAGCTTAATGGAATGCTGTGTAGAATTCTGGAAAAACAGTAAGTAGAGGCTTGTTATAATTATATTAGATTACATAGATGCTAAAAATTGCTATCTCCTCATTGCTTCTATAAATCTGATCAAAATCCTGCCACAAAGAATGCCATTGTACACTGATTAGAATTAAATAGAGAGTTTTAGAAAAACACTTATTGAATGTTTGTTATGGTTCCCTTGAATTACATAGATTTAGTCCTGCTTGATATCTCCGCAGTACCGTTAAGAATCCGTTCAATCGCTTTCCGCTATAAACCCGAATGTAAACTTAATAGAATGCTATGTAGAATTTCGGAAAAACAGTAAGTAGATGCTTCTAATAATTATGTAAGATTACAAAGTTGCTAAAAATTGCTATCTCCTCATTGCTTGTATGAATCCGATCAAACTCCTGGCACAAAGGTAGCCATTGTGAACTGATTAGAATTAAACGGAGAATTTTAGAAAAACACTTAGCAAATATTTGTTCTGGTTACTTTGAATTACATAGATTTAGTCCTGCTTTACATCTACGCTGTACTGTTATGAATCCTTTCACTCTCTCCCCGCTATGAACACCAGTGTAAGCTTAATAGAATGCTGTGTAGAATTCTGGAAAAACAGTAAGTAGAGGCTTGTCATAATTATATTAGATTACATAGTTGCTAAAAATTGCTATCTCCTCATTGCTTCTATGAATCTGATCAAACTCCTGCCACAAAGAATGCCATTGTAAACTCATTAGAATTAAATAGAGAATTTTAGAAAAACACTTATTGAATGTGTGTTATGGTGTATTTGAATTACATAGATTTAGTCTTTCTTGATATCTCCGCTGTATTGTTATGAATCCTTTCAATCTCTCCCCGCTATGAACACCAGTGTAAGCTTAATAGAATGCTGTGTACAATTCTGGAAAAACAGTAAGTAGATGCTTCTTATAATTATATTAGATTACATAGTTGCTAAAAATTGCTATCTTCTCTTTGCTTGTATGAATCCGAACAAACTCCTGCCACAAAGAATGCCGTTGTAAACTTATTAGAATTAAATGGAGGATTTTAGAAAAACACTTAGCATATGTTTGTTATGGTTACTTTGAATTACATAGATTTAGTCCTGCTTTACATCTACGCTGTACTGTTATGAATCCTTTCAATCTCTCCCCGCTATGAACACTAGTGTAAACTTAATAGAATGCTGTGTAGAATTTTGGAAAAACAGTAAGCAGATGCTTGTTATAATTATATTAGATTACATAGTTTCTAAAAATTGCTATCTCCTCATTGCTTCTATGAATTTGATCAATCTCCTGCCGCAAAGAATGCCATTGTAAACTGATTAGAATTAAACGGAGAATTTTAGGAAAACATTAGCAAATGTTTGTTATGGTTACTTTGAATTACATAGATTTAGTCCTGCTTTACATCTACGCTGTACTGTTATGAATCCTTTCAATCTCTCCCCGCCATGAACACCAGTGTAAGCTTAATAGAATGCTGTGTAGATTTCTGGAAAAACAGTAAGTAGATGCTTGTTATAATTACATTAGATTACATAGTTGCTAAAAATTGCTATCTCCTCATTGCTTCTATGAATCTGATCAAACTCCTGGCACAAAGGTAGCCATTGTAAACTGATTAGAATTAAATAGAGAATTTTAGAAAAACACTTATTGAATGTTTGTTATGGTTTCCTTCAATTACATAGATTTAGTCCTGCTTGATATCTCCGCTGTATTGTTATGAATCCTTTCAATCTGTCCCCGCTATGAACACCAGTGTAAGCTTAATAGAATGCTGTGTAGAATTCTGGAAAAACAGTAAGTAGATGCTTGTTATAATTATATTAGATTACATAGTTGCTAAAAATTGCTATCTCCTCATTGCTTCTATAAATCTGATCAAAATCCTGCCACAAAGAATGCCATTGTACACTGATTAGAATTAAATAGAGAGTTTTAGAAAAACACTTATTGAATGTTTGTTATGGTTCCCTTGAATTACATAGATTTAGTCCTGCTTGATATCTCCGCAGTACCGTTAAGAATCCGTTCAATCGCTTTCCGCTATAAACCCGAATGTAAACTTAATAGAATGCTATGTAGAATTTCGGAAAAACAGTAAGTAGATGCTTCTAATAATTATGTAAGATTACAAAGTTGCTAAAAATTGCTATCTCCTCATTGCTTGTATGAATCCGATCAAACTCCTGGCACAAAGGTAGCTATTGTGAACTGATTAGAATTAAACGGAGAATTTTAGAAAAACACTTAGCAAATATTTGTTCTGGTTACTTTGAATTACATAGATTTAGTCCTGCTTTACATCTACGCTGTACTGTTATGAATCCTTTCAATCTCTCCCCGCTATGAACACCAGTGTAAGCTTAATAGAATGCTGTGTAGAATTCTGGAAAAACAGTAAGTAGAGGCTTGTTATAATTATATTAGATTACATAGTTGCTAAAAATTGCTATCTCCTCATTGCTTCTATGAATCTGATCAAACTTCTGCCACAAAGAATGCCATTGTAAACTGATTAGAATTAAATAGAGAATTTTAGAAAAACACTTATTGAATGTTTGTTATGGTTTCCTTGAATTACATAGATTTAGTCCTGCTTGATATCTCCGCTGTATTGTTATGAATCCTTTCACTCTCTCCCCGCTATGAACACCAGTGTAAGCTTAATGGAATGCTGTGTAGAATTCTGGAAAAACTGTAAGCAGATGCTTGTTATAATTATATTAGATTACATAGTTGCTAAAAATTGCTATCTCCTCATTGCTTCTATGAATTTGATCAATCTCCTGCCGCAAAGAATGCCATTGTAAACTGATTAGAATTAAACGGAGAATTTTAGGAAAACATTAGCAAATGTTTGTTATGGTTACTTTGAATTACATAGATTTAGTCCTGCTTGATATCTCCGCTGTATTGTTATGAATCCTTTCAATCTCTCCCCGCTATGAACACTAGTGTAAACTTAATAGAATGCTGTGTAGAATTTTGGAAAAACAGTAAGCAGATGCTTGTTATAATTATATTAGATTACATAGTTTCTAAAAATTGCTATCTCCTCATTGCTTCTATGAATTTGATCAATCTCCTGCCGCAAAGAATGCCATTGTAAACTGATTAGAATTAAATAGAGAGTTTTAGAAAAACACTTATTGAATGTTTGTTATGGTTACTTTGAATTACATAGATTTAGTCCTGCTTTACATCTACGCTGTACTGTTATGAATCCTTTCAATCTCTCCCCGCCATGAACACCAGTGTAAGCTTAATAGAATGCTGTGTAGATTTCTGGAAAAACAGTAAGTAGATGCTTGTTATAATTACATTAGATTACATAGTTGCTAAAAATTGCTATCTCCTCATTGCTTCTATGAATCTGATCAAACTGCTGCCACAAAGAATGCCATTGTAAACTGATTAGAATTAAATAGAGAATTTTAGAAAAACACTTATTGAATATTTGTTATGGTTTCCTTGAATTACATAGATTTAGTCCTGCTTGATATCTCCGCTGTATTGTTATGAATCCTTTCACTCTCTCCCCGCTATGAACACCAGTGTAAGCTTAATGGAATGCTGTGTAGAATTCTGGAAAAACTGTAAGCAGATGCTTGTTATAATTATATTAGATTACATAGTTGCTAAAAATTGCTATCTCCTCATTGCTTCTATTAATTTGATCAATCTCCTGCCGCAAAGAATGCCATTGTAAACTGATTAGAATTAAACGGAGAATTTTAGGAAAACATTAGCAAATGTTTGTTATGGTTACTTTGAATTACATAGATTTAGTCCTGCTTGATATCTCCGCTGTATTGTTATGAATCCTTTCAATCTCTCCCCGCTATGAACACCAGTGTAAGCTTAATGGAATGCTGTGTAGAATTCTGGAAAAACAGTAAGTAGAGGCTTGTTATAATTATATTAGATTACATAGATGCTAAAAATTGCTATCTCCTCATTGCTTCTATAAATCTGATCAAAATCCTGCCACAAAGAATGCCATTGTACACTGATTAGAATTAAATAGAGAGTTTTAGAAAAACACTTATTGAATGTTTGTTATGGTTCCCTTGAATTACATAGATTTAGTCCTGCTTGATATCTCCGCAGTACCGTTAAGAATCCGTTCAATCGCTTTCCGCTATAAACCCGAATGTAAACTTAATAGAATGCTATGTAGAATTTCGGAAAAACAGTAAGTAGATGCTTCTAATAATTATGTAAGATTACAAAGTTGCTAAAAATTGCTATCTCCTCATTGCTTGTATGAATCCGATCAAACTCCTGGCACAAAGGTAGCCATTGTGAACTGATTAGAATTAAACGGAGAATTTTAGAAAAACACTTAGCAAATATTTGTTCTGGTTACTTTGAATTACATAGATTTAGTCCTGCTTTACATCTACGCTGTACTGTTATGAATCCTTTCACTCTCTCCCCGCTATGAACACCAGTGTAAGCTTAATAGAATGCTGTGTAGAATTCTGGAAAAACAGTAAGTAGAGGCTTGTCATAATTATATTAGATTACATAGTTGCTAAAAATTGCTATCTCCTCATTGCTTCTATGAATCTGATCAAACTCCTGCCACAAAGAATGCCATTGTAAACTCATTAGAATTAAATAGAGAATTTTAGAAAAACACTTATTGAATGTGTGTTATGGTTTATTTGAATTACATAGATTTAGTCCTTCTTGATATCTCCGCTGTATTGTTATGAATCCTTTCAATCTCTCCCCGCTATGAACACCAGTGTAAGCTTAATAGAATGCTGTGTAGAATTCTGGAAAAACAGTAAGTAGATGCTTCTTATAATTATATTAGATTACATAGTTGCTAAAAATTGCTATCTTCTCTTTGCTTGTATGAATCCGAGCAAACTCCTGCCACAAAGAATGCCGTTGTAAACTTATTAGAATTAAATGGAGGATTTTAGAAAAACACTTAGCATATGTTTGTTATGGTTACTTTGAATTACATAGATATAGTCCTGCTTTACATCTACGCTGTACTGTTATGAATCCTTTCAATCTCTCCCCGCTATGAACACTAGTGTAAACTTAATAGAATGCTGTGTAGAATTTTGGAAAAACAGTAAGCAGATGCTTGTTATAATAATATTAGATTACATAGTTTCTAAAAATTGCTATCTCCTCATTGCTTCTATGAATTTGATCAATCTCCTGCCGCAAAGAATGCCATTGTAAACTCATTAGAATTAAACGGAGAATTTTAGGAAAACATTAGCAAATGTTTGTTATGGTTACTTTGAATTACATAGATTTAGTCCTGCTTTACATCTACGCTGTACTGTTATGAATCCTTTCAATCTCTCCCCGCCATGAACACCAGTGTAAGCTTAATAGAATGCTGTGTAGATTTCTGGAAAAACAGTAAGTAGATGCTTGTTATAATTACATTAGATTACATAGTTGCTAAAAATTGCTATCTCCTCATTGCTTCTATGAATCTGATCAAACTCCTGCCACAAAGAATGCCATTGTAAACTGATTAGAATTAAATAGAGAATTTTAGAAAAACACTTATTGAATGTTTGTTATGGTTTCCTTGAATTACATAGATTTAGTCCTGCTTGATATCTCCGCTGTATTGTTATGAATCCTTTCAATCTCTCCCCGCTATGAACACCAGTGTAAGCTTAATAGAATGCTGTGTAGAATTCTGGAAAAACAGTAAGTAGATGCTTGTTATAATTATATTAGATTACATAGTTGCTAAAAATTGCTATCTCCTCATTGCTTCTATAAATCTGATCAAAATCCTGCCACAAAGAATGCCATTGTACACTGATTAGAATTAAATAGAGAGTTTTAGAAAAACACTTATTGAATGTTTGTTATGGTTCCCTTGAATTACATAGATTTAGTCCTGCTTGATATCTCCGCAGTACCGTTAAGAATCCGTTCAATCGCTTTCCGCTATAAACCCGAATGTAAACTTAATAGAATGCTATGTAGAATTTCGGAAAAACAGTAAGTAGATGCTTCTAATAATTATGTAAGATTACAAAGTTGCTAAAAATTGCTATCTCCTCATTGCTTGTATGAATCCGATCAAACTCCTGGCACAAAGGTAGCCATTGTGAACTGATTAGAATTAAACGGAGAATTTTAGAAAAACACTTAGCAAATATTTGTTCTGGTTACTTTGAATTACATAGATTTAGTCCTGCTTTACATCTACGCTGTACTGTTATGAATCCTTTCAATCTCTCCCCGCTATGAACACCAGTGTAAGCTTAATAGAATGCTGTGTAGAATTCTGGAAAAACAGTAAGTAGAGGCTTGTTATAATTATATTAGATTACATAGATGCTAAAAATTGCTATCTCCTCATTGCTTCTATAAATCTGATCAAAATCCTGCCACAAAGAATGCCATTGTACACTGATTAGAATTAAATAGAGAGTTTTAGAAAAACACTTATTGAATGTTTGTTATGGTTCCCCTTGAATTACATAGATTTAGTCCTGCTTGATATCTCCGCAGTACCGTTAAGAATCCGTTCAATCGCTTTCCGCTATAAACCCGAATGTAAACTTAATAGAATGCTATGTAGAATTTCGGAAAAACAGTAAGTAGATGCTTCTAATAATTATGTAAGATTACAAAGTTGCTAAAAATTGCTATCTCCTCATTGCTTGTATGAATCCGATCAAACTCCTGGCACAAAGGTAGCCATTGTGAACTGATTAGAATTAAACGGAGAATTTTAGAAAAACACTTAGCAAATATTTGTTCTGGTTACTTTGAATTACATAGATTTAGTCCTGCTTTACATCTACGCTGTACTGTTATGAATCCTTTCAATCTCTCCCCGCTATGAACACCAGTGTAAGCTTAATAGAATGCTGTGTAGAATTCTGGAAAAACAGTAAGTAGAGGCTTGTCATAATTATATTAGATTACATAGTTGCTAAAAATTGCTATCTCCTCATTGCTTCTATGAATCTGATCAAACTCCTGCCACAAAGAATGCCTTTGTAAACTCATTAGAATTAAATAGAGAATTTTAGAAAAACATTTATTGAATGTTTGTTATGGTTTCCTTGAATTACATAGATTTAGTCCTGCTTGATATCTCCGCTGTATTGTTATGAATCCTTTCAATCTCTCCCCGCCATGAACACCACTGTAAGCTTAATAGAATGCTGTGTAGATTTCTGGAAAAACACTAAGTAGATGCTTGTTATAATTATATTAGATTACATAGTTGCTAAAAATTGCTATCTCCTCATTGCTTCTATGAATTTGATCAATCTCCTGCCGCAAAGAATGCCATTGTAAACTGATTAGAATTAAATAGAGAATTTTAGAAAAACACTTATTGAATGTTTGTTATGGTTTCCTTGAATTACATAGATTTAGTCCTGCTTGATATCTCCGCAGTACCGTTAAGAATCCGTTCAATCGCTTTCCGCTATGAACCCGAATGTAAACGTAATAGAATGCTATGTAGAATTTCGGAAAAACAGTAAGTAGATGCTTCTAATAATTATGTAAGATTACATAGTTGCTAAAAATTGCTATCTCCTCATTGCTTGTATGAATCCGATCAAACTCCTGCCACAAAGGTAGCCATTGTGAACTGATTAGAATTAAACGGAGAATTTTAGAAAAACACTTAGCAAATGTTTGTTATGGTTACTTTGAATTACATAGATTTAGTCCTGCTTTACATCTACGCTGTACTGTTATGAATCCTTTCAATCTCTCCCCGCCATGAACACCAGTGTACCAGTGTAAGCTTAATAGAATGCTGTGTAGATTTCTGGAAAAACAGTAAGTAGATGCTTGTTATAATTACATTAGATTACATAGTTGCTAAAAATTGCTATCTCCTCATTACTTCTATGAATCTGATCAAACTCCTGCCACAAAGAATGCCATTGTAAACTGATTAGAATTAAATAGAGAATTTTAGAAAAACACTTATTGAATGTTTGTTATGGTTTCCTTGAATTACATAGATTTAGTCCTGCTTGATATCTCCGCTGTATTTTTATGAATCCTTTCAATCTCTCCCCGCTATGAACACCAGTGTAAGCTTAATAGAATGCTGTGTAGAATTCTGGAAAAACAGTAAGTAGATGCTTGTTATAATTATATTAGATTACATAGTTGCTAAAAATTGCTATCTCCTCATTGCTTCTATAAATCTGATCAAAATCCTGCCACAAAGAATGCCATTGTACACTGATTAGAATTAAATAGAGAGTTTTAGAAAAACACTTATTGAATGTTTGTTATGGTTCCCTTGAATTACATAGATTTAGTCCTGCTTGATATCTCCGCTGTTTTGTTATGAATCCTTTCAATCTCTCCCCGCTATGAACACCAGTGTAAGCTTAATGGAATGCTGTGTAGAATTCTGGAAAAACTGTAAGCAGATGCTTGTTATAATTATATTAGATTACATAGTTTCTAAAAATTGCTATCTCCTCATTGCTTCTATGAATTTGATCAATCTCCTGCCGCAAAGAATGCCATTATAAACTGATTAGAATTAAACGGAGAATTTTAGGAAAACATTAGCAAATGTTTGTTATGGTTACTTTGAATTACATAGATTTAGTCCTGCTTTACATCTACGCTGTACTGTTATGAATCCTTTCAATCTCTCCCCGCCATGAACACCAGTGTACCAGTGTAAGCTTAATAGAATGCTGTGTAGATTTCTGGAAAAACAGTAAGTAGATGCTTGTTATAATTACATTAGATTACATAGTTGCTAAAAATTGCTATCTCCTCATTACTTCTATGAATCTGATCAAACTCCTGCCACAAAGAATGCCATTGTAAACTGATTAGAATTAAATAGAGAATTTTAGAAAAACACTTATTGAATGTTTGTTATGGTTTCCTTGAATTACATAGATTTAGTCCTGCTTGATATCTCCGCTGTATTTTTATGAATCCTTTCAATCTCTCCCCGCTATGAACACCAGTGTAAGCTTAATAGAATGCTGTGTAGAATTCTGGAAAAACAGTAAGTAGATGCTTGTTATAATTATATTAGATTACATAGTTGCTAAAAATTGCTATCTCCTCATTGCTTCTATAAATCTGATCAAAATCCTGCCACAAAGAATGCCATTGTACACTGATTAGAATTAAATAGAGAGTTTTAGAAAAACACTTATTGAATGTTTGTTATGGTTCCCTTGAATTACATAGATTTAGTCCTGCTTGATATCTCCGCAGTACCGTTAAGAATCCGTTCAATCGCTTTCCGCTATAAACCCGAATGTAAACTTAATAGAATGCTATGTAGAATTTCGGAAAAACAGTAAGTAGATGCTTCTAATAATTATGTAAGATTACAAAGTTGCTAAAAATTGCTATCTCCTCATTGCTTGTATGAATCCGATCAAACTCCTGGCACAAAGGTAGCCATTGTGAACTGATTAGAATTAAACGGAGAATTTTAGAAAAACACTTAGCAAATATTTGTTCTGGTTACTTTGAATTACATAGATTTAGTCCTGCTTTACATCTACGCTGTACTGTTATGAATCCTTTCAATCTATCCCCGCTATGAACACCAGTGTAAGCTTAATAGAATGCTGTGTAGAATTCTGGAAAAACAGTAAGTAGAGGCTTGTTATAATTATATTAGATTACATAGTTGCTAAAAATTGCTATCTCCTCATTGCTTCTATTAATCTGATCAAACTCCTGCCACAAAGAATGCCATTGTAAACTCATTAGAATTAAATAGAGAATTCTAGAAAAACACTTATTGAATGTTTGTTATGGTTTCCTTGAATTACATAGATTTAGTCCTGCTTGATATCTCCGCTGTATGAATCCTTTCACTCTCTCCCCGCTATGAACACCAGTGTAAGCTTAATGGAATGCTGTGTAGAATTCTGGAAAAACTGTAAGCAGATGCTTGTTATAATTATATTAGATTACATAGTTGCTAAAAATTGCTATCTCCTCATTGCTTCTATGAATTTGATCAATCTCCTGCCGCAAAGAATGCCATTGTAAACTGATTAGAATTAAACGGAGAATTTTAGGAAAACATTAGCAAATGTTTGTTATGGTTACTTTGAATTACATAGATTTAGTCCTGCTTGATATCTCCGCTGTAGTGTTATGAATCCTTTCAATCTCTCCCCGCTATGAACACCAGTGTAAGCTTAATGGAATGCTGTGTAGAATTCTGGAAAAACAGTAAGTAGAGGCTTGTTATAATTATATTAGATTACATAGATGCTAAAAATTGCTATCTCCTCATTGCTTCTATGAATCTGATCAAACTCCTGCCACAAAGAATGCCGTTGTAAACTTATTAGAATTAAATGGAGGATTTTAGAAAAACACTTAGCAAATGTTTGTTATGGTTACTTTGAATTACATAGATTTAGTCCTGCTTTACATCTACGCTGTACTGTTATGAATCCTTTCAATCTCTCCCCGCTATGAACACTAGTGTAAACTTAATAGAATGCTGTGTAGAATTTTGGAAAAACAGTAAGCAGATGCTTGTTATAATTATATTAGATTACATAGTTTCTAAAAATTGCTATCTCCTCATTGCTTCTATGAATTTGATCAATCTCCTGCCGCAAAGAATGCCATTGTAAACTGATTAGAATTAAATAGAGAGTTTTAGAAAAACACTTATTGAATGTTTGTTATGGTTACTTTGAATTACATAGATTTAGTCCTGCTTTACATCTACGCTGTACTGTTATGAATCCTTTCAATCTCTCCCCGCCATGAACACCAGTGTAAGCTTAATAGAATGCTGTGTAGATTTCTGGAAAAACAGTAAGTAGATGCTTGTTATAATTACATTAGATTACATAGTTGCAAAAAATTGCTATCTCCTCATTGCTTCTATGAATCTGATCAAACTCCTGCCACAAAGAATGCCATTGTAAACTGATTAGAATTAAATAGAGAATTTTAGAAAAACACTTATTGAATGTTTGTTATGGTTTCCTTGAATTACATAGATTTAGTCCTGCTTGATATCTCCGCTGTATTGTTATGAATCCTTTCACTCTCTCCCCGCTATGAACACCAGTGTAAGCTTAATGGAATGCTGTGTAGAATTATGGAAAAACTGTAAGCAGATGCTTGTTATAATTATATTAGATTACATAGTTGCTAAAAATTGCTATCTCCTCATTGCTTCTATTAATTTGATCAATCTCCTGCCGCAAAGAATGCCATTGTAAACTGATTAGAATTAAACGGAGAATTTTAGGAAAACATTAGCAAATGTTTGTTATGGTTACTTTGAATTACATAGATTTAGTCCTGCTTGATATCTCCGCTGTATTGTTATGAATCCTTTCAATCTCTCCCCGCTATGAACACCAGTGTAAGCTTAATGGAATGCTGTATAGAATTCTGGAAAAACAGTAAGTAGAGGCTTGTTATAATTATATTAGATTACATAGATGCTAAAAATTGCTATCTCCTCATTGCTTCTATAAATCTGATCAAAATCCTGCCACAAAGAATGCCATTGTACACTGATTAGAATTAAATAGAGAGTTTTAGAAAAACACTTATTGAATGTTTGTTATGGTTCCCTTGAATTACATAGATTTAGTCCTGCTTGATATCTCCGCAGTACCGTTAAGAATCCGTTCAATCGCTTTCCGCTATAAACCCGAATGTAAACTTAATAGAATGCTATGTAGAATTTCGGAAAAACAGTAAGTAGATGCTTCTAATAATTATGTAAGATTACAAAGTTGCTAAAAATTGCTATCTCCTCATTGCTTGTATGAATCCGATCAAACTCCTGGCACAAAGGTAGCCATTGTGAACTGATTAGAATTAAACGGAGAATTTTAGAAAAACACTTAGCAAATATTTGTTCTGGTTACTTTGAATTACATAGATTTAGTCCTGCTTTACATCTACGCTGTACTGTTATGAATCCTTTCACTCTCTCCCCGCTATGAACACCAGTGTAAGCTTAATAGAATGCTGTGTAGAATTCTGGAAAAACAGTAAGTAGAGGCTTGTCATAATTATATTAGATTACATAGTTGCTAAAAATTGCTATCTCCTCATTGCTTCTATGAATCTGATCAAACTCCTGCCACAAAGAATGCCATTGTAAACTCATTAGAATTAAATAGAGAATTTTAGAAAAACACTTATTGAATGTGTGTTATGGTTTATTTGAATTACATAGATTTAGTCCTTCTTGATATCTCCGCTGTATTGTTATGAATCCTTTCAATCTCTCCCCGCTATGAACACCAGTGTAAGCTTAATAGAATGCTGTGTAGAATTCTGGAAAAACAGTAAGTAGATGCTTCTTATAATTATATTAGATTACATAGTTGCTAAAAATTGCTATCTTCTCTTTGCTTGTATGAATCCGAGCAAACTCCTGCCACAAAGAATGCCGTTGTAAACTTATTAGAATTAAATGGAGGATTTTAGAAAAACACTTAGCATATGTTTGTTATGGTTACTTTGAATTACATAGATATAGTCCTGCTTTACATCTACGCTGTACTGTTATGAATCCTTTCAATCTCTCCCCGCTATGAACACTAGTGTAAACTTAATAGAATGCTGTGTAGAATTTTGGAAAAACAGTAAGCAGATGCTTGTTATAATAATATTAGATTACATAGTTTCTAAAAATTGCTATCTCCTCATTGCTTCTATGAATTTGATCAATCTCCTGCCGCAAAGAATGCCATTGTAAACTCATTAGAATTAAACGGAGAATTTTAGGAAAACATTAGCAAATGTTTGTTATGGTTACTTTGAATTACATAGATTTAGTCCTGCTTTACATCTACGCTGTACTGTTATGAATCCTTTCAATCTCTCCCCGCCATGAACACCAGTGTAAGCTTAATAGAATGCTGTGTAGATTTCTGGAAAAACAGTAAGTAGATGCTTGTTATAATTACATTAGATTACATAGTTGCTAAAAATTGCTATCTCCTCATTGCTTCTATGAATCTGATCAAACTCCTGCCACAAAGAATGCCATTGTAAACTGATTAGAATTAAATAGAGAATTTTAGAAAAACACTTATTGAATGTTTGTTATGGTTTCCTTGAATTACATAGATTTAGTCCTGCTTGATATCTCCGCTGTATTGTTATGAATCCTTTCAATCTCTCCCCGCTATGAACACCAGTGTAAGCTTAATAGAATGCTGTGTAGAATTCTGGAAAAACAGTAAGTAGATGCTTGTTATAATTATATTAGATTACATAGTTGCTAAAAATTGCTATCTCCTCATTGCTTCTATAAATCTGATCAAAATCCTGCCACAAAGAATGCCATTGTACACTGATTAGAATTAAATAGAGAGTTTTAGAAAAACACTTATTGAATGTTTGTTATGGTTCCCTTGAATTACATAGATTTAGTCCTGCTTGATATCTCCGCAGTACCGTTAAGAATCCGTTCAATCGCTTTCCGCTATAAACCCGAATGTAAACTTAATAGAATGCTATGTAGAATTTCGGAAAAACAGTAAGTAGATGCTTCTAATAATTATGTAAGATTACAAAGTTGCTAAAAATTGCTATCTCCTCATTGCTTGTATGAATCCGATCAAACTCCTGGCACAAAGGTAGCCATTGTGAACTGATTAGAATTAAACGGAGAATTTTAGAAAAACACTTAGCAAATATTTGTTCTGGTTACTTTGAATTACATAGATTTAGTCCTGCTTTACATCTACGCTGTACTGTTATGAATCCTTTCAATCTCTCCCCGCTATGAACACCAGTGTAAGCTTAATAGAATGCTGTGTAGAATTCTGGAAAAACAGTAAGTAGAGGCTTGTTATAATTATATTAGATTACATAGATGCTAAAAATTGCTATCTCCTCATTGCTTCTATAAATCTGATCAAAATCCTGCCACAAAGAATGCCATTGTACACTGATTAGAATTAAATAGAGAGTTTTAGAAAAACACTTATTGAATGTTTGTTATGGTTCCCCTTGAATTACATAGATTTAGTCCTGCTTGATATCTCCGCAGTACCGTTAAGAATCCGTTCAATCGCTTTCCGCTATAAACCCGAATGTAAACTTAATAGAATGCTATGTAGAATTTCGGAAAAACAGTAAGTAGATGCTTCTAATAATTATGTAAGATTACAAAGTTGCTAAAAATTGCTATCTCCTCATTGCTTGTATGAATCCGATCAAACTCCTGGCACAAAGGTAGCCATTGTGAACTGATTAGAATTAAACGGAGAATTTTAGAAAAACACTTAGCAAATATTTGTTCTGGTTACTTTGAATTACATAGATTTAGTCCTGCTTTACATCTACGCTGTACTGTTATGAATCCTTTCAATCTCTCCCCGCTATGAACACCAGTGTAAGCTTAATAGAATGCTGTGTAGAATTCTGGAAAAACAGTAAGTAGAGGCTTGTCATAATTATATTAGATTACATAGTTGCTAAAAATTGCTATCTCCTCATTGCTTCTATGAATCTGATCAAACTCCTGCCACAAAGAATGCCATTGTAAACTCATTAGAATTAAATGGAGGATTTTAGAAAAACACTTATTGAATGTGTGTTATGGTTTATTTGAATTATATAGATTTAGTCCTTCTTGATATCTCCGCTGTATTGTTATGAATCCTTTCAATCTCTCCCCGCTATGAACACCAGTGTAAGCTTAATAGAATGCTGTGTAGAATTCTGGAAAAACAGTAAGTAGATGCTTCTTATAATTATATTAGATTACATAGTTGCTAAAAATTGCTATCTCCTCATTGCTTCTATGAATTTGATCAATCTCCTGCCGCAAAGAATGCCATTGTAAACTGATTAGAATTAAACGGAGAATTTTAGGAAAACATTAGCAAATGTTTGTTATGGTTACTTTGAATTACATAGATTTAGTCCTGCTTGATATCTCCGCTGTATTGTTATGAATCTTTTCAATCTCTCCCCGCTATGAACACCAGTGTAAGCTTATTGGAATGCTGTGTAGAATTCTGGAAAAACAGTAAGTAGATGCTTGTTATAATTATATTAGATTACATAGTTGCTAAAAATTGCTATGTCCTCATTGCTTCTATGAATCTGATCAAACTCCTGCCACAAAGAATGCCATTGTAAACTCATTAGAATTAAATAGAGAATTCTAGAAAAACACTTATTGAATGTTTGTTATGGTTTCCTTGAATTACATAATTTCGTCCTGCTTGATATCTCCGCTGTATTGTTATGAATCCTTTCAATCTCTCCCCGCTATGAACACCAGTGTAAGCTTAATGGAATGCTGTGTAGAATTCTGGAAAAACAGTAAGTAGAGGCTTGTTATAATTATATTAGATTACATAGATGCTAAAAATTGCTATCTCCTCATTGCTTCTATGAATCTGATCAAACTCCTGCCACAAAGAATGCCATTGTAAACTGATTAGAATTAAATAGAGAATTCTAGAAAAACACTTATTGAATGTTTGTTATGGTTTTCCTTGAATTACATAGATTTAGTCCTGCTTGATATCTCCGCCGTACCTTTAAGAATCCGTTCAATCGCTTTCCGCTATGAACCCGAATGTAAATTTAATAGAATGCTATGTAGAATTTCGGAAAAACAGTAAGTAGATGCTTCTAATAATTATGTAAGATTACATAGTTGCTAAAAATTGCTATCTCCTCATTGCTTGTATGAATCCGATCAAACTCCTGCCACAAAGAATGCCATTGTAAACTGATTAGAATTAAATAGAGAATTTTAGAAAAACACTTATTGAATGTTTGTTATGGTTTCCTTGAATTACATAGATTTAGTCCTGCTTGATATCTCCGCAGTACCGTTAAGAATCCGTTCAATTGCTTTCCGCTATGAACCCGAATGTAAACTTAATAGAATGCTGTGTAGATTTCTGGAAAAACAGTAAGTAGATGCTTGTTATAATTATATTAGATTACATAGTTGCTAAAAATTGCTATCTCCTCATTGCTTCTATAAATCTGATCAAAATCCTGCCACAAAGAATGCCATTGTAAACTGATTAGAATTAAATAGAGAATTTTAGAAAAACACTTATTCAATGTTTGTTATGGTTTCCTTGAATTACATAGATTTAGTCCTGCTTGATATCTCCGCAGTACCGTTAAGAATCCGTTCAATTGCTTTCCGCTATGAACCCGAATGTAAACTTAATAGAATGCTGTGTAGATTTCTGGAAAAATACTAAGTAGATGCTTGTTATAATTATATTAGATTACATAGTTGCTAAAAATTGCTATCTCCTCATTGCTTCTATGAATTTGATCAATCTCGTGCCGCAAAGAATGCCATTGTAAACTGATTAGAATTAAATAGAGAATTTTAGAAAAACATTAGCAAATGTTTGTTATGGTTACTTTGAATTACATAGATTTAGTCCTGCTTTACATCTACGCTGTACTGTTATGTATCCTTTCAATCTCTCCCCGCTATGAACACCAGTGTAAGCTTAACAGAATGCTGTGTAGAATTTTGGAAAAACAGTAAGTAGATGCTTGTTATAATTATATTAGATTACATAGTTGCTAAAAATTGCTATCTCCTCATTGCTTCTATAAATCTGATGAAAATCCTGCCACAAAGAATGCCATTGTAAACTGATTAGAATTAAATAGAGAACTTTAGAAAAACACTTATTGAATGTTTGTTATGGTTTCCTTGAATTACATAGATTTAGTCCTGCTTGATATCTCCGCAGTACCGTTAACGTTAAGAATCCGTTCAATGGCTTTCCGCTATGAACCCGAATGTAAACTTAATAGAATGCTATGTAGAATTTCGGAAAACAGTAAGTAGATGTTTCTAATAATTATGTAAGATTACATAGTTGCTAAAAATTGCTATCTCCTCATTGCTTGTATGAATCCGATCAAACTCCTGCCACAAAGAATGCCATTGTAAACTGATTAGAATTAAACGGAGAATTTTAGAAAAACACTTAGCAAACGTTTGTTCTGGTTACTTTGAATTACATAGATTTAGTCCTGCTTTACATCTACGCTGTACTGTTATGAATCCTTTCAATCTCTCCGCGCTATGAACACCATTGTAATCTTAATAGAATGCTGTGTAGAATTTTGGAAAAACAGTAAGCAGATGCTTGTTATAATTATATTAGATTACATAGTTGCTAAAAATTGCTATCTCCTCATTCCTTCTATGAATCTGATCAAACTCCTGCCACAAAGAATGCCACTGTAAACTGATTAGAATTAAATAGAGGATTTTAGAAAAACACTTATTGAATGTTTGTTATGGTTTCTTTGAATTACATAGATTTAGTCCTGCTTGATATCTCCGCTGTATTGTTATGAATCCTTTCAATCTCTCCCCGCTATGAACACCAGTGTAAGCTTAATAGAATGCTGTGTAGATTTCTGGAAAAACAGTAAGCAGATGCTTGTTATAATTATATTAGATTACATAGTTGCTAAAAATTGCTATCTCCTCATTGCTTCTATGAATTTGATCAATCCCCTGCCGCAAAGAATGCCATTGTAAACTGATTAGAATTAAACGGAGAATTTTAGGAAAACATTAGCAAATGTTTGTTATGGTTACTTTGAATTATATAGATTTAGTCCTGCTTTACATCTACGCTGTACTATTATGAATCCTTTCAATCTCTCCCCGCTATGAACACCAGTGTAAGCTTAATAGAATGCTGTGTAGAATTCTGGAAAAACAGTAAGTAGATGCTTGTTATAATTATATTAGATTACATAGTTGCTTAGAATTGCTATCTCCTCATTGCTTGTATGAATCCGATCAAACTCCTGCCACAAAGGTAGCCATTGTGAACTGATTAGAATTAAACGGAGAATTCTAGAAAAACACTTATTGAATGTTTGTTATGGTTTCCTTGAATTACATAGATTTTGTCCTGCTTTACATCTACGCTGTACTGTTATGAATCCTTTCAATCTCTCCCCGCTATGAACACCAGTGTAAACTTAATAGAATGCTGTGTAGAATTTTGGAAAAACAGTAAGCAGATGCTTGTTATAATTATATTCGATTACATAGTTGCTAAAAATTCCTATCTCCTCATTGCTTCTATGAATTTGATCAAACTCCTGCCGCAAAGGTAGCCATTGTGAACTGATTAGAATTAAACGGAGAATTTTAGGGAAACATTAGCAAATGTTTGTTATGGTTACTTTGAATTACATAGATTTAGTCCTGCTTTACATCTACGCTGTACTGTTATGAATCCTTTCAATCTCTCCCCGCTATGAACACCAGTGTAAACTTAATAGAATGCTGTATAGAATTTTGGAAAAACAGTAAGCAGATGCTTGTTATAATTATATTAGATTACATAGTTGCTAAAAATTCGATTACATAGAATTTGATCAATCTCCTGCCGCAAAGAATGCCATTGTAAACTGATTAGAATTAAACGGAGAATTTTAGAAAAACATTAGCAAATGTTTGTTATGGTTACTTTGAATTACATAGTTTTAGTCCGGCTTTACATCTACGCTGTACTGTTATGAATCCTTTCAATCTCTCCCCGCTATGAATACCAGTGTAAGCTTAATAGAATGCTGTGTAGAATTCTGGAAAAACAGTAAGTAGATGCTTGTTATAATTATATTAGATTACGTAGTTGCTAAAAATTGCTATCTACTCATTGCTTCTATGAATCTGATCAAACTCCTGCCACAAAGAATGCCATTGTAAACTGATTAGAATTAAATAGAGAATTTTAGAAAAACACTTATTGAATGATAGTTATGGTTTCCTTGAATTACATAGATTTAGTCCTGCTTTACATCTACGCTGTACTGTTATGAATCCTTTCAATCTCTCCCCGCTATGAACACCAGTGTAAGCTTAATAGAATGCTGTGTAGATTTCTGGAAAAACAGTAAGCAGATGCTTGTTATAATTATATTAGATTACATAGTTGCTAAAAATTGCTATCTCCTCATTGCTTCTATGAATATGATCAATCCCCTGCCGCAAAGAATGCCATTGTAAACTCATTAGAATTAAATAGAGAATTTTAGAAAAACACTTATTGAATGTGTGTTATGGTTTATTTGAATTACATAGATTTAGTCCTGCTTGATATCTCCGCTGTATTGTTATGAATCCTTTCACTCTCTCCCCGCTATGAACACCAGTGTAAGCTTAATGGAATGCTGTGTAGAATTTTGGAAAAACTGTAAGCAGATGCTTGTTATAATTATATTAGATTACATAGTTGCTAAAAATTGCTATCTCCTCATTGCTTCTATGAATTTGATCAATCTCCTGCCGCAAAGAATGCCATTGTAAACTGATTAGAATTAAACGGAGAATTTTAGGAAAACATTAGCAAATGTTTGTTATGGTTACTTTGAATTACATAGATTTAGTCCTGCTTGATATCTCCGCTGTATTGTTATGAATCTTTTCAATCTCTCCCCGCTATGAACACCAGTGTAAGCTTATTGGAATGCTGTGTAGAATTCTGGAAAAACAGTAAGTAGAGGCTTGTTATAATTATATTAGATTACATAGATGCTAAAAATTGCTATCTCCTCATTGCTTCTATGAATCTGATCAAACTCCTGCCACAAAGAATGCCATTGTAAACTCATTAGAATTAAATAGAGAATTTTAGAAAAACACTTAGAAAATGTTTGTTATGGTTACTTTGAATTACATAGATTTAGTCCTGCTTTACATCTACGCTGTACTGTTATGAATCCTTTCAATCTCTCCCCGCTATGAACACCAGTGTAAGCTTAATAGAATGCTGTGTAGATTTCTGGAAAAACAGTAAGCAGATGCTTGTTATAATTATATTAGATTACATAGTTGCTAAAAATTGCTATCTCCTCATTGCTTCTATGAATCTGATCAAACTCCTGCCACAAAGAATGCCATTGTAAACTCATTAGAATTAAATAGAGAATTTTAGAAAAACACTTATTGAATGTGTGTTATGGTTTATTTGAATTACATAGATTTAGTCCTGCTTGATATTTCCGCTGTATTGTTATGAATCCTTTCAATCTCTCCACGCTATGAACCCCATTGTAAGCTTAATAGAATGCTGTGTAGAATTCTGGAAAAACAGTAAGTAGAGGCTTGTTATAATTATATTAGATTACATAGATGCTAAAAATTGCTATCTCCTCATTGCTTCTATGAATCTGATCAAACTCCTGCCACAAAGAATGCCTTTGTAAACTGATTAGAATTAAATAGAGAATTTTAGAAAAACACTTATTGAATGTTTGTTATGGTTTCCTTGAATTACATAGATTTAGTCCTGCTTGATATCTCCGCTGTATTGTTATGAATCCTTTCAATCTCTCCCCGCCATGAACACCACTGTAAGCTTAATAGAATGCTGTGTAGATTTCTGGAAAAACACTAAGTAGATGCTTGTTATAATTATATTAGATTACATAGTTGCTAAAAATTGCTATCTCCTCATTGCTTCTATGAATTTGATCAATCTCCTGCCGCAAAGAATGCCATTGTAAACTGATTAGAATTAAATAGAGAGTTTTAGAAAAACACTTATTGAATGTTTGTTATGGTTTCCTTGAATTACATAGATTTAGTCCTGCTTGATATCTCCACAGTACCGTTAAGAATCCGTTCAATCGCTTTCCGCTATGAACCCGAATGTAAACTTAATAGAATGCTATGTAGAATTTCGGAAAAACAGTAAGTAGATGCTTCTAATAATTATGTAAGATTACATAGTTGCTAAAAATTGCTATCTCCTCATTGCTTGTATGAATCCGATCAAACTCCTGCCACAAAGAATGCCATTGTAAACTGATTAGAATTAAATAGAGAATTTTAGAAAAACACTTATTGAATGTTTGTTATGGTTTCCTTGAATTACATAGATTTAGTCCTGCTTGATATCTCCGCAGTACCGTTAAGAATCCGTTCAATTGCTTTCCGCTATGAACCCGAATGTAAACTTAATAGAATGCTGTGTAGATTTCTGGAAAAACAGTAAGTAGATGCTTGTTATAATTATATTAGATTACATAGTTGCTAAAAATTGCTATCTCCTCATTGCTTCTATAAATCTGATCAAAATCCTGCCACAAAGAATGCCATTGTAAACTGATTAGAATTAAATAGAGAATTTTAGAAAAACACTTATTGAATGTTTGTTATGGTTTCCTTGAATTACATAGATTTAGTCCTGCTTGATATCTCCGCAGTACCGTTAAGAATCCGTTCAATTGCTTTCCGCTATGAACCCGAATGTAAACTTAATAGAATGCTGTGTAGATTTCTGGAAAAATACTAAGTAGATGCTTGTTATAATTATATTAGATTACATAGTTGCTAAAAATTGCTATCTCCTCATTGCTTCTATGAATTTGATCAATCTCGTGCCGCAAAGAATGCCATTGTAAACTGATTAGAATTAAATAGAGAATTTTAGAAAAACATTAGCAAATGTTTGTTATGGTTACTTTGAATTACATAGATTTAGTCCTGCTTTACATCTACGCTGTACTGTTATGTATCCTTTCAATCTCTCCCCGCTATGAACACCAGTGTAAGCTTAACAGAATGCTGTGTAGAATTTTGGAAAAACAGTAAGTAGATGCTTGTTATAATTATATTAGATTACATAGTTGCTAAAAATTGCTATCTCCTCATTGCTTCTATAAATCTGATGAAAATCCTGCCACAAAGAATGCCATTGTAAACTGATTAGAATTAAATAGAGAACTTTAGAAAAACACTTATTGAATGTTTGTTATGGTTTCCTTGAATTACATAGATTTAGTCCTGCTTGATATCTCCGCAGTACCGTTAACGTTAAGAATCCGTTCAATGGCTTTCCGCTATGAACCCGAATGTAAACTTAATAGAATGCTATGTAGAATTTCGGAAAACAGTAAGTAGATGTTTCTAATAATTATGTAAGATTACATAGTTGCTAAAAATTGCTATCTCCTCATTGCTTGTATGAATCCGATCAAACTCCTGCCACAAAGAATGCCATTGTAAACTGATTAGAATTAAACGGAGAATTTTAGAAAAACACTTAGCAAACGTTTGTTCTGGTTACTTTGAATTACATAGATTTAGTCCTGCTTTACATCTACGCTGTACTGTTATGAATCCTTTCAATCTCTCCGCGCTATGAACACCATTGTAATCTTAATAGAATGCTGTGTAGAATTTTGGAAAAACAGTAAGCAGATGCTTGTTATAATTATATTAGATTACATAGTTGCTAAAAATTGCTATCTCCTCATTCCTTCTATGAATCTGATCAAACTCCTGCCACAAAGAATGCCACTGTAAACTGATTAGAATTAAATAGAGGATTTTAGAAAAACACTTATTGAATGTTTGTTATGGTTTCTTTGAATTACATAGATTTAGTCCTGCTTGATATCTCCGCTGTATTGTTATGAATCCTTTCAATCTCTCCCCGCTATGAACACCAGTGTAAGCTTAATAGAATGCTGTGTAGATTTCTGGAAAAACAGTAAGCAGATGCTTGTTATAATTATATTAGATTACATAGTTGCTAAAAATTGCTATCTCCTCATTGCTTCTATGAATTTGATCAATCCCCTGCCGCAAAGAATGCCATTGTAAACTGATTAGAATTAAACGGAGAATTTTAGGAAAACATTAGCAAATGTTTGTTATGGTTACTTTGAATTATATAGATTTAGTCCTGCTTTACATCTACGCTGTACTATTATGAATCCTTTCAATCTCTCCCCGCTATGAACACCAGTGTAAGCTTAATAGAATGCTGTGTAGAATTCTGGAAAAACAGTAAGTAGATGCTTGTTATAATTATATTAGATTACATAGTTGCTTAGAATTGCTATCTCCTCATTGCTTGTATGAATCCGATCAAACTCCTGCCACAAAGGTAGCCATTGTGAACTGATTAGAATTAAACGGAGAATTCTAGAAAAACACTTATTGAATGTTTGTTATGGTTTCCTTGAATTACATAGATTTTGTCCTGCTTTACATCTACGCTGTACTGTTATGAATCCTTTCAATCTCTCCCCGCTATGAACACCAGTGTAAACTTAATAGAATGCTGTGTAGAATTTTGGAAAAACAGTAAGCAGATGCTTGTTATAATTATATTCGATTACATAGTTGCTAAAAATTCCTATCTCCTCATTGCTTCTATGAATTTGATCAAACTCCTGCCGCAAAGGTAGCCATTGTGAACTGATTAGAATTAAACGGAGAATTTTAGGGAAACATTAGCAAATGTTTGTTATGGTTACTTTGAATTACATAGATTTAGTCCTGCTTTACATCTACGCTGTACTGTTATGAATCCTTTCAATCTCTCCCCGCTATGAACACCAGTGTAAACTTAATAGAATGCTGTATAGAATTTTGGAAAAACAGTAAGCAGATGCTTGTTATAATTATATTAGATTACATAGTTGCTAAAAATTCGATTACATAGAATTTGATCAATCTCCTGCCGCAAAGAATGCCATTGTAAACTGATTAGAATTAAACGGAGAATTTTAGAAAAACATTAGCAAATGTTTGTTATGGTTACTTTGAATTACATAGTTTTAGTCCGGCTTTACATCTACGCTGTACTGTTATGAATCCTTTCAATCTCTCCCCGCTATGAATACCAGTGTAAGCTTAATAGAATGCTGTGTAGAATTCTGGAAAAACAGTAAGTAGATGCTTGTTATAATTATATTAGATTACGTAGTTGCTAAAAATTGCTATCTACTCATTGCTTCTATGAATCTGATCAAACTCCTGCCACAAAGAATGCCATTGTAAACTGATTAGAATTAAATAGAGAATTTTAGAAAAACACTTATTGAATGATAGTTATGGTTTCCTTGAATTACATAGATTTAGTCCTGCTTTACATCTACGCTGTACTGTTATGAATCCTTTCAATCTCTCCCCGCTATGAACACCAGTGTAAGCTTAATAGAATGCTGTGTAGATTTCTGGAAAAACAGTAAGCAGATGCTTGTTATAATTATATTAGATTACATAGTTGCTAAAAATTGCTATCTCCTCATTGCTTCTATGAATATGATCAATCCCCTGCCGCAAAGAATGCCATTGTAAACTCATTAGAATTAAATAGAGAATTTTAGAAAAACACTTATTGAATGTGTGTTATGGTTTATTTGAATTACATAGATTTAGTCCTGCTTGATATCTCCGCTGTATTGTTATGAATCCTTTCACTCTCTCCCCGCTATGAACACCAGTGTAAGCTTAATGGAATGCTGTGTAGAATTTTGGAAAAACTGTAAGCAGATGCTTGTTATAATTATATTAGATTACATAGTTGCTAAAAATTGCTATCTCCTCATTGCTTCTATGAATTTGATCAATCTCCTGCCGCAAAGAATGCCATTGTAAACTGATTAGAATTAAACGGAGAATTTTAGGAAAACATTAGCAAATGTTTGTTATGGTTACTTTGAATTACATAGATTTAGTCCTGCTTGATATCTCCGCTGTATTGTTATGAATCTTTTCAATCTCTCCCCGCTATGAACACCAGTGTAAGCTTATTGGAATGCTGTGTAGAATTCTGGAAAAACAGTAAGTAGAGGCTTGTTATAATTATATTAGATTACATAGATGCTAAAAATTGCTATCTCCTCATTGCTTCTATGAATCTGATCAAACTCCTGCCACAAAGAATGCCATTGTAAACTCATTAGAATTAAATAGAGAATTTTAGAAAAACACTTAGAAAATGTTTGTTATGGTTACTTTGAATTACATAGATTTAGTCCTGCTTTACATCTACGCTGTACTGTTATGAATCCTTTCAATCTCTCCCCGCTATGAACACCAGTGTAAACTTAATAGAATGCTGTGTAGAATTTTGGAAAAACAGTAAGCAGATGCTTGTTATAATTATATTCGATTACATAGTTGCTAAAAATTGCTATCTCCTCATTGCTTCTATGAATTTGATCAAACTCCTGCCGCAAAGAATGCCATTGTAAACTGATTAGAATTAAACGGAGAATTTTAGGAAAACATTAGCAAATGTTTGTTATGGTTACTTTGAATTACATAGATTTAGTCCTGCTTTACATCTATGCTGTACTGTTATGAATCCTTTCAATCTCTCCCCGCTATGAACACCAGTGTAAGCTTAATAGAATGCTGTGTAGATTTCTGGAAAAACAGTAAGCAGATGCTTGTTATAATTATATTAGATTACATAGTTGCTAAAAATTGCTATCTCCTCATTGCTTCTATGAATCTGATCAAACTCCTGCCACAAAGAATGCCATTGTAAACTCATTAGAATTAAATAGAGAATTTTAGAAAAACACTTATTGAATGTGTGTTATGGTTTATTTGAATTACATAGATTTAGTCCTGCTTGATATTTCCGCTGTATTGTTATGAATCCTTTCAATCTCTCCCCGCTATGAACACCAGTGTAAGCTTAATAGAATGCTGTGTAGATTTCTGGAAAAACAGTAAGCAGATGCTTGTTATAATTATATTAGATTACATAGTTGCTAAAAATTGCTATCTCCTCATTCCTTCTATGAATCTGATCAAACTCCTGCCACAAAGAATGCCATTGTAAACTGATTAGAATTAAATAGAGGATTTTAGAAAAACACTTATTGAATGTTTGTTATGGTTTCCTTGAATTACATAGATTTAGTCCTGCTTGATATCTCCGCTGTATTGTTATGAATCCTTTCAATCTCTCCCCGCTATGAACACCAGTGTAAGCTTAATGGAATGCTGTGTAGAATTCTGAAAAAACAGTAAGTAGATGCTTGTTATAATTATATTAGATTACATAGTTGCTAAAAATTGCTATCTCCTCATTGCTTCTATGAATTTGATCAATCCCCTGCCGCAAAGAATGCCATTGTAAACTGATTAGAATTAAACGGAGAATTTTAGGAAAACATTAGCAAATGTTTGTTATGGTTACTTTGAATTACATAGATTTAGTCCTGCTTTACATCTACGCTGTACTGTTATGAATCCTTTCAATCTCTCCCCGCTATGAACACCAGTGTAAGCTTAATAGAATGCTGTGTAGAATTTTTTAAAAAACAGTAAGCAGATGCTTGTTATAATTATATTAGATTACATAGTTGCTAAAAATTGCTATCTCCTCATTGCTTCTATGAATCTGATCAAACTCCTGCCACAAAGAATGCCATTGTAAACTCATTAGAATTAAATAGAGAATTTTAGAAAAACACTTATTGAATGTGTGTTATGGTTTATTTGAATTACATAGATTTAGTCCTGCTTGATATTTCCGCTGTATTGTTATGAATCCTTTCAATCTCTCCCCGCTATGAACACCAGTGTAAGCTTAATAGAATGCTGTGTAGATTTCTGGAAAAACAGTAAGCAGATGCTTGTTATAATTATATTAGATTACATAGTTGCTAAAAATTGCTATCTCCTCATTCCTTCTATGAATCTGATCAAACTCCTGCCACAAAGAATGCCATTGTAAACTCATTAGAATTAAATAGAGGATTTTAGAAAAACACTTATTGAATGTTTGTTATGGTTTCCTTGAATTACATAGATTTAGTCCTGCTTGATATCTCCGCTGTATTGTTATGAATCCTTTCAATCTCTCCCCGCTATGAACACCAGTGTAAGCTTAATGGAATGCTGTGTAGAATTCTGAAAAAACAGTAAGTAGATGCTTGTTATAATTATATTAGATTACATAGTTGCTAAAAATTGCTATCTCCTCATTGCTTCTATGAATTTGATCAATCCCCTGCCGCAAAGAATGCCATTGTAAACTGATTAGAATTAAACGGAGAATTTTAGGAAAACATTAGCAAATGTTTGTTATGGTTACTTTGAATTACATAGATTTATTCCTGCTTTACATCTACGCTGTACTGTTATGAATCCTTTCAATCTCTCCCCGCTATGAACACCAGTGTAAGCTTAATAGAATGCTGTGTAGAATTTTTTAAAAAACAGTAAGCAGATGCTTGTTATAATTATATTAGATTACATAGTTGCTAAAAATTGCTATCTCCTCATTGCTTCTATGAATCTGATCAAACTCCTGCCACAAAGAATGCCATTGTAAACTCATTAGAATTAAATAGAGAATTTTAGAAAAACACTTATTGAATGTGTGTTATGGTTTATTTGAATTACATAGATTTAGTCCTGCTTGATATCTCCGCTGTATTGTTATGAATCCTTTCAATCTCTCCCCGCTATGAACACCAGTGTAAGCTTAATAGAATGCTGTATAGAATTCTGGAAAAACAGTAAGCAGATGCTTGTTATAATTATATTAGATTACATAGTTGCTAAAAATTGCTATCTCCTCATTGCTTCTATGAATCTGATCAAACTCCTTCCACAAAGAATGCCATTGTAAACTGATTAGAATTAAACGGAGAATTTTAGTAAAACATTAGCAAATGTTTGTTATGGTTACTTTGAATTACATAGTTTTAGTCCGGCTTTAAATCTACGCTGTACTGTTATGAATCCTTTCAATCTCTCCCCGCTATGAATACCAGTGTAAGCTTAATAGAATGCTGTGTAGAATTCTGGAAAAACAGTAAGTAGATGCTTGTTATAATTATATTAGATTACGTAGTTGCTAAAAATTGCTATCTACTCATTGCTTCTATGAATCTGATCAAACTCCTGCCACAAAGAATGCCATTGTAAACTGATTAGAATTAAATAGAGAATTTTAGAAAAACACTTATTGAATGATTGTTATGGTTTCCTTGAATTACATAGATTTAATCCTGCTTTACATCTACGCTGTACTGTTATGAATCCTTTCAATCTCTCCCCGCTATGAACACTAGTGTAAACTTAATAGAATGCTGTGTAGAATTTTGGAAAAACAGTAAGTAGATGCTTGTTATAATTATATTAGATTACATAGTTGCTTAGAATTGCTATCTCCTCATTGCTTGTATGAATCCGATCAAACTCCTGCCACAAAGGTAGCCATTGTGAACTGATTAGAATTAAACGGAGAATTTTAGGGAAACATTAGCAAATGTTTGTTATGGTTACTTTGAATTACATAGATTTAGTCCTGCTTTACATCTACGCTGTACTGTTATGAATCCTTTCAATCTCTCCCCGCTATGAACACCAGTGTAAACTTAATAGAATGCTGTATAGAATTTTGGAAAAACAGTAAGCAGATGCTTGTTATAATTATATTAGATTACATAGTTGCTAAAAATTCGATTACATAGAATTTGATCAATCTCCTGCCGCAAAGAATGCCATTGTAAACTGATTAGAATTAAACGGAGAATTTTAGAAAAACATTAGCAAATGTTTGTTATGGTTACTTTGAATTACATAGATTTAGTCCTGCTTTACATCTACGCTGTACTGTTATGAATCCTTTCAATCTCTCCCCGCTATGAACACCATTGTAAGCTTAATAGAATGCTGTGTAGATTTCTGGAAAAACAGTAAGCAGATGCTTGTTATAATTATATTAGATTACATAGTTGCTAAAAATTGCTATCTCCTCATTGCTTCTATGAATTTGATCAATCCCCTGCCGCAAAGAATGCCATTGTAAACTCATTAGAATTAAATAGAGAATTTTAGAAAAACACTTATTGAATGTGTGTTATGGTTTATTTGAATTACATAGATTTAGTCCTGCTTGATATTTCCGCTGTATTGTTATGAATCCTTTCAATCTCTCCCCGCTATGAACACCAGTGTAAGCTTAATAGAATGCTGTGTAGAATTCTGGAAAAACAGTAAGTAGATGCTTGTTATAATTATATTAGATTACATAGTTGCTAAAAATTGCTATCTCCTCATTGCTTCTATGAATCTGATCAAACTCCTGCCACAAAGAATGCCATTGTAAACTCATTAGAATTAAATAGAGAATTCTAGAAAAACACTTATTGAATGTTTGTTATGGTTTCCTTGAATTACATAGATTTTGTCCTGCTTTACATCTACGCTGTACTGTTATGAATCCTTTCAATCTCTCCCCGCTATGAACACCAGTGTAAACTTAATAGAATGCTGTGTAGAATTTTGGAAAAACAGTAAGCAGATGCTTGTTATAATTATATTCGATTACATAGGTGCTAAAAATTGCTATCTCCTCATTGCTTCTATGAATTTGATCAAACTCCTGCCGCAAAGAATGCCATTGTAAACTGATTAGAATTAAACGGAGAATTTTAGGAAAACATTAGCAAATGTTTGTTATGGTTACTTTGAATTACATAGATTTAGTCCTGCTTTACATCTATGCTGTACTGTTATGAATCCTTTCAATCTCTCCCCGCTATGAACACCAGTGTAAGCTTAATAGAATGCTGTGTAGATTTCTGGAAAAACAGTAAGCAGATGCTTCTTATAATTATATTAGATTACATAGTTGCTAAAAATTGCTATCTCCTCATTGCTTCTATGAATTTGATCAATCCCCTGCCGCAAAGAATGCCATTGTAAACTCATTAGAATTAAATAGAGAATTTTAGAAAAACACTTATTGAATGTGTGTTATGGTTTATTTGAATTACATAGATTTAGTCCTGCTTGATATTTCCGCTGTATTGTTATGAATCCTTTCAATCTCTCCCCGCTATGAACACCAGTGTAAGCTTAATAGAATGCTGTGTAGAATTCTGGAAAAACAGTAAGTAGATGCTTGTTATAATTATATTAGATTACGTAGTTGCTAAAAATTGCTATCTACTCATTGCTTCTATGAATCTGATCAAACTCCTGCCACAAAGAATGCCATTGTAAACTGATTAGAATTAAATAGAGAATTTTAGAAAAACACTTATTGAATGATTGTTATGGTTTCCTTGAATTACATAGATTTAATCCTGCTTTACATCTACGCTGTACTGTTATGAATCCTTTCAATCTCTCCCCGCTATGAACACTAGTGTAAACTTAATAGAATGCTGTGTAGAATTTTGGAAAAACAGTAAGTAGATGCTTGTTATAATTATATTAGATTACATAGTTGCTTAGAATTGCTATCTCCTCATTGCTTGTATGAATCCGATCAAACTCCTGCCACAAAGGTAGCCATTGTGAACTGATTAGAATTAAACGGAGAATTTTAGGGAAACATTAGCAAATGTTTGTTATGGTTACTTTGAATTACATAGATTTAGTCCTGCTTTACATCTACGCTGTACTGTTATGAATCCTTTCAGTCTCTCCCCGCTATGAACACCAGTGTAAACTTAATAGAATGCTGTATAGAATTTTGGAAAAACAGTAAGCAGATGCTTGTTATAATTATATTAGATTACATAGTTGCTAAAAATTCGATTACATAGAATTTGATCAATCTCCTGCCGCAAAGAATGCCATTGTAAACTGATTAGAATTAAACGGAGAATTTTAGAAAAACATTAGCAAATGTTTGTTATGGTTACTTTGAATTACATAGATTTAGTCCTGCTTTACATCTACGCTGTACTGTTATGAATCCTTT